>NC_135506.1:52947979-53315603 GCF_052857255.1 Amblyomma americanum
GAAGTTTGTTTCAGTCTAATACAGTTTATCTGCTGGTGTATCAGCTTCTGTATTAGTCTGGTACAATATCGTATTTGAAGTATAAGTTTCCCTACTAGGCTAATAAAGTTTTGTATTGATGTACAAGTTTCTCTATGGGTCTAGTAAGCAGTTGTTCTAGACTAATATACTTCTGTATTAATTATTTTATTAGCCAAATAGAAGGCTGTATTTGCAAACACGGCAAATGTCATTTATTACACGCACGAACAAAATCTCTTACAAACTGTCAAAATAGCTCGAAAATGCAATAATAAAGCACCAGGGTTAATGAAATTAGTACCATACGGATCGTGGGATCATTCCGTATTCCGGACTTGCTCATGACACAATACAGCAAAAAAGAAAAGACAATAGTACGGGTGCTAAAATCAGCGCAAACAAAAACGAACGAAAAAAAGGATTATATGCTACTAAACTCACTCCTCTGCGTCTTACTTTTCCCAACGTTCACTAATTGGCGTAGAAGAGTGTCCTATTTTCAAGGTGAAGGTCTAGGATGTTAAATGTACCTGAAGCGAAGAAATTAGTGTAAAGTAGAGCACTCTCTGACAAAAAGCTACGAGTTCTTAGTGTACTCATTTGTGTACAAAGCATCATGAAGGGTTAATTCTCAGCGCAGAGATATACTTTCTGGTTTTGGTACAGTGCAAGTAGAACTTTGTCTACTGAAATAATCATCAACGCATGCGGCTGACAAACATCGCGATTTTCTTTTCTGCTTGAACCGACAAGATCATCAAGGAAACACGCTCTGTGAAGGTGCTCGACATTCCAAACACTGCAGTGCCAGCTGGGGCCTCAAAGCACGTGTACAGAACCGGAAAAGTCAAGGTGCGCCGGTCGCAAACACACCTGCTCGGTGAGAGGGAGAAGGCGGATAGACGGAGGGAAAGGGCGTTGCGTAAACGTCCTTGACGGCCACGGTGCTACGGATAAGTCTTCAATAAGCAAAACGCCAAATAATAATAAAAAAAAAAACGTCCACGGCAGCAGCTGTCGGAGATAAAGCTCCCGAGCGGTACCCGCTCGTTGAAATGCAAGCCAGCCTCTCTCCCCGGCGAGACAGCTGGCAGACCTGTTTTCCGTTTTTCCTGCTAGCTTTGCTTTCTATTTTTGTTGCTTGCACGCAGTGACGCACCACGCGTGGCCCATGCGGGTGAAAGCCCCCACCTTCCCCGTCGTCAACTAAACACAACGAGCCCTTTGTGAAACTCCCGGAGAGAATGGGACAAGTGGACGCTCTGCCATTGTCACAGCGACCGGCAAATCTTCGCAGATTCTCTAGTCAAAGCCACGACCTACTCGTGTCAAAACACATCACTCGAGCGCTTCCAGAGAGTAATTCAACAGAATGGTTGCCGCCATTTTGGTGGCCTCGCAATGTATTCGTATTGTGGTATCTCGCTCTGTTTCACTTACATGCCCGCGCTTTTGTAAAGTGAACGAGGCACTGTCAAAAGGCCTTTCAGCTAACTCTAAATATAAGTCGTGCCAACGTAGCTTTTTTTCCCCACAGTCTGACAAGTGTATTAAAATATGCACGAAACGTCGGCCTTACCACATGAAAACCAACAAATTCACCTTGCAAGCAAGAAACTTAATGCACGAATTCAATAAATTCGTATTCGTAGCGTACACATAAAATGCAGTTAACTTATTCATTTCGCTGGCTCCCAGAAAGCGTGTTCGAGCTTATCGAAACCCATCCTGCGGACTTATTGCCCAGCCATTTTGGTGGAAGCCGCATGATCAGCTCACCGCTCCCTTGCATAAGGAGTGGATTGCAGCAAGCTCGCTGCCGGCAACAGCAGCAGGCTTGCGATGACGGGCACCCATGCCGGCGGCTCCCCGATTCATGCCATTCCGACCCCGACAGCCGCCGCCCCGCATCGACCATCTGCCCCTCCTCCTCTCCATCGCACCACGCCGCAATTGTGTTTATTTAACTGGCTGGGGCTCCCTTTCACTCGGCTTTTCTCTGCGAAGCCAAGGGTCTCCAAAGCCGTAGAGAGGGTGACCGGCGGGCCCCGCCTATTTCCGGACGTGGTGAGGAGGAGCCGACACCGCCCGGAGATTGTCGCAGGGGTACTACTCTCTTAACGGAGCGGCCGTACTACAGATTAAGCCTAAACCAAAACACGGCGCACCAGGTTCCTGATAACGGGCCGCAAACTTGTACAAATTCCGCCAAGAACTTCGCCGTGAAGTTCAGAACTTACGACCGCATGATGTAAAAGCTTTGAAGCCAAAAGAAAATATTTTAGGCTCTGAAAGCTGTGACTGCAGCAATGTTTACATCGACTGACAACAGACACGTGCAAAACGAAGCATTCACTACGTGACGTTTTATTTGTACGCTGGTCGGCTGGAGCAGAATTCCACGTGCACGGCACTTCGCTCTTGACGAAGTAGAACGAACCCAGTGCGAACTAGCCTCCAAACAAAGTTTACGAATGCGTTAAAAAAAAGGTTGCATTTTTGTGACGCCCTAGGCGTAGCTGCTCGTTAAAGGCACGACGCAGCTCTTGCTGCTAAGAGCACCGCAGACGCTAAGAGGTGACGTCATCATCCGCGAAGCGTTCTCTCGCTCATATCCTCGCCCACATACAGCGCCATACCGTGCATCGAATGGTCCCTAAAATTTTTTAAAAAACGAGTTTTTAACTTGTCGCTAACGATCAAAATCAATATTTATTACTGACATAATTAAAAATTTTTGTACGAGTAAATTAAATATATGAGTCTTAGTTTCTGGTTGAAAAGCTGGACCTACTTGTTATTATATACAAACCAGCGGCAGTGTGGCGACATCCAGCGTAAGTTACAGCAACCACTTTGACGTTGTATCACTGGTGGCGCTAGGCGACGCATCGGAGCTGGCGCGCGGGTTAAAACTGTGTTGAAGAGCGAAAAAGTACATCACACAGAACTACGCCATCGCTAGTCGGCCGTTATTTCGCGCCTTAGGATTGGTATACCTGAAGACACACTGCTCACCATCCGAGCCAATGCAGCTTTCACAACTGCGTCGAGTGTGAACACGCACTTTGGAATGTTGCACCCTGTCGCCAAACGTTACGAGAGCTTATGTGGCGGCTGTTTGGTTAATGTGCTTTGTTTCCACTGTAAGAGTGAGCGGCAGGCTTTAATTGTACCAATAACTGACTGAACGCCAACGACCGACCATCTAAGTTAAGCACAGATTTTTTTTTTGTCTTGGAGCCTTATGAGCCGATACAGAAAGCGGTCTATTAGCTCCACAGCAGACAACAATGAGAAGCAGTTGCAGGAAAACCGCAGCCATGACGAAGCATATGTAGGTGTTGCGGGACTGTAAAACCCCCATGCTCAACAACGGTCCAATGGCGGCACACAGGCCGTGTGACTGAAATCATCTTCACTATCTGTTGTATAGCTTCGTTGCCTTATTGATAAGATAACTTTCTTCCTACTTATTTCGTTATGTCCTGCACATACGTAATATTAAGGAATACATACCGCAAGTAATAAGAAGCAGAATGAGGAGTATTGTAATGAAAGCGGAATATATATTCCTATTCGGTTTTTGGTTACATGTATATTTATTTGACTTTGCGAAAAGGTTACGCGAATCTAATCAGGGGCCTTTGAAGGAAGGGGACGCACATTTTCAAAATGCGGCAGCGCTGATTTAGCAGCGGAAAATTAATGACCAGCATTGGGGAAACTTAAGAGTACATAGTCATCTGGTTGCAATTTAGAAGGCCCAATTAGAGGTTCAGCATATTGTTTATACCCTGCAAGAAGTAAGAAATAAACTTGAGGATAAACATACTGTGCAGGGTACGACAGTGAGCACTTGCAGGATAAAAGTAATGTCCCTAAGGAAGTCTTCTAAAGATGAATTAGTGCACTCTGTAGATGTAAACTATAAAACTGCGAACCTTAGGCTGTCAGATATACAGCTGTATATTATCCATGTGCTGAACTCCAGAAACCCACTTGAACCTTTGACGTAAAGAAAGAAAAAGCCACAAAGTAACTCAGGTATCATATAGAACATTACCATAATGTTAAATAATGATTTGTAAGTTGAGGAAACGTTATGCTTATGTTAAGCATTAGCAAATAACAATATATGCTGCCCTGTGAACATTAATATGAAGTTGAACTACACATTACGGTAATGCTATGTTCTTAGTGCTATCGTAATGCTAAAGTCATAATAATAAGAGAGTACTACCAATATATTTCAAGCAATGTGGGAATTATTTTTCCTCACTCTTCGCACGGTAATAATGCTTTAAAATTGCAGATATTCGCCACACATCTCTGCAATGATGCCTGCCATAGATTTCATTAAACACCCTGAAACTTCATAGGGAAACTTTGCCTTATTTATTACCCATTCACCACAATTACTTGCGGGGCACTCTTACTGGCTGGCTATAAATGCTTGAGGAAATGGTATTCATTCGAAGATATAGTGTATAAGTAAGTGTACTGCCGGGTTGTAGTGTACAAATTTCGCCCTCATTGCCGCTTGCGCGTTGCAAATTACTGGTTAGGGTTTTATTCTCTCACTATTGGCTGCTCTAGCATTGCCGGATTATTTTCCATTTCAGCGGAAGTTGCACATGCGTTGTTTTAATGTCTAACGAAAGGAAAATGTTATTCTAAAGATCATTTGCAACGTATCACGAAACCTAGAAAAAAAAGTGTATTATGAAAATTTATTAAGATTTGATTAAAAAAACGAAATATTTGTAACGTGTTACAAGGTAGAAAAGAAAAGTGCATTGAGGAAATCCATTAGCATTTGATAGAAAAATACAAATATTGTTCTAACGGTCCGTTGCTACCTGGGACGCATGTTCCATGCTCAGTTATCCTAAAAGACATTACAAGCACAGATCGATGAGCATTGCTGCGTCATCACCGAACACAACTGGGGCGGCAGTACGTTTAGGCATTCCAACAATGACGCCGTACAACATCGGGGATGTAGCGTCGTCTGTAGAATACCCTGACGTGGAGTTCATTCCATGCACGCCTTGGCTGCCTCAGTGAAAGGCGCTATGCTGAATGGGTAGAAACCGATTTCTCCACTGAGCAAGTTTAATGTGTGCTTTTTATTTTGTAATCTACTTTTACCTTAAATTTTATACGTGCCTTATTGCCAGGGGGGTGAAACTTCCTAAGCCTCCCAGCGGCCACGAATTACAGACGGCAGCGCCAATTCCTCCTTCAGTTACGTTCATAGCGTTCGGTTCTCGAGTAATCTCCATGACAACGGACGACCGAAGCTCGCAGCCGCGGGGTGTGTGCGCATGGCGTCTGCTTCACGCACGGACTGGTCCAAAATCGGGCCCGCTAGGGGAGGTGGGCGGATGTATCGTCTGTCCGCCTGCTCTGCGCGCGGCCACGCGCCACTCCTGTGTTTTCGTACACCCTTTTTTTTTCCAGCTGTGGCTTGTTAAAATTGGTTGCGCTCCTATTGTTAGGTCTACGCTTGTCATTGGCGGTGCGGGCTGGGCAACATTAATTTTCTTTCTTTCTTTCTCTGTCTACACTAATATATGTTACGTCTGCGCTACCATCTCCGAAGTACGTACACGACTGCTGTGTAGCGGGCCGCGTGACTAATTTCAGCATAACTAACTACCGCAGCGGTGGCCCAGTGGTCTGAGCTGACAACCGCCTCGCATGCGGGATGTGCAGGGTTCGATCTCCAGTGCCGCCGGGGGCCCACCGGTGATACAATGGGTGCAAGCTTCCCCTGGTCTGGTGCTCGGCTTATTTAGGGTGAAATGCTTGGGAAATGGGTCTTTGACCCCACCTTGAGTAGAAGAAAAATACCTTGTACCACGGCGCACTTCGGCCACAGGTGCACTTGCGTCATAAAAAATCCATCATGAGAATAAATAACTACGTGAATTAACATATAACAAGCTATTTACATCAAGCTTTAAAAAAGGAAAACCAGTAGTGAATTGGAGACTTTGTTATACAAGATACGTTGCGCTTCGCGCAAACGGCCGCGAATAACAAGACGTAGTGTGTTAGAAATGAGAAAGAGAAAAAAGAAAAGAGAGAGGAGAAAATGTTCTTTTCAATTAACTTCCCGCATGTGTCATAAAAGTTTGTCGGAGCGAACCCGTGTCCGCATAAATACAAATTTAGGTGGGGGATTTTACATAACAGGAGCGTCATTGACAATTCACGCAGCGTTGACAGACATGACCGGTCATTCCAAGGGTACTTTAAGTGCTGTGGGTGGAACGGCGAGAAAAATGGCTGAGGTTCAACGAGACTTGAACCTAGTTATACGAGCAAAAGCTCTGCTAAGCATGGTCTCCACTGTCTCCAATCAAATGTCAAGGTCAGGGTCCAGGTCAAGGACAAGGTCAGTCAACCAATGGTCATAGCAATATGATAACGTGGTCATACTACCATAGCTTGGTCCATACCATCACGCATTTAAGCTCGGTTTGACCTTGTGAGTCATTCAAGGTAATTTTCGATGTGATGCCCACTGCTTCAAATGAAGTGTGATGGTTAGGGTCAAAGTCAAGGTCAAAAGTCAGGTACCCAATGGTCCTAGTCATATGATTACGTGTTCATGCTACTATAGCTTGGGCCATAGCACCACGCAGTGAAGTTGGTTTTGACCATGTGAGGCACTGAAGGTCTCATCCACGCCGAAACCGGAAGTTGTGCCCCGAGGAGCATAGCTCTTGCTCTGAAAAAAAAAAGCAAACATAATCCAAATACAATGGTGAAAAAATCTAGAGGGAAAGAAAGAAGAAGTTGTGAAGGCACGGTTGTAAGGTCGGTTAGTACTGCTCCCTTCGGCAGTGAGCCTTTCCACAAGTAACCGCATTGGTTAGGTTACCGGAGACAGGAGCGTACTCACGAAGCCGCCAAGACAAGGAGATGAAGGCTCTGCTGTGCCAGTTCTGCCTCTTGGTGCTCCTGCTGAGACCAGGTTCAGGTAAGCGACGACTCGCTCAGTCCTTAAAGTTGCAATGAGCTCTCCGATGCCCGGAAGCAGTAGCACGGTATATTTTGCGTACAGACACGTCTATAGAGTTGAACACCATGCGGGAAAAAAGTTCCTCTCGCGTTTAAACTATCCATGTTAACTCGTACACAAATTCATTCTCTCTGATGAAAAACTCCTTTCGCGAATCTAATTCCTTGCACTTTGCCCACACAGGGGTTCCTTGTAACGGTGAAAGTTACCAGGCGTTGCGAAGACAGTGCGTGCTAGGTCTGCAACAAAAGGTCAAGGCGGTGCGGGGTGACCTCACGCAAAACTGCAGGTAAGGAGCTGTGAGACCTCACACTCCACTTCTGCCAACAGTATGCAGTAATATATCGATTGATTGAGGCCATTTAGAATTTCTCCTGCAGAGCGTCAGTGCGTCATTGAGGAAAGGCAAGGAAAGGTTTGAGTCTGGGAGGCTGGGTTTTTTCACGCGCCCGCTAATTAAGCTGCTCATTTAAGCGTGAAGGACCGAAGTTGAGGTTGGTGGGAATGGAATCGCAAGCCTTCGAACAGACAGATGTACACTGGCTAGACTTTTCAAGTAGAAAGAATGGCGTCGATGTTGTTGATGCCTTCACAACCGTATGGTTGAGTAGCCCTTCCGCGCGCTTTTCGCAGAGATTATGTCAACTTCACGACCTGTCTGCGGGACAGCTGGAACGCCTCCTACTGCGGCAACGCAGCGGACGAAGCTTGGAAGAACGACACGCTGTTCAACAGAGTCGAGAAAAAATACTTCCCCGACTGCCCAGGTCAGTTTCGTTTCTGAGACTGGACTCTACGTGCTGTAATGTTTGGCTTCGGGAGGGAAAGGGGACTTGGTAGATTGCTGGTATAACTTGCACGGGCCGGGACTAATACAGGGGAGGTTAAATTTAGAAAGTTATACATCTTTCGAATAAAAAAAGTCTTACGGCTAAAATTAATTCCACCGGGAATAATTCATAAGGGGTATGGTTCCGGATGATACAGCCGGCGTGAGCTCGTAGCACTTATTAGATTACAGCTTGAATTAAAGGTGGAAAAAAAAGTAATTATAACCTTTATCGAAGGGTACTAAAGAGACACATTCTTGTCTGATATTTTGTGTGGTTATCTTGGTTGGGTTCAAGAACTGCAAATACTGGAACTTTAGTACTTTCTTCAGGAACGGAAGAGTTGACGTAGCGGTATGCCCGTGAATACAAACAAGTTGCCTTTTTGGGCTCCAAGTAGTGAGCTGGGCACCCGCTAAGGTGTAGATAATCTAATGCCTGCTGTAGATATGCTAGAATGCTGTCAGTGTGCATGTCCTGCGGTTACTTTCTTGCTTAGATATCCTTAACGGTTATCCTACGAGAAATATTGGGTCGTAACACTCTGCCACTTCCATGGCGTGTAGCTAGCGTTCAATGGCCATGTGCAGAGTAGTAAAGAGAGGTGAAAAGAGGTGTCTTCATCGCGGAATGGGACGTAACTGAGTTTCGTGAATTACGGCAGATATACTACCACTTCCGCTAATTCCATGATTAAACCAGCCACAATATACCGCTTTAAACCTCGAGAAATTTATCTTGCTAAAAGCTATCGCCTTAAGGCAGAAGTGCCTCAACAGTTAAGCGCATGGCTAGCAGAAGCGACTTTTGTTGCATTTTTAAGGAAGTAATGAGTCGTTCCAGAAACGCCAGCCTAGTTTCTCTTACAGTTAGTTAGAAGGGTAAACAGAACGGACAGTCAGAACAGGAAAAGCCACAGAGGTCCATAGTTTGGCCGCCATATATGATTTGTTAACATGAATATCGAGGTCGCATGAAACGGGTTCGTCTTCAACTGTTGGAATGAAGCCGTATTTATGCAATTCGTTACAATCGCGACGTCACCATCAGGTGGAAAAGGCTCTGGACGTGGGGAGCAACTTTAAATGACGCCAGAAAAGCTATGTGCTCATTCGAATGAAAACCCACGCGTTATGATAGATATTTCAGTATTGTTATTCATCTGCGGCACGCTGGAGCATGCGCATGCGGGCTTGCTGTTCTTCAGAATCACTGTGTTTACTCTGGCAGTCTTCGTTACAGGGGTTATGGGCCTCGAAAAAGGCTGCGACCCAGACAAAGCAGTCCAGACCTTTATCC
The DNA here is from genome assembly GCF_052857255.1 of Amblyomma americanum. Lineage (NCBI taxonomy): Eukaryota > Metazoa > Arthropoda > Arachnida > Ixodida > Ixodidae > Amblyomma > Amblyomma americanum. The sequence continues at coordinate 52,957,166 of NC_135506.1, forward strand.
TGTGTGGAAACGAGTTCTACAAGAGCTCCGTGAACATCTTCCAAAACCGCGCTACCGTGTCTCTCACTTCGATTTGCCTGTAAGTTGAACACAACATGGCGATGTCTCAAGATGACTTTATCCTTCCTCAGTCCAACGCTTTCCCGCTTATTTTCTGAGCCCTCGCCCACACCAATCACGGTAGAACCAAGTGGAAACTGCACTGCATTCGTAGGGGAAATCACGCTTGAATTCATTGTGCGATTCAACTCGTGCGTTTCAAAAGGACGGATCTCGCGTCAGTACATGATAGCCGAAGATAAATAAGATCGACGAGTTCTTAGACATTAACAACCTGTGATTAATGTGGGCAGGTAATGATGCTTCAGATAATGTTTAGGGACGGATGCCGAGTGTTCTCCCCGGCCTTTTGGAAATCTAACCGAACTTGTACGGGGCGTTTGCCCAAAGAGGACTGAGTGATTGCAAAAAAAAAAAAAAATAAACGCTGAAACTCGTTGCGAGCATGACGCTAAAAAAATTCTTTTGCGGCAGCGAAGTTTCAGAACTCTGGAAGTACAGAAATGCAGAACAAAAGAAAAATCTGTTTTTAAACTTTATAGCGTGAAAGGAGGTTGCAGCGTTACTGCATTTATAATTTAGAAACAAACAAATAAAGCGACTCGCGTGTTGCGCAAGGGGCATCAGTTGTGGGTACGGCTTGATGCAACTGCTTCAAAGTACGTTTGAATCCATTCTCACAAAGGCCACTTGGCCCACTTGCCCCGCATGACCCTAGGTGGCACACTCACCAGGGCGTCTGCTACTGCCCGCATTGAGGGCACCAGTTGAGGACGAAAATTAGAAAGCCGCCGCGATGGCTCAGTGGTTATGGCGCACGGCTGCTGACCCGAAATACGCGGGCTCGGTCCTAGCCGCTGCGACTGCATTTTGATGGAGGCGAACTGCTAGAAGCCGGCGTGCTGTGCAATGTCAGTGCACGTTAAGGAACCCCAGGTGGTCTAAATTAGCCGGAATCCTCCACTACGGCGTCCCTCATAGCTTGAGTCGCTTTGGGACGTCAGAAAAAGCTCATAAACAAAAACTAGTGCACAGAATTTCGCAGTTAAACATGCATGATCAGCATGCTTCGAACAAGAGAAAAAAAACACAAATCGTTATCGCAAGAGCGCGCGTTTGCCGGCGTCCTGTAGCCGGCGTCCAAGTTCCCGATGCCAAATTCATGCTGCCAAACCTGGGCGCTAACGATGCCATCTAAAATAGTTTGCCTCAGCCTGCGCCACATTACATGATTGCTAGGGCGTTCGCCGCGTGTTCTGTGCTATTTGCAAGGTCGTACATACATTCTGTGGCGTACGTGTCTGATTCATGCAGACCGCCAATGCTATGCCCATGCCATGTCTAGCTCATACATGGCACATCGGATAAAGCGCACATTGCAACATGCGACACGGCCTGATACGGCATTGTTCGTCCCCGAAGACTAGGACCTTTGAAGAGCAGTATTTGCACTAACTGCCGCCGAGAGAGCGTTTCGGTGCATGCTGAAAAAAAAAAAATACTGACTAAACTAGGCCACAGCTTAAACGGCAACTGCACCACTTTTAGAGAATTCTGCGATATTAGAGGATTCAAATGTATAGAAGCTGTATTTAAAGCATGACAAGTGTTTTTACTCCAGCATTTAAAATATTCACTTCATCGACGATTGAATGTTAGGCTTGCTTCTCCTCAGAGCAATAAAGGAGTGCGGAGAAGCTTGGTGTGGCATCACGGAAGGTAAGATTTTAAATTACCGCTGCCGTCAACCACACCCTGCCGTGCCTCGTTGGATGCTGCCAACCAACGCTCGGCGGGCTTTTCCTTCGGTGGCATTGTTTTTTCCTTCAGAGCAGAGGTTTATGCGTTGGAAAGGCATCGGTACCTTCCATGACGTCATCGAGCGCGCCCCCACTTTACGCTCTGCGCAGCGGAGAAGCGTGAAGACTGTCGCGATTTCAATCGGTCCATTTCAAATGTCAGCCCAAAAGGACTCTGCATGCTTTACCTTATAGTTTCACACATTCGACCCCTTTAAGCTTGTCGATTTCTAAAACTTACGCAGTCGCCCCATAATTTTATTTTGCCGTCATTTCGTTTCTTTCCCTTTCTCTCTCCACGACGCCGTCCTTTCATTTCCTTTCCTTCTTTTCTTCCTCTCTTCTTATTTCTTCTTATTTCTTGTTGTTACCTCTTCAGCTTCTCTTGGCTTGGCTTAGCGCCGTTCCACTCGGATCGACCGGCTTCAGTTACACGAGGGCTCAAGGGTGAGCTGCCAGTAACAGCTCTCGCCGTAAAAGTTGAAGAGGTGCTTGCGCAGCTTCACACGTCACAGCGTTAGCTGTATAGGGTTCAGGTATGTGTGAGGTGGTCATGGCCATGGTCAAATGGTCCACGGGTCACGTGAACGACGACCCGCGGTCTTGCTTTGCGATTACGGTATTTCATGCGGACGACGGCCACGATGTCTCAATGAGGAGTCTGGCTATAACAGCTGAAGCTGCAAAATACTTGTACGTTAGAAAGCAGCGACATCGCTGTCTTCGACGCCGAAGCAGCCAATGCACGAGTTCGAACCCGACCGCGGCGGCTGCGTTTTTATGGAGGAAAAACGCTAAGGCGCACGTGTGCTGTGCGATGTCAGTGCACGTTAAAGATCCCCAGGTGGTCGAAATTATTCCGGAGCCCTCCACTACGGCACCTCTTTCTTCCTTTCTCCTTTCACTCCCTCCTTTATCCCTTCCCTTACGGCGCAGTTCAGGTGTCCAACGATATATGAGACAGATACTGCGTCATTTCCTTTCCCCCCCAAACCAATCCAATCCAATCCAATGCACGACGTACACTGAGGATTCGTTGCACTGGGACAAGTGCGTTATTAAAATAATGAATATTCTATCCTAAATGTTCATCGAGACCTTGGTTTTCTTGATTATGAATATGCTGAAAGTCCTTTGAGAAACCACAACCGTGGTAGCCCGCTACTGAACAAGCGACAGGGTAGATCATGGAAGACAGCTTAAAACCATGAGGGGCACACGTGACCAGACCAGCAGTCGCTGGAAAGGAACTGAGAAGAGCGCGTAAGCCATTCGCGTTAAGGACTGAAGCATTCCATCAACCCACTCTGGGAACCGGCTTGATCCCACTTTGAGGGTAGCTTAGGAATACGCACTACTACTCCTGGCAGCAGGCAAGCGTACTCTACATTTCTTTCTTATTCATGTTAAGTTAGTAGGGGCGATTAGATGCCTGTCAATGCGTTTAGCGCTGCCGCAAAATATCGCACTAAGTCCAGGATACTAAAAAAAAAAGGTTATGGTGTGTCGAGTTTGTGGAGGCGTTAATCTCTGGACTGTGCTGTGGAGCACCGCCCAACGCTCTCTACATCTTTTGTTCTCTTTTCATAAATCTCCATTCCTTTCCCCCTTACCTTATAAATATTCTCACGGAAACTCCGCTAATGTCTGAGTGATTTTAATGGATTGCAGCCACGTGGATGATTACGAGAAGTGCGCCAAGGAAAGTGAGAGGGCGGCCGGCTGTTCCTCGAGGTACCGCATTGCACCGGGCATAAGGTTCATCGCGGATGGCGTCATGCAGAGGTACCGCCTCGTCTGCACAGCTCTGAGGAGATCAGGTAAGCGCGGTCCACGACTAGACGAGCATATTCGTGATTTTAGGGAAAGAACGCTTCGAGAAACGTGACGGTCACCAGAGAGGGAGTATGGGGGAGAAAAACGTTTATTCCACCACCCAAGTTCGGGTCGCCGCCTCTAGTTGATAAGGTGAGGCTGGAGCTCGGACACTAGCCATGTAGGCTATCGGTCCAAATATTCTGTACAAATTTTCCTTTAATTATGAAATAAAGCTTTGTTTGATTGATTGATTGATTGATTGATTGATTGACAAGGTTGTTACAGAACAAATGGTTGATATAGGAAACGAGCGCAGGCCACACTGTTGTACATAGTACAGCGCGAGGAACAGTCCAACTCTCCCAGTCTCAGGATGAGGGATTGCAAGAGTGAAAGTGCTGACTTCCCTCAGATACGGCTTGGGCGCTTCACTACAGTGAACGAAAATTTCGATTCTGCACTACTTCGGGAAACATCATCCGCTGCAATAGGTTGTGGATTAACCGAGATTTAAGTGTCTTTCGTACCCTGAATACCAGTGACGGCCGTACAAGACAAAGCGGCAGGAAACGTAAACGTGCAACACACAACGAAGTGAGATAAAGAATGCGATCTGTGAGTAAAATGTTCCTCGACAACGGTCGAAACTAACACAGACAATCCTTCAGCTATGCACAATATAAACACGGGATTTCGGGGCCAGCGCTGCCAAAGCTGTCGTGCTATTGTCGGTCCGGAACTGTAAGTATTACTCTTTCTGCAACAGCCCAACTTGACGTTATAACAACGTCTGATTGAGGCTGGCCAACTTTGCATCCTACAACATGAGTATCCGTGTTTTTAGGCGATGCAGGGAGACGTAGAGTGGTCTTCCTTCGAAGCACGGGAGGCAGCGGCGATGAGCAGTTTCGAGATGCGCTCGTTGACTCTTTGGGAGGAGCGCAGGCTCCATAGGGTGCAGCGTTGCCTGCTATACGCTGGCGTGTGCACGTGCTTGAAAAGGAGGGTACTAGCTTTAGGGAGTAAGTACTGTGTGCCGTTGCCTACAATTACGAACACTAAAGACACCTTGGAGTAAAGGCAAGGTGCGTGAGCGCGTGGTAACGACGGAGGCAGAGCCGTGGAAGACCAACTCCAGGGTTGTCGAAACGCCGCCTTGAGAATTGAAATAGCCTCAGGCGATAGGTGGTGCAGACGACACGGGGGGACAGACTCCGCCGCAGCGTCAAGGATTAAGAGGCAGGCGCCCCATATCCAATCCAATCCAGTTAAATCCAATCCAAGGGATGGCGTGTATGTAACGCTCAGTGCAGAAGTGAACCATGCAGCATGTGCGCTCAGCGCTCATTTTGTGTGACGTGCCACGAAGTGCATGGATATCGTTTAGCATAGTTCCGACGTCAGGAGTGCGCAGGCTGGCCTACACAGGTATATAGGTGCTTGAACGCACAGACATATGCTGGCAAGCACAGGCATGCATAAACATACATAGCCATGCACAGCATATCCATGCACAGAAATGCATATGCAGACACATGCATCCACCGACACAGGCACACACAAGCATATAGAGACTCGAAGATGCAGGCAAAGTTACGGACGGGGAGATGACAGGCACATAAAAGATAAATTTCTGAGATTTTGTCGTGTCGCCAACCCCCCGAATCCAGCTGGTGCTTCAGATCTTAACCTTACTTTTCCACTTCTTTTCAGCTCTGCAGAAGGGAACAACAGCATGCAACCGACAGAGGTTCGTAAACGACATGTTCCTTTGCGGATTCCACTTTGCCAACATCATGGAGGTTGCCAGCAAGGACTCAAGCATCAGTCCGTGCCCGTAAGTGGACTTCCCTGGTGTCATTGTATGTCTTTACAAAAACTATCTTGGACACTTAGAAGAAAAAAAAGCTTCATAAGCCCGTGCATCTTCATGTACATTCATCATGTGAAGGACTTAAAAAAGAAAATGAAAACTATGCGTGAGCCTGTATCGTATGAATATTTGCAATTGAATCTCATCGTAACCAGGCTGAAGGAGCCTCGAGATATCTTTGTTATAGACGTTGATTCTTTACAACCGCACGCGACCTTTGCCGAAGCTCTGCTGCCGCGGTGCCTTACAGGATATGCTGCTGACCCGAAAGACGCGGGTTCACTCAAGGCCGCGGTGGTCGCATTTCGATGGAGGCGAAATGCTAGATGCCCGTGTGCTGTGCGATGTCAATGCATGTTAAAGAACCCCAGGTGGTCAAAATTATCCCGAGCCCTCCACTACGGCGTTCCTCATAGTCTCAGTCGCTTTGGGACATCAATCTCCATGAACCAAACTATAATTGGTTTTTGGGGAAAGGAAATGGCGCAGTATCTGTCTCATATATCGTTGGACACCTGAACAGCGCCGTTAGGGAAGGGACAAGGGAGGGAGTGAAAGAAGAAAGGAAGATAGAGGTGCCGTAGTGGAGGGATCCGGAATAATTTCGACCACCTGGGGATTTTTAACGTGCGCTGACATCCAACCAAATTAAACCAAACCTTTGCCGCAGCTCTTATATCTAATAATAATAATAATAATAATAATAATAATAATAATAATAATAATAATAATAATAATAATAATATAATAATAATAATAATAATAATAATAATAATAATAATTGGTTTTGGGGGAAAGGAAATAACGCAGTATCTGTCTCATATATCGCTGGACACCTGAACCGCACCGTAAGGGAAGAAATAAATGAGGGAGTGAAAGAAGAAAGGAAGAAAGAGGTACGGTAGTGGAGGGCTCCGGAATAATTTCGACCACCTGGGGATCTTTAACGTGCACTGACATCACACAGCACATGGGCGCCTTAGCGTTTTTCCTCCATAAAAGCGCAGCCGCCGCAGTCGGGTTCGAGCCCGGGATCTCCGGATCAGTAGTCGAGCGCCCTAACCACTGAGCCACCGCGGTGGGTAATATTTATATATAAGCGCTGAAGCCAATTTCGTCGCGGACTCGTTTGGGTTGACTTCTCCACATACTGAATGAGCACGCTGGTCAGAACACTTCGTCGCATTTCAATATCGTCTTGAGGATTATGCTTACGCCAGTCCGAAGGCTTCGCACTACCCTTCGCTGCCAATGCCACTGGTTGGAAGATGGCTGCCTCATGTCCAACTTTCTCGGCCAAAAATTCAGATTTGAAAATTGTAAGCCTACCGTTATGGAAACATTCAAGGTAATGGCCCATTCTTCGGATGTGTAGCCAAAATCTGGCTTTTATAGTTTTTCCATCCCTCGCATGGAGCTATGGAAAGGAATTTTTGAACGGGAGAGAGCTCATGTGCGCAATTTTTTTCATATATTGAAGGCTCTCCACTATAAATCTCAATATACCAGCAGATCTCCCGTCGGCGGGCTTGCTACCACATTTTCGGTATCGTCAAAATCTTTCCCCATTTGTTTCCTGTGGCAGTATAAACTACTCCATGCGAGTGATGGAAGCACTATAAAAGACAGATCTTGCATGTCGGAAGAGTGGACCATTGCCTTCAATATTTCTATACCATCAGCTTACAGTTTTCCAATATTCAAAATTTTTATCCAGTAATACACCCGCCGCGGTGGCTCAGTGGTTAGGGCGCTCGACTACTGATCCGGAGTTCCCGGGTTCGAACCCGACCGCGGCGGCTGCGTTTTTATGGAGGAAAAACGCTAAGGCGCCCGTGTGCTGTGCGATGTCAGTGCACGTTAAAGATCCCCAGGTGGTCGAAATTATTCCGGAGCCCTCCACTACGGAACCTATTATCCTTCCTTCTTTCACTCCCTCCTTTATCCCTTCCCTTACGGCGCGGTTCAGGTGTCCAACGATATATGAGACAGATACTGCGCCATTTCCTTTCCCCAAAAACCAATTATTATTATTATCCAAGAATACTGGTAACGCAGAACAGCAGCGTGCTGTTAGAAATCGGCACACCCTGCGCGATATCTCCAGTGAGGTTGATATGAGGCTCATGGTATCTCTTTGTTGCGTAAAAAGGAAGAGATCAGCATTCTGGATAAAAGCATTTTCGAGAGGGAACCAGTTTATGGATGCAATTTTTTCATGTACTGTAAGATTTCACTAAAACAATCAATATATCCTGAAATATTCAGTCGGCAGGCTTGAATTTTTTGCTATTAACGTTTTTGCTATCGTCTAAAGCATTACACATTGGTTTTCTAATGCAGTCTTAACTGCTGGATGCGAGCGATGGAAAAACTTTAAAAGAAAGATCTTGCTACATATCGGAGGAATATGGACCATTACCTTCAATGTTTCCACAACAATACCTTACGGGTTTTAAAATATTCAAACTTTTTGACCCAGAATGTTAGACAGGTAAATCCGGAACTTGCACCACAAACTACTTGAGATAAATAGAAAGCTTCGTGTACCAATTTTTGCTTCGAATGTTGGACACAGTTCTGGGGCGACGACTAGTGGGTGAAGAAGCCAGCGGCCCCGGTTTGAACGGGCGCCTCAATGTTGCATTACCCTTTTACATGCACGTAACGACACACGGTGAGGAGTCAACGAACTATTATTCTATTCCTATGCGTAACAAGCACAATTCCAATTTTTCTGAAGTTTCCCTCGGTAGAGCAAAACCACAACAGATTAACAACTTCAGTACTGCAGAAAAAATTATTGGTTCTTTTCAGCAAACTTACTGCCCCGATTCATTTTCTGTACTTTAACAAAGTATACTGTCGGCCTACGGCCTTTTTTCTTTTTGCTGTTAAAAAAAGAGGAAAGTACCACTCGAGACGGTGCTGCAAGAAACGGACGAACAAGAAAGAAGCTTTCTTGTTTTTTTCTTCCTTGAGTCTCCATCTTGCGTCCATCACTCATTGTATTCCCTGTATTTTGTTTCGCAAATTCAGCGAATTCCTTGAACAAAAGGCCCGAACCAGAGGCACTTTTTGGGTTTTGGGCATGCGCACTTAAGACAAGATGTTTCTATTGGTCTCCCAATCTTTGAGGTGTCCCATTTTAAAACTCTATGCACACGAACAGCAAAGAGATCTTCGCATGACTTATAAGTTTTTTGTTGCCTCTGTGCTTGACTTCCAGCGCAGAAGAGGTCTACCTGTCATGTTCCTGTTCATGTTTTCCCTGTCAACCGCATTTGCAGGCTGCAGTCGGAACTTCGGCTATTTCCTCGTGGCCTACAACGAATGCGTTCTAATGGTATTCAGTCACGGGAGGAGCGAGTAAAAAATTATTTTTTTAATTTCTCTTTATCTCTTCAATCATCATCCAAGAAATTACCTTCGACGCCATATTCCTTACTCATGTTGAATGACACCGTATGTTTTTCGCACAGACTTAGTGAAAGAACCTCGCTGATTTCTTTGGCGCAGAAACAGAATGAAATAATTAACCTCGTTAGTTGCAACATGTCACCGAATACTTTTGTCTTCAATTTGACTATTTTTGTTGCCGTTTAGCTGATTGTACTTGGATCTGTCCAGGGCCTTCAGTACTGAGTAAAATTAAATAATAAATATATATTTTCCTGCTCTACGAAACGTTCTTTCAAAGTCATAGCTAAACATGAAGATACGTGAACTGCGCGTTCACTTAGAGAAGAACATCAAACAGACTAAGAACCTAGAACCAGTTATTCTAAACTGCGTTAGTTTTCCCGGTTCCCTACTGCAGGTACATCGAGAAGTACAAGAAGTGTCACAACGCGTCCCTGGAAACGTACGGCTGTGCTCCGCCCGACCAGCTGCACAAGGATGCCGAAAAGTTCTTCGAGTTCCTGACGCAGAAGTTTCTGGACAAGTGCAAAGGAGACACGAAGAGCCCCACCTACGCTAGGGTGTCACTTTTCTCCTCTAAACGCGGTGAGTGCCGGAGGTGTGTTCCGAGAGACTAGAGTTATGCATTTATGCTAATTATTTATCTCTAATAGGAAGAAAAAAAAATCAACTGGCGCGAGGTCTAGGGGATGTCGTCTCAAGATAAAAATATAATTATATCTCACCAGCACTTACCTATGGGCAAGAAACTTTTGGGCTAAAGAGAAGGCTTGAAAGTAATTTAAGGGCAGTTCAGTGTGCTTCGGAGAGGAATTTGGCAGGGGTGACGTTAAGAAGCAGGGAGAGAGCAGAACGGGTTAGGGAACAAACACCAGTTAATGATATTCTGCTTGAAATAAAAATAAAGAAATGTACATGGACAAGGGATAGTATACTAAGACCAACAGATAGATGGCTCCTATTAGGATAAAATAGTGTTTTCGCAGAACAGGCCAATGTGCTATATATGGCAAGAGTGTGAGTTGGGCGGTGGGGACGCGGAAGTTTGCTTGAATGAGGGAGCCATAACTGGCATGCAGGGTTAAATGGAGATCAGTGGTCGACAGCTCTGCCGTGCTGTGGACGTAGTTGGTCTGCGGATGATGATATTACACGGATTTTGGTTGTCTCGGCGATGCCCCAAGGTTACTGATAGTACATGAGAGCTTTTTTCTCCACTGGCTGAGGAGCACACTTAAACCTTACCGATGCATCCTTGCGCCAAGACATCTCCCTCGCTTACACGAGGCGCTGCATTTGGCTACAAAGAATTTGGTTTTAGAAAAGGAGAAAAGCACTGACTGCCTCACTTCTCAGTGGACACCTGAACCGCGCTGTGAGGGTAGGGTTTTATGAGGAAATGAAGGAAGGAAGAGTGAAAGAGGTGAAGTAATAGAGGGCTGCGGATAAATTTGGCCACCTGACGTTAAAGATCCCCAGGTAGTCGAAATTATTCCGGAGCCCTCCACTACGCGCACCTCTTTCTTCCTTTGTTTTTCACTCCCTTTTTTATCCCTTCTCTTACGGCGCGGTTCAGGTGTCCAACGTTATATGAGAGCGATACGGCGCCATTTACTTTCCCCAAAAAGCAATTATTATTATTATTATTATTATTATTATTATTATTATTATTATTATTATTATTATTATTATTATTATTCGTTATGTGCACTGAGACTGAACAGAATGCGGACATCTCACGTTTCGCCTCCATCGAAAACGTTAGCTGTTACGGATCTATTGGACACGGAGCGAGCGGTCAGAAAAGGGATAAAGGAGTAGTGAAAGAAGCATGATTGAAAGAGGCGCCATAGAGGAGCTTACCGCACGTCTCACTGAATGGCAGATGAGAATGTAGTCAGAGGAAAGGCAGGGTAAGTGTCGCGCGAAGTCTTCCTCCCCTTACGGTCAAACTCAGCGTTGAGAGGGAGAAAAGACTCGTGCAGTCATGCGGCAATATCATCCCTCAGTACGAAATGTGCACTTCGTGAGTGCTGTATCCGACACACACGCTCACCCTGAATGCACTTTGATGATCACTGTGTCAAAACACTTTTGCCTAGCCTCGCTGTTCCCAGTTACATTCATTTTCAAGTGGGGCAAGGGTCCGGCTTTGTGCAGCTATACCATCGTAAGCTACCAGGTTATCGCGTAGCTAAACTGCGCCGCCGTGGTTTTACATTGGTTATGGTGTTCGGCTGCTGACCCGAACGTCTCGGGCTCGATCCCCAGCACCGCCGGCTCCTCTGAACTGAGCTGGTGACGCTTGCATCGAGACACCCATTGTTGAGTATGCGGCAATGCCAACGCCACCTTTCCGGATGGAGGGCGCCAAGTTTCGGGAGGCGCAATTTCTGGGCTCACATATTGCAAAGACTTGTAGTGTATGGAGACCAGTTTCCTGAATTCCACCTTATATAAGGCTTCTACGCCTGGCAGAATTGTATGGCGTCTTTTGTCAAAGAACGCAATAATTCTGCCATTCGAAATCACCTCGCCGCACTGTAATTAGCCTGTATCCCATGCTGGCGTTAAGGGCGCCCAGACGAACGGCGACGTTTGGCGTCGATACAACGTAGGGTAACAGACCTCCCGAGTTACGTGTGAGCAGCGATCTGCCAAGAACGTACGTGTCATTCCGACGTCTAAATGTGGTACGGTCGGTTGTCAAGAGGTGGCGCTACGACTTGCAAAACGAAAAGCCCATAGCAAGGCCACCAAACACACTAATTAACTTTGCCTTTCTTCTACTTCAGTCCGTTTGAATTGAATTGAATTGCCTGTTGGGGAAAGGATATGGCGCAGTACCCGTCTCACATATCTGCGGACACCTGAACCGCGCCGTAAGAGAAGGTGTAAAGGAGGGACTGATAGAAGAAAGAAAGAAAGAAAGAAAGAGGTGCCGTAGTGGAGGGCTCCGGAATAATTTCGACCACCTGGGGATCTTTAACGTGCATTGACATCGAAAGATCCTCAGTCTGTTTAATCCATCATTATTGCGTGACCCCCTAACCGGGTTTTAGCCTGTACACCATCTGCCATTTCCTGTTGTTTTTTTTCTTTTCAGCTCGTAACAAATCGTGCAACCAGTATAAGTTCATCGGCCACTTCCTCAAATGCTCCACGGATTTCATGAATGAAACCGCGGGCAGCACGCAATACACCGATCAGATGTGCCAGTAAGTATAGCGCCGGGTCAAACGACATAATACAGCCGCACCTTTGCTTCCTTATTACGCCACCATAAACGACAGAATATTATTTCAGCTAGAAAGTGAAGAGCAGGACTCGCTTTATCGCTTTTCCTTGTAATCAACCGTAGGTATCTCCTGCATTCAATTCTTCGCCCCTCTATATTTGTACCTTGGTTTTCTTTTGGAGTATTGAGCTACTTGGTCAAAGTGAATAGACTTTAGCAATCTGCGTTTGAAACTCTGACACTTTACAGTGGTCGAGGTCTCGTCAAAGAGAATTTAATCTGCCATTTTTCATCACTTGATTCCTTCCTCAGTGAGAAATCAACTATATGATTGAACTAAAATGCCAAGAAAGGATGTTCTAATATAAAGTTTGGCAAATCGTCACTTTTACGGGGCTGCCGAATAAAGCACTGGTTTTAATAATGCTTACGGGAAAACATGTGCGCGTCACCCATCCGCTCTCCTGTTTTCCTCTATCGCATTCTGCGGACGGTCTTAAAGCAACTGCATGACTTACCACTAAGATTTAACGCGGCGTTCAATTCGTTTCGCTTATGGCGCCAATGAATTTAGCCGGAAAATAATATTTTATTCGTGACGTAAATTTCAGGATTCGGACCACGAACTGGTCTTCAAGCTGTTGCTTGCGCTATAGCTATTGCAATTACTGATTCTTGCAGTACGGTCGGCTTCTACCGGAGATGCGTGGGCAGAGCTCGACTAGGCACCCACTGTGTGGGCACGTCGGATCTGGACGACCACTTGTCCTCTATGGAGAATTCCGTTTTGGGCAAGAAGCCATCCAAGTGCCCAGCCAGCAAGAACCAGCCAGGAACACTCAGCGGAAGGACAAAGGAAACATAGTGAAGGGACCGTGATGAGATGGAGTACCAGTAGGCCTAGGCCTAGCGGCAGACGGAAGAAGCGATTTGTTGAAAACCAAGTCTTCATCGCGTTTGGTCTTTAGAAGTGAATGCCTGTCCACTTCGTGGGTACTCTCCGTATGGCGTGCTTCATAGCTCATTGAGAAATATCCTGAGCTTCTTAAGGCCTAGTCAGTCAGCCTTTATGGTAATGAAAAACACTGACAGGGAAGAACTCATTGGGTGGGCCCGTGAGGTATATGCTTTTGAGAAACGAAGAGACGCCGTGAAAAAAGTGGGAGAAGTGCTTGCCCACCGTTTGGTCTCAATGTGTTGAAGTTTGGCTTATTTTTGAAGCGAAAAAGCTTCCCTACGCTAGGCAAAGCAGCCCTCGCGTAGGCCGGAGAATGACCATGAACGACCTTCAGCCCAACCACGTTAGCCGTGTAAGACCATATGTGATACAGTTATGTTGTCGAACCCCTGACCTTGACCCATGACCTTTAGTTGATCTTTGACATTAGGTGACCTTTGGGTTGACCTTTGACCTTAAGAACATCTGATGGGGTGATGGGAAGCCACGTAATGACATCCAATAGGGGGTGCCGTAAGACCATATGATGCCTCGTCATAACCACGTGGTCGTGTGGGTATATATATATATATATATATATATATATATATATATATATATATATATATATATATATATATATATATATATATATATATATATATATATAACGGCTGTTGCGAGCGTGTAGCGGAGCTGCCATGGATGAGCTTCAGGCGCTTAGCAAGCGTCCTTGCTTTTCGCTGAATGTCAGGATCAGCCAAGTTAAGCCACTGCCAATTTTGGGGAACGGATAGGTGAGTTGAGGCGGAAGGATTTACGTCCAGGGGAGCTCTAGCGTACAGCGCCGCCTCCCTGCCCGCCTGAATTAGAAATATTGCTTATAGGACCAACGTTTACCATCTTCTTAACCAATGGCAGTTATCCAACGTCCACTGCAGCATAGTTAGAGGGGTGAGGGGAAGCATTGTCGAGGAAGAAGGAAGGCACGAGAGTTAAACGATAAAGATTAGCAACAGTGAACATGTGGGCCACCCACAGTTACGGGCAAAATCGTCTTTTCTTGGGCTAGTTGGTTTTTCATGCTGTAGGTGTGCGCTGCAAACACCTACAGTTACGGGCAAGCAAGTCTTTGTTGAGGAAACAAGAATATGGGGTCGGTGCTTGGCTCAGCTGCTGAGGTGTTTGGTTAGTGGCGCTCTCGCGCAGTGCAACCTAAAAGGCAAGGCTGACGAGGCGCCAAATACTACCTTTGTATTTGCGAGTGCCCATCTATGGCGCTTTATTTGCAGATGCAGCTCCAGGAGGCCCCATAAATGTAAAACATAAAAGGGGTTGCGCTCGCGTAAGACACATGTGTGCGCAACTCGTTCTTAACAATAACCATGCACCAACTCGCCAAGCAAGAAGTTCTTCTAAATAACAACGCAAAGGCAGGAGGAACTCAAAGAGGCAGTTGTATGAATGTATGAAAGACAGCGTTCAGCTTTGACAGCTGGTGAACACCCCCTCTACATTATTAAAGCGGGAGAAGGTTCGACTGTCAATCCTAGTTAACAACACGTGGCACAAACTATACGCAACGCCACGTTGCGCCAAGCCCTTTCACCAAAACCTTTAGAATGAGCGCTCCCAGGGAACCGCTACATTACTTCTTGAATAGATGTGTGCTCCTGGTGCCAGCACGTGAAAGTGACGTAGCACGAGCTCTATGCACCTGTTTACGAAAGTCGAACAGAAGGTATTTAGGCACCTGCGTGTGGCCGGTATATGAAGGTCTGTAGGATGGAAGAACAGGGTTTGAGGAATGGCATGACTGTTCAATGCCGAGCAAATACAACTTCCATCGTCACAGACAGGGGTCGGGATGTCCTGCACCAATAGTCACTTGAAGAAGTCACTGCCCCATGCATCGAGCATGCCACGATTAGGAAGTCATGCAAAAAGGTGAACCGCTTAGGCGAGCAACGCTAGTAGTGGTACGTGAGGTTTCTGTGGAATGCTCCCATGATGATCACGTTCAGAAGATCATGAACACGATGAAAGAGGCGCGTATGGTAACGGAGCGACGGCTATTTCAGTACTGAGAAATGCTGGGCCTCCAGTGAGAGAGCGACTTATTGTGACTTATTGTGAGGTATTATGGCAGAGTGAGATTTATTCCCAGGAGCAACATACTTCCTCCATGACTTCCGACTTCCATTGGCTTCCGATCACAGCACTCTATTTGTTCAGCGCATATTGATTGGCAGAGAATTCCACTGGCTGGGTGGTTTAGAGAGATTCTCACTTTCATCAGTTTAGCTACTGCTAAACCAAATGACAGCGTCAACCACAGTCTCCCGGTTTCTCGCTTGATGAAGTGTCACATTACCAACTATCTTTTTTCCTGGATCCAGGCATTCCAGACTGGACGAGAATTATATTGCTTTCAGGACGGTCCATCTTCTCGCAGGTGCAAGCATTCTAGAGGTGCTCCTCACGGTGCTGTCCCCTATCCGCTTCCTTTTAATTCCTTTTAATACATCCCTGCGTTCAATTCATCTGCCTTCTGATGTTCACCTCTGTGTGTACGCAGATGATATCGCTTTCTTTTCCTCATCAGCTGCCACCAGTTCCCTTCCCCATTCTCGTCAGTCTGACCTCTTCGAACTACAGATCTGGACTGATTGCCTTTCCTTCCCGCTAAATGTCAGAAAGTATTTGATTCTTGTTTCTCCAGTTCTTCATCCAGTGTTCTTTTATCTCTCGTACCGGTAAGAGCCGTTCAGGTTGATTCCTTGAAGGCAATGCATTGCTTATTTCTCCACTAAATTTAAGAACGAGTTTTGTATATCATCTGCCAAGAGGAAGACTAGTTAGGAAACAGAAAAAAAACTGCTTGTCACACATAACTATGTAGTAATCAATCACTGAATGCTCGAACTTTGTTCCCTCTCGTATTGATGACGATTGTACTTCCTTGTTTTACAATGTGGGCGGGTGTCCGTTTCGAGAAGTTTTTACCGCTGGCCACTCCGAATCATAACACTCGCGGAATGACTTCCGGGATTTTCATTTCAGGTGGAATTCGTCTCAATGCATTTCGCGTGAATGCGAGGTTATTCTGACCGGTTTTCGATGCAGAATTCCGTCCCTAAATATTTGAAAAATATTCCGTCACACGCTCAAGTTCATTGTCCCTAAATATCCACCCTCATGAATCTGGGCATTCTCCTTCAGCCATGTGTTCTTAGTGTTCTTCCTGTTCCCTGTTTCGATTCTTGTTCACCGTTGTTTCTTCCTGTTCCCATTCCCCTCACCCAGAAAAGTTTTCTTTATAATATTTTCCAGAATTTAAGGGTTTCTATTGCAGTTACAAATTTAATGTCGTTGGGCGCTGCACAGCTGCAGGTGTACAGCCATGGGACGACCTGCTCCGCTGTCCACAAGTTCGTTTTCTCCTCTTCCGATCTCTTTGTTTTAATTTTTTGCCTTTGTCGGCCATTTTCGTCGTAATTCTAAGCTAAGGTTACATGCATTCTTCCGTGTTTTTCGTTGTAATGAGATTTCTCCTGTTGTAATTTTTGTAATTATAATATTAGACTGATTTTTCGTTGTGCGCCCAGTCCTCCTCGCGGGTATGTGCCAGTCTACAAGGGGATACACAGACGCCTCCCCAAAAAAGACCCCGTCCTAAGCGCAAACGGGTCCGCTTCCAGCAGTGCCAAAAACGCCCGCTTGCCAACTGCGTAAGTGAACACTTGATTGCCCCTTGACCGCTGTTTATGCAGTTGCGTAGACTGGCTCACTGTGCTATTCAGTATGAGATCTTCGAACGCGTGGGCAGTGCTACGCCTCTGCGCAAAATGGCCTATGCCAAGTGCAAGAGCAGCGGCCGTCAAACGAGCGCGTTAACTTTTGTGAACACTAGGTAAACAGAAAGCGCCGCCATTTGCTTAGTGACGCGAGAAATGACGTCAGTAGGGGTTTTTGATGAAAGTGAGCACAGACATAAGCGCATTAAGAAAAAAATTGGCAGGGGCTTAACTTGGCTAACCCTGGAATTCACCGTAAAGCAAGCACGCTTACCAAGCGTCTGAGGCTCGTCCATGACAGCTCCGCTACACGCTCGCGACAGCCGTTCTATATATACCCACATGACCACGCGGCTATGACATGTATCACATGGTGTTACGACACACCCATCGGATGTTATCAAGTGGCTTCACATCACCCCATCGATTGTTCTTAAGGTTAAAGGTCAACCAAAGTGCATTCAATGTCAATGGTCAACTAAAGGTCATGGGTCAAGGTCAAGGGTCCGACACAGTAACTGTACCACATGTGGTCATACACGGCTAACGTGGTTGGGCTGAAGGCCATTCAAGGTCATTCTCCGGTCAACGCGACGACCGCTTTACTAGCGTATAGAGTAAAGCTGTTCGCTTCAAAGGTTCTTGCCACTTCTTTCTCTCTGGCACTCACGAGCACCACAGCGAACATTGAACATGGTGAGGTGGGCGAATTTGTGATTTTCCGGCCGCAGATAATTAATAGCTGGAATAGACAGTATTAAGCTACTATCGTAGTCGTTCTTGAATATTATTTGATAAAAAAACACCATTCCTATTGTTGCAAGGATCTTGTCTGTATGCACCGCCTCCTAACTGCAGGAATGCGGGATGGTGGGCTCCCTGGGAGATGTCAGCATAAATGTCTGTCAACTAAAATGTCGCAAGCAATTTACAGGAAACTTGGGAAAGAAGAGCACCGGTTGTGAATTGCAGCTTTTAAAATAGGAGACATCGTGCGTCGAACCCGGCCGCGGCGGCCGCGTTTCGATGGCGGCGAAATTCAAATGGCGCCCGTGTGCTGTGCGATGTCAGTGCACGTTAAATATCCCCGGGTGGTTGAAATTATCCCGGAGACCTCCACTACGGCACCTCTTCCTTCCATTCTTCTTTCACCCCCTCATTTATGCCTTCTCTTACGGCGTGGTCCGGGTGTCTACCGAGATATGTGAGACAGTTACTGCGTCATTTCCTTTCCTCAAAAACCAATTATCAACCAATTTTTCTCTGTGTGCGTGCTCGTAAACAGCAACACAAAAGACGCGGTGTTGTCGAAAGATACGATCCGCCTTTGTTAAGATTATGAAAACCAGGCCGCAAAGATAGCTATGCACGCAACATACAGGCATGAAAGATGAATGTGAATGCTCCAGTTGCAATGGAGGGACAACGAGGAAGCCTGTGCCAAATACGCTGGCAGATGTGGGTGGACACCGAGAAACCTTTGTGACTCATGCGGGGAAGTTGAATCTGTAGACCATTTCCTCCTCTACTGTACAAAGTTCGCACTTGAGAGAAAGATTTACCTGGAGGTCCCTCTCCCCAAGACTGGGCTCCGGTTATCTCTGCCATTGTTATTATCGTCCGGTGTGAGCGCCAAAGGATTTGCATTGGGTTCAATTTGTGGGATTCGATATGATTACATAATTGCAACTGGTAGTTTGACTTGCTAACTCATTCAAAATTCTTCGAGTTCTATTTTTTCATGAAAATGCTGCTTGTTAATTTACTTTAAATGTTCTTCTGTCGTTTTTCATTGATATATTTTTCAAACTTCACGCTTGGCGCTAATATTTGGTCGCAATGTATGGAAATTTTCTTGTTTATGCCACTACAGCTTGGCCAATCCCCCCATGTGGGTTTGTGCCATGCTTTAAGAGGACGAAGAAGAAAAAGAAGAGAGAAGAAGAAGAAGAAGAAATATTACTTGAGAAGAAGAAGAAGAAGAAGAAGAAGAAGAAGAAGAAGAAGAAGAAGAAGAAGAAGAAGAAGAAGAAGAAGAAGAAGAGAACGCTGTTCCGAGCACAGTGCGCGAGATCCGTTTGGTCTGGGTACCTGGGCATTCAGGCGTCTATTTTAACGAGGTGGCTGATTTATTGGCAAGGTCAGCTCTCAGCGCACCTGTAATATATCCCGTCCCTCACCTCATTCTGTTAGCAGCTTCACGTTTCCAGCGGTTCCAACATATTTCAGCCACTTTGAGTGATCCGTTGCTGAATACCGTGGACTTTCAACACCTAAAGTACCCATGGAATATCCGGTGGTGTAAGTCAAGGCTTTGTGAAGTGTCCATGACGCTCCTGCGATGTAGAATACCTCACTTAAACTTGTACTTATGCAGGTGCGGGTTCGCTGCGACAAACCTTTGTGTATCATGTGGGCAAGTTGAATCAATCGATCATTTTCTCCTCTCTTGCCGGCGGTTCGCGGTTCAGAGAAAGCAATATCTGGAGGTTCCTCTTTCGAGACTAGGACTGCCTCTGTCTCTTACAGTTATTCTATCGTTCGGTGCGAGTGCCAAGGGATTCCCGTTAAGCAGTGTATGCGGCTACCTTCACGATTACATAAGTGCAACTAATCGATTATCCTGTTAGCTATACACAAAATTCTTTCGCATGTCCAAAAAGGCTAGATTGATTCTATTCCGGATGACTCATACCTCTTGAATTCATTTTATTTTTCCCATTTTTTTTTTATCTTGATTCAGTCTTCTGACGTTTCCTTCCCCGCGCAAATGCTTCATTGGCATTCTACCCTATACCTTGGCCAATCCCCCCACGTGGGTATGTGCCATATTACTTGAGGAGAAGAAGAAGAAGAAGAAGAAGAACATTCCAGAGGGAAAGAAAGAAGAAGTTGTGAAGGCACAGTTGTAAGGTCAGTTAGTACTGCACCCTTCGGCAACCAGCCTTTCCAGAAGTTACCGCATTTGTTAGGTTACCGGAGACTCGAGGCGACTCACGAAGCTGCCAAGACGAGGAGATGAAGGCTCTACTGTGCCAGTTCTGCCTCTTAATGGTGCTCCTGGTGAGCGCAGGTTCAGGTAAGCGGCAACTCACTCAGTCAGCCCCGGAGGTTTCAGTAAGGTCCCCGACGCCTGTATGCTTTCGCAGCGTATATTTTGCACGCACACGTCTCCAGAGCTGAATCAGGTGCTGCCTTCACAAAGACAAAAGGAGTATGCACACAGCACCTCTAAGGGCTGTGTAGGGAAATCACCGGTATATCAGGTCTCTCGCATGTTAACAGGCAGCTTCCAGCTCACTCCACCGCGTACATTGTCCGCGCAGCTCGCTTCTGCACATGCACACGCAACTGGTCATTTAAATAGTCACCGCCTGGTTATGGCCAATCCCCCTTGTGGGTATGTGCCATTGTGTGAGGTCAACAACAACAACAACTACTAGACACCGTGCTGAGGAAAGTTCTTCCGCGTACAAACTGATGCGGTTCATTCGTGGCGATCAGCTGTTTTGTCTCTGCTGAAGAACGCCTTTTGCGGATCGAATTCCTCTCACTGTGTCCGCACAGGGGCTCCTTGTAACGGCGAGAGTTACCAGACGTTGCGAAGACAGTGCGCGCTAGGTCTGCAACAAAAGGTCAAGGCGGTGCGGGGTGACCTCACGCAAAACTGCAGGTAAGGAGCTGTGAGGCCTCACACTCTCCCCCAGGGCGAGGAGGCGACAGTGATGAAGATGCGTGCTCGTCGCATACTGACCTAACAGTTCATCCAGCCTACACGTTTGAACTTTACCTCCACAACACTGAGCCGCCTCTATGAAAGCAGCGCAGTGTCGGTGCATTTCTTGTTCTGTCTCAGCGCACTGTTAAGTCCTCGTCCAGTAACGCAGTCACCAGTTCAACAACGTAACGTGCTTCTTGCAGTGCAATCATATCAACCGGGCCTTCGTTCTAATAATAATAATAATAATAATAATAATAATAATAATAATAATAATAATAATAATAATAATAATAATAATAATAATAATAATAATAATAATAAATAATAATAATAATAATAATAATAATAAATGGTTTTTGGGGAAAGGAAATGGCGCAGTATCTGTCTCATATATCGTTGGACACCTGAACCGCGCCGTAAGGGAAGGGATAAAGGAGGGAGTGAAAGGAGAAAGGAAGGGAGAGGTGCCGTAGTGGAGGGCTCCGGAATAATTTCGACCACCTGGGGATCTTTAACGTGCACTGACATCGCACAGCGCACGGGCGCCTTAGCGTTTTTCCTCCATAAAAACGCAGCCGCCGCGGTCGGGTTCGAACCCGGGAACTCCGGATCAGTAGTCGAGCGCCCTAACCACTGAGCCAATTTCGACCACCTGGGGATCTTTAACGTGCACTGACATAGCACAGCACACGGGCGCCTTAACGTTTTGCCTCACTTCGGTGACGTCACCCCCCTTTTTTTGTGGATCCCGGAGGCTAGGCCATACTATCATTCTCTAGCACACGGTGACACTGAAGTTCTTGTCGGCATTGACGTCAGGTGGCAGGAAAGATAGTGCTGCGTTTTAAAATCCAATTTCGTCGGGATGCACCTTATGTTTCTCGACACCACGTGTCTGCCCTTCATGTCTTCTTATTTCGCTTTTCTGTGTAGATTGCTTCATCGTCATCATCAACCTGACTACGCCCACTGTTGGACAAAAGCTCTATCCCATATCTCTCCAATTAATCCGGTCCTGTGTCAACTGCGGCCACCTTATCCCCGCAAAAGTTTTTTATATCATCTTTCCGTTGATTGCATAATCTATCGCAATGACTGAAACACACCTCCGTCCTCGTCACTGGATCCATATGGCAAGCCTACCTGCTCCAAATTACCGCAGATGTCACTGTAGAGAGAGGACCCATAAGTCGAAACAGCAGAGTTATTTTATTTAGGCTTCTCGCCATTTCTTCCGGCTTTAAAGGGACGCCCAGGAAGACAATTTATTTTCTTTTCTCAATAAAAATATTATGTGGCCTATTCTGGTTAGGTTGACGTTTGTCTAGAAACATAAGGCGCATTTATTTCCTACGAAATTGGATTTCAAAATGCAGCACTATCTTTCCTGACGCCTGACGTCAATGCCGTCAAGGGCTCCAGCGTCACCGTCTGTTAGAGAATGATAGTATGACCTAGCCTCGGGGATCCACGGCTAAAAACGGCGGTGACGTCACCGAAGTTTGCTTAAGAAAGCGGCTGCTGGCGGAGATACCTGTATTTAATTTATTTTAACCTGAGATAGGTTATAAGAGCACAATGTTCACTTGAAGCATGCAGCCTTCTTGGCGTTATTTTTTTTATTGATTTTTGGGGGAAAGGAAATGGCGCAGTATCTGTCTCATATATCGTTGGACACCTGAACTGCGCCGTAAGGGAAGGGATAAAGGAGGGAGTGAAAGAAGAAAGTAAGGAAGATTTGCCGTAGTGGAGGGCTCCGGAATAATTTCGACCACCTGGGGATCTTTAACGTGCACTGACATCGCACAACACACGGGCACCTTAGCGTTTTTCCTCCATAAAAACGCAGCCGCAGCGCTCGGGTTTACAACGCAGGAATCAATCCATACAGGCCAACATCAAGTTGGCCTCAGTGCTCCCTTATGCTGGCATCCATCATCGTTCAATTCAGTGCCTCAGTGCATCGGTGAGGAAAGGCTAGGAATTATAGGGTATGTCCGGTGGGCTTTTTGCACTTGCAAATGAACTATGGTGGTCAGATTCGCGCGAAAAAGCGTGCTTGAGGTTCGGAGAAAATGAAAAACTAGACGCATGTAAACAGACATATGAGATAGACTGTCAAATTAAAACAATACTTTCGACGCCGCTGAAGTCTTTACTGTCGCAATGTTCGTTTACTTTGCTATGTGCCTTTGCAGAGATTTTGTGAACTTCACAACCTGCCTGAGAGACAGCTGGAATACCTCCTTCTGCGGCAGCGCTACGGACGCAGCATGGAAAAATGACACTCTGCTCAGTAGCATTGAGAAAAAATACTTTCCCGACTGTCTCGGTGAGTTCACCTTTTTCTCATTAGGTGCCACTTGTGGCAGTGTATTGGCTTAGACCATAAATAGATCGCTCATATAATATACTTGTGCACGAAAGGAAGGCTGAGAAAGCTATGTGAACTTGCTAAAAAAAAGATTCAGCAAAAAATAATTCCACCTCATTTATTGGACCCGTTGTTTTGCTGTATAAAGATTTTCATGTTTCGCCAGCTTGCGCCAACCCTTATTACCGGCTTATTGAAATTAAAATTCAAAAACCATAACTAGATTAAAGGGCATTAAAAAACCGCATTAGCATTGCTAATTTGTGTTCGAGCAGCGAGATATGGGGTTTGTCTTGAATAACTGCGGACAATATATAGGGCTCAAATGTTATCTTCAGTGAAGGAAAACTAGAGGAAAGCGGTACGCCTCGGATTAAAAAAATAGGCATCGCAGCTCTCATTAAAACGTCAGCGGAGCAGCGGTATACTGAAGATCTAACGCCCTCCTTTAGTGGAATGCTGTCAGTATTGATGCGCTCAGTAGCGTTCGTTCACTGACTTTTTAATACCTCATATATGAGAAACAGCGGGATAAAATGCTGGCACTCCCATAGCGTTACTGCCCTCATAAAAATGGTCTATAGACAGTCTATAGACTTCTTATAGACTATTGCCTTTTTATAAATATTTATTTTTGTCTGTTCATAGTCTATAGACTGTCTATAGACAAAAGGCTACTAAAAGTGTATGGCCATAAATCTATAGATTGCCTATAGACTGCCTAAAGGCTTTGCATTGCCTATAGACTGTTCTCTAGGGTTTGTCTACAGAGAGCCTATAGAATTTATAAACAGAGGTCTATGAACAGTCTATAGACTGTCTAAAGAAATTTTTGTAAGGGTATGGTCACAGTCAGAGTGGGCAGTATAGGAAAGAACAGGGAGGGAAAAAGGGTCAAGCAGGGACCTCGTCATCCCGAAGTGGAACGTAAGTTCCGTTTAACGACAGACAATATACTGCCGCTGTTAGTGCTACGACAACTACTGCTACAACATCTAACACACCCTAAACCCTGAATAGTTACTTTTTTCAAAGGTATCGTTTTAAGGCAAAGCTGTCCTCTACACAGATGGTGTGGCGCAAGCAAATTTCGCTGCATTATTCAGCAAACAATGAAACGTCAGCGCTGCTTTGATTGTCTTCGTAAAGGACAGTCCCACCAAATCACGCTCTGGCGCATGGAACAAGCAAAAAGTGCAAAGACTCTTTTCGTGAAGCTGAAGCTGCTTTTTCTTGCAGTTTACGAAACACATCAGGACGAGCAGGCACTGCCGGAAAACCCACAAACTCTATACTTTCTCTAGAAGCTATTACTTGAATACGTTGGCAGTTAGGCTTCACGAAGCGAGGCGATCTCGAACTGCTGGAACGATGCAGTATTTGCGTAGACAGCGATAACTACGACGTCAGCATCTGGTGTGCAAGAGTATGGATGTTGGAAGCGGAGCAGAGGACGAACAGGCTTAACCTGGGCGTCGTTGGTCCACGTGACTTCATGCAGCGTGGAGTGGCTGCAGAAGACGTCATGGAGATGAATACTTGCACCGCCCAATATAATTATATAACTGGTTTTAAGGGAAAGGAAATGGCGCAGTATCTGTCTTATATGTAGTTGGACGCCTGAACCGCGCCGTAAGGGGAAGGATAAAGGAGGGAGTGAAAAAAGGAAGAAAGAGGTGTGGTAGTGGAGGGCTCCGGAATAATCTCGACCACCTGGGGATTTTTAACCTGCACTGACATCGCACAGCACACGGGCGCCTTAGCGTTTTGCCTCCATAAAAACGCAGCCGCCGCGGTCGGGTTCGAACCCGGGAACTCCGGATCAGTAGTCGAGCGCCCTAATCACTGAGCCACCGCGGCGGGTGCACCGCGCAATAGAAATTTGCTTTTTAGGGTAAATATTTTGTGACAATTAACTATCTGCCGCACTCTTCAGCATGGTGCGTCCAGCCTCGTTTGTTTTCAGGACCTACGCGCTTACTCCGGCAGTTTTTGTTACAGCGTGATTTTGCAACAGCACTTAAGAGACCAGGGCAGAGAACGAGGGGGGACCTGTCCTGGATCTGAGGCGCTGTCGGAAGATTAAGAAGTAATGGAAACTCGCCCGGTCAGTCGTTCTTCTCTGTTACAGGTTCCTCGAACGCCCTCACGGAGGACTGCGACCCAGACAAGGCTCTCCAAACGTTCATCCTCTGTGGGAACCGGTTCTACAAGAGCACCGTGAACGTTTTCGAAAACCGCGCGACTGTGTCTCTAACGTCGCTTTGCCCGTAAGTTGGACACCACCGCGGTGACTGCCAGATGACTGCATGTCTATCGTGTGCACTATCCCACTGATTTTTTTAGAACGTTGTTCGCTAAGCTATTCGTTGTAGGAATAAGGAACAAGTTGGGAAGCCTTACAGCTGGAAGTAGCACTGTTTCCGTAAATTTATTTAATAATAAAGAAACAGCTATGGCTCCTTCCACACCAGAGTCACCAAAGCATAAGGAATATGAGGAGTTTATTGCACTACAGAAATTCAAGACTGTTAAAAATTAACCAATTTCATCACGTTGTCTTTTCTAAATGCCCATACGAAGCTCAGTTTTCTTGGTTACCAGTTATGAAAGCTTCATTAAGGAATCTCAGCAGTGTGAGTTATCTACAAAAGAAACCAAAGATAACATGATTAAAGCAAGATATAAATCAGGAGAGAAGATGACATTGGACCTGCAGTCACCGGAAGGTAATGAGAACAGAGGGTGTGTCAGTGCCGTCATGTATGGAAACATTCCCTCAATGTCAAAGGGGCCCCGGTCCACAGCGGATGTGGCGGTAGTATTAATGTGTGCATCTATAAGTGCCATTCCACCTTTCTATCTTGGCGCTTGTCAACGCCTCTCAGCAGTTCTTTAAAAGTGCCTCACTGATTTCCAGAAATAGAGTCCTGAGCGAATATATACTGCGTCTTACATAGAAGTTTGAAACGGTGTCTAAAGACATTTACAAACGGCCTGTGAGGAGGCTACTCCTCTTGACTCTTAATTTTACGCTTTAATGTCCTAACTCTTTGCCAATTAAAAAATAAGAGCCTGCATAAGTGAATATATTTGTATAGTGCAGTGGTTTATTACACTACGTTTTTTTTTTGTTTCAGCTGTAAGCGAGGAATTTCTCATGGCTCTTGAGAGACCCTTTCGCTTCAGCATTTGTGTAACGAGATATCAAGGCGTTCTTTTCTGAACTGCTTTGCGGGACGCCACCACAACCTCCACACCTCATGAAAAATAACAATTATATTGGTTTTTGGGGAAAGGAAATGGCGCAGTATCTGTCTCATATATCGTTCGACACCACAACCGCGCCGTAAGGGAAGGGATAAAGGAGGGAGTGAAAGAAGAAAGGAAGAGAGAGATGCCGTAGTGGAGGGCTCCGGAATAATTTCGACCACCTGGGGACCTTTAACGTGCACTGACATCGCACAGCACACGGGCGCCTTAGCGTTTTGCCTCCATATAAGCGCAGCCGCCGCGGTCTGGTTCGAACCCGGGAACTCCGTATCAGTAGCCGAGAGCCCTAAACACTGAGCTACCGTGGCGGGTCTCATGAAAAATAATTAAAATAATTGGTCTTTTGGGAAAAGAAATGGCGCAGTATCTGTCTCATATATCGTTGTACACCTGAACCGCGCCGTAAGGGAAGGGATAAAGTAGGGAGTGAAAGAAGAAAGGAAGAAAGAGGTGCCGTAGTGGAGGGCTCCGGAATGATTTCGACCACCTGGGGATCTTTAACGTGCACTGACATCGCACAACACACGGGCGCTTTAGTGTTTTTCCTCCATAAAAACGCAGCCGCCGCGGTCGGGTTCGAACCCGTGAACTCTGGATCAGGATCTCATAAAAAATTAAAATTGGTTTTTGGGGAAAGGAAATGGCACAGTATCTGTCTCACATATCGGCGGACACCTGAACCGCGCTGTAAGGGAAGGGATAAAGGAGGGAGTGAAAGAAGAAAGAGGTGCAGTAGTGGAGGGCTCCGGAATAATTTCGACCACCTGGGGATCTTTAACGTGCACTGAAATCGCACAGCACACGGGCGCTTTAGCGTTTTTCCACCATAAAAACGCAGCTGCCGCGGTAGGGTTCGAACCCGGGAACTCCGGAGCAGTATCTCATGAAAAATGAAAATTGGTTTTTGGGGAAAGGAAATGGCGCAGTATCTGTCTCACATATCGGCGGACACCTGAACCGCTCTGTAAGGGAAGGGATAAAGGAGGGAGTGAAAGAAGAAAGTGGTGGCGTAGTGGAGGGCTCCGGATTAATTTCCATCACCTGGAGATCTTTAACGTGCACTCACATCGCACAGCACACGGGTGCCTATGCGTTTCGCCTCCATCGAAACGCTGCCCGCCGTGGTCAGGTTCATCCGCGGCGGCGGGCGTTTCGAACATTTCTGCACTTTTTGCAACGCCTCCCTCTCTCAAGACTCACACTCACCCCCTCATAAATAGGTTCAGAGGAAATTTCCCTGTGTCCGACTGGTCCTCATGTGTTGCAGCCACGTCGACGACTATGAGAAGTGCGCCCCAGAAAAGCGAGAAGGCGGCCAGCTGTTCTTCGGGATACCGCATTGCCCCGGGCATAAAGTTCATCGCGACGGCGTCATGCAGAGGTACCGCCTTCTCTGCGCAGCCCTGAAAGGATCGGGTAAGCTCTGTCCACGACTGGACCGGAATATGGGTTATCTGAAACGTAAAACGCTCCTAAAATAATGGCGGGAATCAGAGAGTGAAACAAACGAATTCCCACACTCGTGTCTGGTCGCTAAACGACAGTTATCGCAGAAAACCAATAGGTACCACTTCACGTCATTTTCGAAAACACTGTGTTACTGAGAGTTGTGTAATAGATTTTCAGTGTTTGCCATCCGCCCATTTCCAAAGATATCTTGATCAACAGCCAATGACAGCCGTACAGGAGGAAGCGGCAATACATATCAACGTGCGGACGATAGTAAAGTGAGATGAATAATACGGTGTGGGAATAAAGGTGTTAATACTAGTCTGATCATAAACACAACATAAACTCAGGATTTCGGGGTCCTAAGTGCGGTCCTCAGCTATTGGCGGTCCGGAGCGGTAAAGTATTGCCGAAAACTTCATCCGTCTGTAACACCTCAACGAGACAACGTCACAACATCATTAAACCGAAGCCCGCAAACTACGTATTTTACTACTACCGCGCACATCCTTGTTTGAAAAGGCTGTAACTGGGCAGGCGCTTCCGCTCAGGGCACGCCTGAACAATACAGCATTAGCGCTTAACGCTTTTTCGTTTAGGCGGGTTACGCAAGACACGAACATCCTTGAACACAGCCCATAGATGTCGGGGAGTTTTGAGAAAGGTAGGCAGGAAAAGGCAAGCGGATAGACAGGTAAGTGTAGCCACGTACAAGCAGGCATAGAGACATTAGGAGGCGCTGGAAGGAACACGCAAGCAGGCACAGCCATGCACAGACGCAGCCATGGGCATGAACACACATGCAGAGGAAATTAGACATGGTCAGATACAACTCGAGAACGAAGCGACAGATGCCCCTCAAAGAACGGCCTCCAGGCAATGGCGTCAAACCATTAATTCAAGTCATGGTTAATTCGATTAAGCCGTGGCCAATCCCCCTTCATCTGGAACCCCTTGTGATGTCAGGCTAGCTAGGCCAAAAGGATTAACCACGACGTCACGATAATCGGTGAACGCCATAACATACACAAAAAACAATCGCAGAGTTTTTATTCCCTCGCTTACATCCTGAATACATAACGCGTGCCAGGTTAAGCTACAGCTTAAAACCTGACGTTTCCCTTTCTTCGCAGCTCTGCAGAAAGGCACAAAAACCTGCAACCGGCAGAAGTTTGTAAACGACATCTTCCTCTGTGGGCTACACTTTTCCAACATCATGGAGGTTGCCCGCAAGAACTCTAGCATCAACCCGTGCACGTACGTTGGCTTCCCTGCTGCCCCTGTATGCATTTAGATTACAGTGGTCATGGACAGAGGTGAGAAAACTTGTGTAGAACGCTCGAGCGGCGCTCTGCTAAAGAAATAGCGTTAAATTTTAAAGCGGGAGTTGAGTTCCACAGATAGCACTTGCTCTCCAGCGAAGCCGCATGAACGTAAAAATCGTACAGGCACGACCAGGCTGACTTTAGCAAAGCAGTTGAACTAATATTTAACTTCACTTGCTTCGCAGCACACCACTCGAGCGCTCTATGCAATGGCGCTCACGTTTGTACTTGGCACTTCGGGGTTGCGATTCGAGCATGGTGGAGTTCCTTGCACGGAATATTCAGGCGAAGCTTTTGTAGCGAAAGATACATTGGCCACGAACTCGCAGTTTCGCCGTGCTCGCAGTCCCACCGTGCTCACACCACCCCACGTGACCAACCACGTGACTGGTCACGTTACCAACCGCGTGACGAACCACGTGACAACAACTAGCCCGACAACCAGACTAACCTGGACTTGCAGGCAAGATTAACCAAGGCTAACCAAGCTATGCCTTAGTTTTCGCTACGTATATCCTGGCATAGCCGAGCTAAGCCACTGCCAATTTTTTTGACCGAGGGAGAGTTGAAAGCACATTATCAATACCCGCATTATGTCGTATTCCGCGTTCGTAGTTTCTTGTCCGGTGTGCAGTCTACGTACTAGGTACCTACGTTCCTGGTTGCAGCTATTCTAGCGTGCGAACTGCATAGGCAACCCCCAGAACAATGCGCTGAGAGCGAAGTGTGCTTGCGCAGCAGCAAATATCTGCCCACACCTCTCGCCTTGAGGCAGCACTAAAGGCAAGCGCATCGTAAACGAGCTAGTGCAGAAACGTTTTCGAGGACTTCGTTTTTTTACTTTCCTGCCGAAACCACGTGTTCGGAGCTTTCGCTTTGTTAATTGCGCGCGTACGGAAAAGTGCGTCTTCATGCACTGCGATCCGGAGTTCCCGGGTTCGAACCCGACAGCGGCGGCTGCGTTTTTACGGAAGAAAAACGCTAAGGCGCCCGTGTGCTGTGTGATGTCAGTGCAGTTAAAGATCCCCAGGTGGTCGAAATTATTCCGCAGCCCTCCACTACGGCACCACTTTCTTCTTTCACTCCCTCCTCTATCCCTTCCCTTACGGGGCGGTGCGGGTGTCCGCCGATATATGAGACAGATACTGCGCCATTCCCTTTCCCCCAAACCAATTATTATTATTATTATTATTATTATTATTATTATTGCTATTATTATTATTATTATTATCCCGCACTGCGAACTTACGCTCTCCGTTATCTACAAAAGTTCATTCCCGACCAACTGATTTATAACAAGGGCTGCCGCGTTTGGATCGCATGAGCTGCTCTCGTCGTCGTATCTGCAGTTAAACTTCTGAGGAAGTTGTTGAATTTATGGCTTCATTTCCGGCTCTGCAAGCAAGAAAATTTTCATAAAAGACAGCTAACTTGTTGCATAGAAGCCAATTATACCTCGTCTTATGAAAGAACAAGGAAAAAACAAAGGCTTAGGTGCTTCTAAACACGGTCAGTTAAAGAAACGCTGTCCCCGCGGCGGCGTTAACACTGCGGTTCAACTTCGCGAGCAAGGTGTTCATCCGTTGGCACACGTTCATCTTAGGGCAGCGCCGTCGACAGTCCGGGCACGGCCAAAGGGGCAGCTGGGCCGAATGCTTTCCTCGTTAGCCTGCTATGCTCCCAATATATATTTTGAACTCATCTGGCGACCATGTCCGGTTTGACAGCGCAGCCTATAGTTGGGTAGAACATAATAACGAAGTGGCAAATATACCCCAAAGGAGGCCCTACAGCCAATGGCGTCGGCTGATTATCATGACCTCGTTGTTAATCCCCTTTGATCCACTAATCCATGCGGCTCCACACTAGCAGTTCCAAGCGGATTAACCACGACCTCATGAGAATCAGTTGATTATATTGGCTGGAGGGCCTGATTTGAGGTGGAGTTGCCGCTCCATTCTTGAGTTGTACCCAGCTATAGAGGCGTCGTGTACGTCTGGTATTTGTCGCTGCTGACGGATTCTTCTCACGCCCTCAAACACGCCAAATTTGGGCAGCTGAATGCGGCTGATCCGATGATTCCGCTTCTGCATTTGGGAAGAAGTAGCCCAGTAAATATTGACCAACGCTTCAACTTTGCACACTTGCCGCCATGTGCCGCTTGGCGCTGAACCCTAGAAACCACCAGGGAAGCTGGAATGTTTGGTACGCATCCCATTCATTTTGTATGGCCGTTGAAACTAGCCGGTGTGTGCGAAGGCGGCGTTGTATAGGTCATAACAGACAGCGAGGAGGAAGTGTCGGCCATGATATTCGCCATGTTAATCGTTGTAAATCATTATTAAATAAGCTCTGGTTGTGGTTACAATTACTGAGGGTGCTTTTTAATGAGTTGAGATGGTTCGAATAGTTGCTGTCGGCACATATCCTTCTAGGGCGCGTTGCTTGTCCTACGAATATGCCTTGTTTACAGTGTCACGGACGAAGACTAGTGAAATCTAAGTATTGCTGTAGGTCTGCAGGCTTCCTATAGAACATGGTTTTAAGCTGGCGATTATCTAAACAAAAAGTAGTCTTAAGAACGTTCTAGAGTAGTGGAAGGTAAATTGAACACAAGTGCTAAATGAATAAACGTGTGAGACTAACGCTTTTAGGGCCTCAGATTCGTATTCGCATGCCATGAAAAATGTGTATGTAACACGGGTAGTGAGCGGTTTTTCTAAAGGAATTTTGAATTTCAGACTTTAGTAACACCATAAAAATGTTTGCGTAGATCCGTGTGAAAGGAGTGAACATACTTGTTCCAAATACGTTGGAAATAGTCCAGCGTTAGCACTAACTAAAGTAGTGAGAGATACACTTCATCTACATGGGGGTGTGTAGTTTCTAGAGGCCCTACTGCTTCTATGGGCCCCCATGTGCAATAGAAACTTTAGACTCCGCTTCCTCAACGACGAAAGATGACGTCACGCTCACTCACAGCGCTCCTGGTGGCCACCGCTAGAAGTGGAAAGCTTCCGTCCTCTCAAGCTGCGCAAGGGCTGAGCTAATGGTGCTCCTAGGGTCTTTGTGGCACGAACGACGCGACGAAGCCGCGGCTGTGGCGACGACGGCGATGGCGGTGGCTTTTCCGCCTCACGAGCTTTCTAACGCTCTCGCGTTAAAATTACGCGTACAATCCTTTTATTCGTAAGTCTCCACCTAGCAAGTGACCTTTACCCTACCTACCTCTCGTGTTTGACGCCGAGACGTTCTTGTCATCGCCACCTTGTTTCAGCAACAGCATTTTTTTCACAGACAGGTTTAGAAAACAATACTCTCCCTACACAGTAACAGCCTGAGAAGATCATGTAATTAGCTTCCCTCTGTGACCGACTAATATCTTTACTTTATGTTTTTTCTTGCACTTTTAATGACCACGCTTGCAGGCTGCAGGTATGCGATGGCTTGTGTATTGATTAAAATAAAGATACGCGGCATAGCGTTGGCTTAAAGCAAGAAGCAAGACACACTAAGAATTTCGACCCAGCCATTCTGCACTGCGATCCAACTGTCCTACATCCGGTCTCTATGGCAGGCACATCGAGAAGTACAAGAAATGCTACAACGCGTCCATGGAAACGTACGGCTGCGCACCGACCGACCAGCTGCACAAGGATGCCGAAAAGTTCTTCGAGTTTATGACGCAGAAGTACAAGGAGCAGTGCAAATCAGACTCGAAGAGCCCCAGCGTGGCTAGGATGTCGCGTCTCACCCAGAAAGATGGTGAGTGCCCGAAAGGTGTCTCGGGAGACCAAATTTATGCATTTATGCTACTCACTTTTCTACAAAGCGACAAAAACAGCTGGGGCAGTGCCTATTGAGGTCTTCGTTCAATTGAAAAGTGTAGTTGTTGCTTGCTAGTGCTCATCTATGGGGCAGAAACTTTTTGAGGTCAATGAAAAGGCTTGAAATTGTATTTAGTGCACTAAGTGAGCTATGGAAAAGAAAGCGCCAGGGGTGACTTTAAGCGTGAGGAAGGTAGCAGGGTGGTTCAGGGCGGTTCAGGGAACACCTGCGAGATATCGATATCCTGGTTGAAAACAAAGTTAGGAAGTCTACATGGGCAAAGCTCATAATAAGTATAGTAGATTGCCGATGATCGTATTAAGGGCCAAATAGTGTACTCTAAGACGAGGCCATCGTAGCATATGGTGGCACAGGGTCAGGCAGGTGGCCGGACAAGATAAAAAAGTTTTTGGAGATATACGTGTAGTGGCTGCAAGTAGCGGGGCACACGGTTATGAGAGGCTTTGTCCTGGAGTAGACGTAGTTGGGAGGATAATGGCGATATTACAGTGATTTGGTTCCAAGTGATGTCTAAGGGGCGTTCATGGGATATTAGCACTTTTTGAGTGCAAGTGCTCATGAGCGCGGTTAGTCTTTGTCGATTCTACCCAGCACCCGGACATCTCCATGGCTTTCAGTAAGGAGGCGCTGCATCTGAGTGTGACGCGCCTATTGGACTTTATTGTTGTTGTTGACCTTACACAATGGCACATACCCACAAGGGGGACTGGCCATAACCAGGCGGTGACTATTTAAATGACCATTTGCATGTGGCAAGCATGGGATGACCTACCAAAATTTAGATCGCACAGTTTCCGTAGCCGAGGTGGTTGCAGGAGGTTAGGGGGGTCATACAAACTAAAATTTAGGCAAAGAAGGGGTAGGGATTACTAAAAGTGGTTGTAAAAACCGAAATACAGAAGCTGATAATGGGATGGGCAGGACGAAAGCTCATGATGGTAGACGTTTTGATTCTAGGAGATAATTTTGAACGGCAGAGCAAACATTCCCATTGGTATGGCCAAGCATAGAAGCGCCAAGAGACAGAACAACCGCAGAAGACAGGCGCAAACTGAGATTCTAACATGCATGGCACATTTCCCTTTTTTATTCGCGGCGCCAGCTTCCTGGTAAACAATTTAAAGCTTCTTTGCGTAGGTGGTTTGCGGCGCAGAGACCACCAAACTGGACAGATTTCAGGATACACAATCGTGCGGAGCGGAAGCCTTCTAGGCGCTCAAGCTTTACGTCTGAGTCACTGTCCTTTCGGGGAAAATGCCACAGAAACGTTGCACCCCTCACCTCACTTGCGAATCAACGAACTGGGGACAGCTAGGGTACAGGCTGACTTGTTTTGACGTAGTTTTTCTCTAGATGTGTTGACAGTGTGCAAGTGTTTCGGATATAACGCTCAGCAAGTGCGCTTTTTGCATTGCTGGACGAGACTTCTGCTCGAATGAAGACGCTCCTTGCATTTAGCAGCACTTACTGCGATCGAATGAATGGCGAAGCGGAAGGCTTTTCGCGATATTCATCTCTTTTTGCTCTCCTCACATTGTCCTCTGAGCTCTTTCAAAGGCACCTCTTTCTGTCATCATTCTTTCACTCCATCCTTCGTCCTCCCCCTGGTGGGGAGCTTGGCTTCGCATCCGACCTTTCTCTCTGGCTAAGTGGTGGATAGCGCGATCTGCTGCGGAGCCCGAGGAAGCGAAGCTAACATCGGCTGCGGCGGCTGCGTTTAAACGTAAAAGGTGACCGTGTGCTGTGCGAAGTCAGTGCACGCTAGGAAACCTCAGGTTGTAGAAATTATCCGGAGGCCTACACTAAGGTAGAGTTTTCTTCTGTCGCTCCCTCCTCCATTCTTTCCACTCACGGCGTTGCAGGGGTGGAAACGAGTCGCTTCTATCAACGTGCACCAACCAGCCCGACTAAGCCCTGTTCTTGCTATTGATGTGTCCAATCAGGTGTGATGCAGTTACTCTGTCTTTCAATCGCGTTCAATAAACGCAGCACAGCTAAATGCAGAGCCTTGCCGCTCTAACTCACGGCGATAGCACTCGGGAGAATCGAGAAGTCACCAGCGCTGTCGTCAGCAATTGGACTAAGAAAGTTATTGGGCTTTTCCTCTCCTCACAACGCGTCGGTGGTCGCGTTTCGATGGAGCCAAAAGACGCCCGTGCAGGGGTGGGGGGACGAAATTAATTCGTAACCCTCTACTAAGGCACCTCTTTCTTCTTTCACGCCCACCTTCCTGCCTTCCCTAATGTCACGGGTTCGCCCAGAAGCGAGATTGCTACTACTGCTTTCATGTCCAAAAAACGAATACTGAGAAAACGCATTAGACCCGCCGCGGAGGCTCAGTGGTTACGGCGCTCGTCTACTGAGCCAGAGTACCCGGGTTCAAACCCGACCGCGGCGGCCGCACGTCGATCCGGAGACTTCTACCATGGCGCATCTTTCTTCCTTTATTCTTTCATTACATCCTTTATTCCTTCCCTTACAGCACGATTCGGGTGTTCTCCCGAGATAAGTAAGACAGTTACTGCGTCATTTCCTTTCCTCAAAGCCAAAACCAAGTCAGCGCATTGCAATACCCGACCGCTATTCAAACCAAGAGTCAAACTGACGGATTTTCACACCATGACACAAGAGGACATCGCATTTGTGGTCCATACAGGCGTCATATGTGCACGAACTGAACGGCGACCCTTGTCATTGAAGCACCGTAGGATAACCGACATCCTGGGTTACCAATAGGCTGTGGATTTTCAGAAATATGTCAGCCTGACACGTGTATATGGTACGGTCGCTTCCTCTACTGCGACACGTCTTTCTCTCTTTCTTCATTCACTCCCACCTTTTGTCTCTCCCTCACGGCGTGGTTGAGGTGTCCACAAATAATGGAGACAGTTACTGCGCCCTTTACTTTCCTCAAAAACTCCTAAAAGGGCCGCGTGCCAAAGGTTAGCCCCTCATCTTAATAATAATAATAATTGTTTTTTGGGGAAAGGAAATGGCGCAGTATCTGTATCCAGCAGTATGTTCAAATAAATAAATAAATAAATAAATAAATAAATAAATATATCGTTGGACACCTGAACCGCGCCGAAAGGGAAGGGATAAAGGAGGGAGTGAAATAAGAAAGGAAGGAAGAGGTGCCGTAGTGGAGGGCTCCGGAATAATTTCGACCACCTGGGGATCTTTAACGTGCACTGACATCGCACAGCACACGGGCGCCTTGGCGTTTTTCCTCCATAAAAACGCAGCCGCCGCGGTCGGGTTCGAACCCGGGAACTCCGGATCAGTAGTCGAGCGCCCTAACCACTGAGCCACCGCGGCGGGGCCCCTCAACTTGAGAATCTGGAAAGGCTGAGCAAGTTAGTGTGCCAGTCTCTGAACCAGTCTTCTTTCACTCCCTCCTTTACCCTTCCCTTACGGCGCGGTTCAGGTGTCCAACGATATATGAGACAGATACTGCGCCATTTCCTTTCCCCCCCAAAAACCATTAAGGTGCACGGCAAGTCTACATAATACACAGATCAACCTTATATTTGTTTTCCTTGAGTCGGTTCAGTGCATGACTATAGCTTGACCCCATAACTGCCTTTTATCCGATACACCGTCTGTCCTCTTTCTTGCCTTCTTTTTTTCAGCTGCTAACAGAGCGTGCAACGCGTATAAACTCATCGGACACTTTCTCCAATGTTCCACTGATTTCATGAATGTGACGGCAGACATCGTGAAAGAAATTGATCAGGCCTGCTGGTAAGTATAGCACCGGGTAAAAAGTCCTAAACGGCCTGCTGCACAGCTCAAGGGCGCTGCGAACACATTGGTGAAAATCGCCCGCTATGCATTTGCTGTGTAGTTGGCCTGAAAACGGCATAAAAGTTAGCCTGAAAACTACGTGCCGCTACATGTAGCACACATATTCGGTCTCGTAGAGCATTCTGAACAACTTTCATAGCAGCTTCGACGTTCACAGCCTAGCGAGGCATGTTTTGCGGGCTACATTAACGAAGAAGCAGTGAAACGCGGCCGAAAGCGCTTTCCCGTCTGGCAACGCTGGAGTGGTGGGTTTCCTAATGATGATGGTGAATATACTATTTCCGCCAGAAAAAAGACCCGTGCCCCTCCGGGGCCGCACGCAGGCGTCCAGGGAGGGGCAACGTCGCAGCTGGAAGGCTAGCAACGATATAGTCGCGCAGCTTCTGCTGCCGAGCGGGCAGCGTAGCGTTGTTTACTAAGGTCGGCGCTTCTGAGTATGGTCTCAATTCCTCTGCATTATCAATTCTGCCATGCCCTGGGACACTGGGGGCATCTCCATATTATGCGTTCGAGTGTAGTGGTATGCCAGCAGAACTTGCAGAACTCGCAGACCTCTGCACTCCGTCGTGTCACCTCCTGTCCAGCTCCCCCAGTCATAGGCCTCAGCCGCGCTAAGGGATCTATACGGAGGCGAAACTTCTATTCGCCTTGATGTGAACATTTTCTAACCCTTGGAGCAAGCGGCGAGTGACCAAACTGAGAGGTATTGGCATATTACCTCTACCCGCCGCGGTAGCTCATTGGTTAGGGCTCTCGGCTACTGATCCGGAGTTCCCGGGTTCGAACCCGACCGTGGCGGCTGCGTTTTTATGGATGCAAAACACTAAGGCGCCCATGTGCTGTGCGATGTCAGTGCACGTTAAAGATCCCCAGGTGGTCGAAATAATTCCGGAGCCCTCCACTACGACACCTCTTTCTTCCTTTCTTTTTTTACTCCCTCCTTTATCCCTTCCCTTACAGCGCGGTTCAGGTGTCCGCCGATATATGAGACAGATACTGTGCCATTTCCTTTCCCCAAAAACCAATTATTATTATATTACCTCTCCCCCTTATCGTTTCTTCCTTTCCCCTCACCTCTCATTTCAATTCTCCATTCTGCATGCTGTCTTTTATTTCCGCTGCCCCGGCTCAGGTAGCCCAGTTGCGGTGACCCCTAGCAAGAAAGGAGGCAGTTACCGGGCTGCGCATTCCTTCTCTTCCCACCACTCTCCCCCTCACCCAAGCCCCTAAGAATAACACACTCCCGGCTCAGGTACTTCAATATCGATGGCAGATGCCAGGGCTAGCAAAAATCTTTTCCTTCCTCTTTATTATTATATTAATAAATCACTTACTACTACTCTACGCAGCGCGTTGCATGGACCCCAACAAACGGATTCGGCTCATAAGACACAAACGTCGCTTGGGGTTTGAAAGCAAGCTGGAATTCGTAATTGTAAACCCCCTTAAAAATCCACGCTCTTAATAATTGTTTTTTGAATAATTGTTTTTTTGGGGAAAGGAAATGGCGCTGTATCTGTCTCATATATCATTGGATACCTGAACCGCGCCATAAGGGAAGGGGAAAGGAGGGAGTGAAAGAAGAAAGGAAGAAAGAGGTGCCGTAGTGGAGGGCTCCGGGATAATTTCGACCACCTGGGGATCTTTAACGTGCACTGACATCGCACAGCACACGGGCGCCTTTGCTGTGCGATGTCAGTGCACGTTAAAGATCCACGCTCTTCCGCCGACCTCGAATCTCCCTTCCGTTGGACGAGCGAGAACACAGGCTCTCTCGGCAACGCCGGGTCGTGCCTAACAAGTACAGTCTTCGCCAAAAGTGACCAGGCTGCATGGTTTGCTTCTCAGTCCTATATGACATCCCTCAATCTCTAAGAGGTAAGGAGAACGCTTGTTCTCACCTTTCGATACCTTTTGATCATTAGGGAATCGGTGAGGGCTACACTATGTATAGGAGTGAGAAGTAAACCATGCTGCCAGGTTACTTTTGACAAATTCGGTACGTAGCCTGATGCTCCGCGCACGCCATTGATGTGTGCAGCGTTGATGCTCCCACCGCCCTACCGCGCATCCTGAGCCGCCCAGCTTGTAGTATGCAGTATGCAATACGCCGTACCCCACGAGTTCCCCGCCTAATATACAGGAGCACTAGTGCCGAATTATAAATAAGGCTCGGATTCGGGTAATGCCGACGGAAATACAACTGTACGTCATGTATCCGCAACTCCTGCTTCGCTTTCTCGCATTATCATCAAGCTGTAACTTGCCAGCAGTGCACAGTGCATCATTCAATGTGCTTCACATGAGCAGCCCATGAATTTAGCCGGACAGTGATACTCTTAAGGCGCAAGCCTTATTTGCCCCATTGTGCGAAAATCCATCTGTGTGTGTGTTCATGAGTGCTCCTCATAACACTGGATGATACCCATAAAAGATGGAGTCCTCATTGAACCTGGCAGTTGGCAGTTAAAATAATGATTGGTCGCGTGAGGTTGCTCAGGAAGAAAAACCTGGCTTGCACAAACCCCACCGGTGGCAGCACATGTCATCGCAGGGCAGTGACGCACCGCTTAACCGCTGCAACACTGCGCCAGGAGTGGTATGAGGACTCCCAGGGATCTATTAAAGCTGAGAACGACCTTCTGGAGACGGTGGCGCCTCACAATGCAACCTGATGCGGCAGCTGGTGGGGTGCGGGGCTCGGGGCGCGGAAGGGCGGCGACTTCCTTCACGAAGTTATCGCGCAGATCAGAAGGAGCGCGGCGGCATCGGGGCGGCGGCTACGTAGAACCATGTAGAAATAGAATTATCAGCTGCGTGCACATCGGGGTACATCACGCCGCAACAAGCGGAGACTGCATTCATGAATTAAGTGGGTGGGCTTCCGCCTTCTCACATGTAAGCAATCTTAAGTGTGTCTGCCGACTTTTTTCATTCGCCACCTTGATCTCCAATTCCATCCGGTGAGCCACAAACTATTTCAAGTTGCAATTGCCGACTCTTGCAGGATGGTCGGCTTCTACCAGCGCTGCATGGGCAGAGCTCGTCAACGCACCCGCTGTGAGGGCGCGTCAGATCTAAACGGTCACCTGGCCTCGATGGAGAAATCCGTCCTGGGCCACCAGCTTTCGTTGTGCGCAGCAAGCAAGAACCAGACACAAGACGCCATCGGCAGTACAAGAGTTTCCTAGGAAGGCGACTGAGACCAGAGGAACCACCCGGAAGCCTTCTTGGGCCCTGCGGCACAGAGGAGATAGATATTGCTTGAAACCAAAGTCCACCACTTTTGGCCACTGGGAGCGAAAGGTTGTCTATTAAAGAGCATGCATGGTGTGTTGTGTACTGCAGCTGAAAGAAAAATATCGTTAGCTTCTTAACGTCTAGTCAGCCAGTCTTTACGGGAGTGACAAAAGGATGATAGGGGAGAACTCTCTGCAGGCCGATGTGGCATATCCTAGCGTGAAACCAAGACACGCTCTAAAGAAACGAGGGTCAAGTGGTTGTCCTTAAACTATTCTCAACGTAAGAGGCTGAGCTTCGTCCTGCATTTTTATACAGGTAATGGGTTATTTGTGGGACAGGGCTTTATGTCCAAGAGGTCTCCAGGGGACCGCACCCTATTTTCTCTCAGAAATAATCCCAGTAGTGCCTGTGCTCAACTCCTTCCTATCCGATATCTGTTGTCCGACGTTCACTTCATAGAGGCGTTAAAGGGGTGAGGGGGTCAATGAAGCAAGGCGTGAGAGCGACACGGTAAAAAGAGTAGAACATCGGGGAAAGGGAAGATAAATGGAAGCCCACAACGAGTACAGGGTATGAAAATGCTGCTTGTGCGAACAGACTCGCAGATCTCGGGTACGGGCAAGAGAGCTGCTGTCGAGAAGAGGAAAACATTTGGGCTACGATGGTTCCACAGCTGAGGCATTTTTTTTTCACGCTTCCGCGCAGTGTACATTAAGCGACGAGGCTGAGGAAGTGGCGCAGATACTCCCTTTTTATTCATGAGTATCCATCTTTAGTATTTGTCTTGCAGATGCAGCTCTGGGAAGCCCTATAAATGCAAAACAATTTCTTTTAAGGCTGGAGGTAATAAAAGAAGCACCCGATTCTTGGCCGATCCCCCAGTGTGGGTATGTGCCATCTTTTGATACGCTAACAACAACAACAACAACAACAACAACAACAACAACAACAACAACAACAACAACAACAACAACAACAACAACAACAACAACAACAACAACAACAACAACAACAACAACAACAACAACAACAACAACAACAACAACAACAACAACAACAACAACAACAACAACAACAACAACAACAACAACAACAACAACGACAACAACAACAACAACAACAACAACAACAACAACAACAACAACAACAACAACAACAACAACGACGACGACGACGACGACGACGACGACAACAACAACAACAACAACAGGAAGGTATACGCATGTAGGAGAAAGATCGCTAGGCTTTGAACTGCTGGCTGCCGCTAACTTCATGCGACTAAAACCGGACGAGATTTTTTTGTTCTTCCAAACCACGTAACAGTATGCTCCGCCAATGTCTTATAGGCCTTTCCAGTGAGCGTTCCCAGGGCGCCTCAGTATTTATAGCTGAACCTGGCTGTGTGCTGTGTGCACCTGGAGCGAGGGTGTGGAAGAGTATGGCGCTTACTGTCTGCACCGGTTCGCAACAGTTCAAACAGCAGGTGTTCCGGCGCGTGTCACCGATGGGGACGTTTGTAGGCCAGGAAAACGTGGCTTGAAGAGACCCATAACTAGCTAAGACTCCACTTCCACCGTGAGTGGACACGGTGGCCAGGATTACCTGCTCAACAAGTCGTTTGGAAAAGTAGCTGCCCCTCTCCACCCAGCCTGTGACGGTGAGAAATTTGCACAAGAAAGTAAACCATTTCGACGGGCAACGCCGGTATAGGTACGTCATGTTTCCGCGGAAAGATCCCATGCAGATCACACTGAGCACGGTACAAGAACGATGAAAGAAGTGTGCGTTGTAACTGAGCGACCGCCAGTACAGTACACTGTGAAATGAACGTTGGACCCTCTGGGACAGTCACACAATTCAGAACTGGTGGATATTCTGGACGAATTCGGAGAGTATTGCACAGTGAACCCGGCGGAGCTAGGTTGAATGTCGGTGATTCAGACGGACATTCTTGAACTCTCGGCTAGCATTCCGCTTGTCTTGCGGCCGCAGCGGAAGAGCACTTCGACGTGAGAAACATTTCGAATAGCTAGGAAAGAATTAAAGGATCTTTATCTGGTCATACAGACAAACTCTGACTAATACCCTTGTTATACGGAGAACTTTCAACTGCCATTCAGTTGATGGTTGAAACAGCCCGTGTATCAGAGGTAATATTTAGAGTTTGTCTCTGCGACCAGACCAGCGTCCTCTAATGAAACTGCAGTGCCACTGATGTTGAACTGAATGGCAGTCGGCTGCATGTTACTCCTTTTTTGCATGTCGTTTTGTGAACCACTTATATAGAGATAAAATATTGCCTCGAAGGCTTTTTTTCCCCTCAAACCCTTCTTCGAAATCGCAAAGTGACTAATCCAAAAAGTCCTATTTTTTAGGTCATCCCATGCTTGCCGCATGCAATCTGGAATTCAAATAGTCACCACCTGGTTATGGCCAATTCCCCTTGTGGGTATGTGCCATTTTGTGAGGCAAACAACAACAACAACGAAAAAGACCTGCCTTCTCCTTCTGCACGTGCTGTCCGGCATGAGCCGCTCCCATCGCGATACGAAGAAGAGGAGGTTTGCCCCGACGTCAAGTCTAACCTTCATTCTCCAAGGCACGACAACAACATCCAGGACGCTTTCACAGCTCACAGCTCTGGCCACTACAACCATGACTGCAGGAACAAAAGTGTCGGAGGAGATACAGCCCTTCTTCTCGATGAGGAAGACAATAGCGGGTGTCTTGACAGGCGGAGTGTTCCTCTGCGTATACATGGTTGGCCCGCCATGGAAGGTCCCAGTCTCTTCTTCACTCCATACCCACGCCGCTCCCGGGTCAGACTGGATGAACGCTGCCCAGGTTGTCACCCAGCGCGAGATCTCGACCAAGCCTCGCTTACCAAACCGCGGAGGCTGGGCGGTGGCCGAGCGCTGTCGCTACCCGCTTGACGTGCTCGTCTTTGTGCACGCTAGCGCCTACAGGTGGCGACGCCGGGCCACGGTGCGGGACACACTGCTCGAGGAGGCGTCAGCGCGTCGCTTCAGCATGGCGGGGGTATTCTTCGTGGGACGACGCGTCAACGACTCGGAGCTGGACGCATGGCTGGACCTGGAGGCAGACATGACGGGTGACTTAGTGGTGCTCCCGATCGAAGACGGCTACAGAAGTGTGACGCCCAAGTTTCTGGCAGGCATGCGCTGGGTGGCAGACCACTGTCCCACTGTCAAGTGGATCGTCAAGATCGACGACGACGTGATGGTCGAGCCATT
This sequence comes from Amblyomma americanum, assembly GCF_052857255.1. Classification (NCBI taxonomy): domain Eukaryota; kingdom Metazoa; phylum Arthropoda; class Arachnida; order Ixodida; family Ixodidae; genus Amblyomma; species Amblyomma americanum. The sequence continues at coordinate 53,000,406 of NC_135506.1, forward strand.
TGAGGTGCCGTATCATAGATATTGACACGTGGTCTGCCGAGAGGTGTGTGCGGACTGGAGATTTTTTTAGGCAGCCGGCGTCTGGTAAAGATTTGACATAGCTCTTCTGTGTTATTTAATTAAAGTACTACTAGTAATAATGATAGGTTATCGGGAAAAGAAAAGCTCACTATGTCAATCCTAGTGGAAGCCTGCAAAAAAATCTTTTGTCAGGATAGGAAGAGTGCAGTAACTGTCTCACTTCTCGGTGGACGCCTCAACCGCGTTCTAAGGGAAAGGACGGCGAAACGCAAAAGGCGCCCTAACCAGTGAGCTAGCGCGTCGGGTGCCCGTGTGCTGTGCAATGTCAGTGCCCGTTAGACATCCCCGGGTGGTCGAAATTATTCCGGAGTGCTCCACTACGTCACCTCTTTCTCTTTCATTCGCACTTTCCTCTCCCAACGGCGCAGTTGAGGTGCCCACATATAATGGAAGCGTATACTGCATATCCTGTTAATCAGTGTGAAGAGACGGAGCAATTGAAAAGGCAGAAAGAAAGGGGTGCCATAGAGGAGGACTGAGGGCAAATTTCTACGACCTGGTGTTCTTGAACGAGCGCCGAAATTGCACACTGCACGGGTGTCTTGCGTTTCATCTCCATGGAAGCACCGGGGATTGATGTCGAAGACTGGTTGCACATTACTGAGCATATTTTAGTGAAGCGTATATAGAGACAACCCTCGCGCTGTAATAGTATGCAAACGTTAATTTTTCTTTAGGAGTTGTAAAGGGAAGCGTCATTCTGTGTTCCACAAGTTTCTTAAGGGATTACAAAAAAGCACGGAACATCTCTGCACCGCCCCCCCATTCCTCACAAAAAAAAAGTGGCTCAAAGGGACGCTGATGACAGATTCGGGATGGCCTGTACGATTGGTTACCGCAGGTCTAAACCTAATGATAAAGTGGATACTTTACCTGAATGAAAACACAGTAATTACGAACTGGACAAGAAACAAAAATTGAATACAGGTGCCGACAGCACCGATCGTTTTCTCAAGCATGCGAACGTCGATTACGTATATAGCGAGGTAACCCGGATCACAGAGGCTCTACTATACCGAGATTAATTTCCGTGTGGTGATCACAATATCATTTTCGGTCCTGCAGTCACGATTTGGAATTGAGTTGCGGAAAGAGGAGTTGCACATTTAAATTAAAATTTCTGGACAATAGATGTGGTCTTTACTGCCTAAAAAACGTCAGCGTAATCCGAAACAGCCATAGAATAAATACTTGCTAGGTGATGGTGGTGGTAAAACTTCATTGGATGCACTGGGGCGGGTTTTAGAGGAGAGTGGAGGGTTTCACCGCTCCCTTGCCTGGGTTGTAGTCCTCATTCCGGGACACCATTGGCGGAGCCGCTGCCCGTGCTCTTTGGACCAGAGCCCTCTGGGACTCCAGGTCCAAGCAGCCGGACAAGGCCGCCTCCCAGCCCTCTCTCGTTGGCTGATTTACTCTCTTTATTTGCGGATTTTTCTGGCAGGTTCATACTATATGATATGCGTCTCCCCACATCTCACAAAATTTACAATACTCCGAAAAAGTTGGGTCTATGTGCTTCTGAATCGCAGGGCTTAGAAAATGCCCCTTTTGCAGCCTTCTGAGGCCTTCTGAGGTGCCGTACCTCAGTTCTATCCATGGATGGAATTGTCCTCAGTGTCTGTTTAAGCCATGTCCGCATTTGGAGAAATTTGTTATTGGGATATATACAATCGCGCTTTTTTTTCCGGGTCTTAATACTGCGTGACATGTTGCACTGCAATTTGTGCGGCCGCTAAAAGGTCTTGATTTGCTTCCAGCTTCAGCGCTACTTTCGGGCAGTGCTCCAATATCAGCCGCGGTCTCTGCACTGTTTGGTAATAACCAACGGGCCGGTGTTCCGGGATCCTTGGAGCCGCTTCTACGTGCCCAGGGAGGACTTCCCCGAAAACGTGTACTTCCGGTACTGTTCCGGTCGTTCTCTCATGATGACCTACGACGTCATGCGGGACCTCCTCAGGGCGGCCTCCGTAGTTCCCAGCTACTCGCAGGTGAGAAGTGTGAAGGCCATGTAGAGACCGCTGTCCGGAGAGATGCATTGTAGTGACTTTCACAATGCGTCTCTTTTCAATAGAATGGCTCTACACAGCGAGATAGGTGAACGTGCCCCACATGTTAGGTTAGACGTCTATTACCTGGGCTATACTCGGGGACAATGCAGCAGAGGCTAGGTAAGAAAGGGAAGGACACGGGCCTTTGTCCCCTTGCTGAGGGGAGGTGGTATTGGCTATTCAGCCCTAGCCGCTCCGCACCGTGTCTCCAACTTTCCTCTTTCACCCCCTCTCACCCGTTGCCTGAATAACAACAACAACAAAAAGCCACTGCCCCATGGCACGGCACGGGAACAAATGCCCGTTTTTCTTCCTTTCCTACCCAACCTATGCTGCATTGCGAAAAAAATGTGTCCGCGAGCATAGTTTTCCATTCCAAAAACCTTTATTTCCACCAGAGAAGAGGCTCCCCTACTCCCCATCTCTGGCACGCAGGCCTAGGGGTGGGGGCCGGGAGCCTCGCATCTAAAGGCAGGCATAGAGTTCTTGGTCTCTTGCGGCCTCCAGTGCCAGGTGAATGACTTTTTTCTGCACGGCGGGGTCCGCGCTTTGCAGAAGGGTTTCCCAGGCTTCCTTGCTATTTATTCCTTCTTTAATCCCTGGGGAGTGTGTACATTCCCAAATGATGTGATCTAGGGTCCCCCTATTCTCACATTTTTTGCATTTTTCCTCTATTTCCTTTTCCCTAAATACGTGTGATGCCCACACCGGGTTTATGAAGTTCCCAGCTTGTAGTCTACGCCAAGTTGTAGCTGCTTTATTCCCTAGTGTTTTGTCCGGCGGAGGGAAAATCCTCCTTTGACTTCTATAGCTCTCTATTATTTCTGCATAGCTGATCAGTCTCTCATCCAGGTCCTTGCAGTCGGGCGGCTCTCCCCTGGCTCGGAAGTAGAGGTCTCGAGCCAGGGTGTTTGCCGCCTCGTTTCCAGGGATGGATGCGTGAGCTGGTACCCACACGATGCGTACGTCCCTCCCAATTTCCTTGTTTTTTAGAATTTGTGCTGCTTCTAAGGCAATCCTCCCTCTGCCATAATTGTAGACTGCAGTTTTGCTGTCACTAGCTATAATTTTGGCCTGCGTTCCTACGCATGCGAGCGCTATTGCGACTTCTTCCGCCGTTTCCGGGTTGCGGCTTCGAATGGATGCTGCTATCTCAGGTTCCCCCTTTCCGTTGACCACTGAGGCCACGGCTGCTCCTAGCTTCCCACTTGCTGCATCTGTGTATGCCACTGCTTTCTTATCTAGACTGTCCAGTCCTCTGGCCATGGCTTCTGCCCTCTTTTCCCTTCTTTCCTTGTTGAATTCTGGGTGCATATTTTTGGGCAATGGGTCTACTCTGATCTTTTCCCTAGCACATTTTGGAATGTCTTGTTTATTTTGCATCCCCCTGTCGGTTTGCCTGTCGACCGCTTCTAGTATAGCTCTGCCGGTGCTCGTCCTGCTGAGCCTATCTAGCTGCGCTGATCTTACCGCTTCAGCTATCTCACTCCAGTTGTTGTGAAGCCCCATATTTAGTAGCCTTTCGTTTGAGGTGCTTATTGGCAAGCCCAGCGCCTTCTTATAGCTTTTCTTGATTATGGCATCAAGCTGCCTTTTTTCTGTTGCCCCTATCTTGAGGAAGGGGGTCGCGTAGCTGATCCTACTTATTATATATGCCTGTACTAGTTTCATTAGGCTCTTCTCTTTGAGGCCTCTACCTCTAAGCGATATCCTTCTGAAAATGCCCGTGACTTGCGTCGCAAACTTGTCCAATCTTTTTAGGGTTTCATCATTGTAGCCGTTACTTTGTATGAATAGGCCCAGAATCCTGATCATATCTACCTTAGGCACCAGTTTTCCTTCCACAGTGATTTTAAAGTCCTCAACCTGCTTGAGCCTGTTTCTTTTTGGGTTGTATACCAGAAGCTCAGATTTCTCTGGTGAACATGCCAGTCCTCTTTGTGCTGCATACTCTACCACAGTGTCTGCTGCCTTCTGGAGTTTCCTTTCTATTTGCCCGTCGTCTCCTTTGTTCATCCAGACATTGATGTCGTCTGCATACATACTGAACTTTAGACCCTCTATTCCTTGAAGTAATTTAGGTAACCCTCTCATTGCTATGTTGAAGAGGAGTGGGGATAGTACCGACCCTTGGGGGGTGCCCCTGCTGCCCAGTTCTATGTTCCCTGATTCTATGTCCTGATACTTGATCCTCGCTGTTCTCCCAGTTAGGAAGTCCTTGACATAGTTATATGTTCTCGGACCTACCTCTAGACTATGTAGTTCCTCTAGTATAGCCTCGTGTTTGACGTTATCGAACGCCTTTTTGAGGTCGAGACCTAGGATTACTTTTGCATCTTTGGATTGGGATTCGATTATGTCGTGCTGCAGCCTCAGCATCACGTCTTGCGTACTCAGCCCCGGGCGGAAGCCAATCATCTCGCTTGGCCAGAGCTCGTTGTCTTCCATGTATCTGGTTAGCCTTGTCTGAATTACGTGTTCCATTAGCTTCCCTACGCAAGATGTGAGGGATATGGGTCTTAAGTTTTCGAGCTTCGGCGCTTTTCCCGGCTTTGGAATGAGTATGATGTTCGCCTCTTTCCATTGCGCGGGAAGCTTTCCGGTTTCCCACACCTTCTGCATATATGCAGTGATTGCTGTTATCGAGCCATCATCTAGGTTCCTCAGGGTTTTGTTGGTGATGCCGTCCGGGCCCGGGGCCAATTTTGACTTTAGCTTAATTATTTCCGCCCTTACCTCCGCTTCTGTTATTGGGCCGTCTAAAAGCTCCATCGAGAGACCCTGGTACTCTGGGAGTTCTACCCTCTTCGTGTCCCCTATATATGTTTGTATAATTTCTTTAACGAACTCCTCGTCCGTCCCCTCATAGATGTGCTTTGTCTTGGCTAGACTAATGCTCGCCTGCGTTTTAGAGTTGGTAGGGTCGAGTAGGTGCCTTAATAGGTTCCAGGTCTTTGTTAAGCTCATACCCCTTTCCATCTCGTCGCACCTGCTGCACCAGTTTTGCTCACACAACTGTCGTGCATATTTTTCTATGTCCCGATTTAGTCTTGCTATTCTTCTCCTAAGGTTCCTATTCCATCTCTGCTTCTTCCATCTGCGTTCGAGTCCATTTTTGGCCTCCCACATGTGCAGCAGTTTGTTGTCTGCTAGTTCTAGAACATATTGCCCCTTCAAAGTTACGGTCGCTTCCGACACGTGCTTCCTAAGGGTTTCTGTCCATTCCTCTATGTTTTGGATGGTTCCCCAATTTTGCTGGTCCCTTTGGGCCCTGAATTTGTCCCATTCCGTGATTTTGGGCAGTCTACCCGCTTTATCTTTGATGCCCGTGCGTACCGTCGTGGCGATAATGAGGTGGTCACTTCCTAGGTCCGTTCCTGTGTTCATCCAAGTGGCTGCCCTAACGTTTTTGGTTAGCGTGAGGTCAGGTGTGGTGTCCGCCATGACGCTATTCCCTCTCCTAGTTGGGCACCCCGGATCTGTTTGCAGGGTTAGGCCTAACTCCTGTATGTCCTCCCATAGGTGTCGTCCCTTCGTGTCCCTCGTACTGTATCCCCACTCCTCGTGATGGGCGTTGAAGTCCCCTACTATGATCAGTGGGCTAATGTTTGCCACTTTCATTGCTTTCCGAAATATTGCCCTGAACCTGACTTTTTGCTGCTTCGGTCTCGAGTACACGTTTAGTAGGAACAGGCTTGGTTCATTCTTTTTGCCCGTTATCATCTCTACTAGGACGACTTCTGCCTCTGCCGTGTTTAGCTCATGCTCAATTGTTGCTATGTTCCTTTTAACGTATGTGGTGACGTGAGATTTCTCCCCTCTATCACTGTGGAATGCTTGATACCCTGGTAGATTTAGCCGCTTACCAGTTTCTTGCAGGGCTATGGCCAGGGGCTTTTCCTCTAATGTATCGATATATTGTTGCAATACCGCTCGCTTGCTTCGGAAGCCTCGGCAGTTCCACTGCCAAATGAGGGTCTTGTTTTTGGCCTTTCTATCCATGTTGGATTCGTGCTATTGCTTCCTCCGTTCGTTTATGTTGCTCCGCGTGGGCTATCAGCTCCGCTCTCTGGCTTTGTAATTCTGTTCTCTGAGCCTGAACTTCAGACTGCAGCTGTCCTATTGCCTGCGTTATCTGCATCATGAATGCCCTCATCTCGGCTTGTAGGGTGGAGATTGCTAGCCTATTCGCTTCGCTCTATTTCCTGAGCGTTTCCCATGTATCTACCTCCTCGTCCCCTTTGCGTTTGAGTGGGGGTCTCCTTGCTTCTTCCGCCTCCTCCGTTACCTGCCCTGTCGCCTGGGGTTTCTGCGTAAGAGGCCCGGTCTGCTTTGTACCTGTTTTGGGCTGTTCTGCTTGTTTCATCTCTAGTGGAGCTGCTTTTGCGCTCCCCTCTATGTGCTTTTTCAGGAGTCTCTGTAGCTCCTCTGCCTGTTTTTTAAGTTTTTCTATCTCTCTGTCTTTATCATCTTTAGCCTGGGAGGCCCCTCTGTTAAGTTTTTCTATCTCCCTGTCGTTATCATCTTTAGCCTGGGAGGCCCCTCCTGCAAAGCTTACTGTTTTCGGCTCCTTGCTCGGCTCTCTGCTCCGGTCGCTGCGTCCTTTTCCCCAGGGGTCCTTTGGGTCCCTGGGCCTCGATCTCTCCGGGTCCCTGGACCGTGATCTGGATCTCGCCCTTCTTTGTTCCCCGAGTCCTCCCTGTCCTTTGGGGGCTCCCGGTTTTCCTGGGGGCGTCTGGTTCCTTGCCTCGCCTTCCCCCAATCTGGGGAAGCTGTCGTCTCGGCGATCCGTTCTTCCTGTAGGCTTCTGGTCCTTCCTGCGGGTCTCTTCTTCCTGCCTTTTTCCCCAGATCTTCTTCTTGATCTCGTACGGTGTTCTGTATATTTCCTTGCATCTTCGGTCTCCTAGTGGGTGTTCCTTTGCGCATAGTTGGCATTTGGTCTTGCATTTGTGGCCTTCTGCTGGGTTCTCTTCTCCGCAGCTTCTGCACTTCTTGTTTTCTGGGTCCGGGCAGACGTCCTGTCGGTGTCCCAGTCGTCCGCATGCGTAGCAGACTTCGTACCTTTTCTTGTAGAGGACGCACCTCGTCGGCGTTGGGGATAGGTACACGTGCCATGGCACCCTGTTGCTTTCGAACAGGATTAGGACGGCCTTGGATTCTTTCCCTAATCTTCTCACTCCCAGTATGGGTGGGTTCTTGGCTCCGTGTTGCTCTAGTCTTTCGAAAATTTCTTCCTCCGTCCAGAAGTCCGGGGCGTCGTAGATCACTCCCTTCCCGCAGTTTTCCGGCGGGGTCAGGTACGCGTTCAGCGTTGTCTCTACGTCGCCTATCTTTAGCTCTGTTAGCGACGCGTATTTCTCTCTTCTATTTCCATCTCCGGTGGCTATCATGATGGACTGCTGTTTCCTGTTGAAGGTGATTATGTCCTCTCTGCTGCCTTCTCCGACCGCGGCCGCTTCGGCGATGGCGTTCGCCAGAAACGCTCCTCCGTGCACAAGTAGCTTCTCTATCCCACCTCTGGGACGCATGATTATTTTGTCGAAATCTTGCGGAATTCTCGTTATTTGTTTCTCCACCGATTTCGCAGCCAGTCTTCTTCCCTCCTGCCTTGCGGCCGTCCTGTCCTTAGCTTTTGTCTCGACCACGGGGTCGTCGGCTATTTCCTTTTCCGGAATTAGTCTTCCATTCTTTCTTGTCCTAAACCATTGCCCTGGGGCTTTTAGCTCCTCCGGGTCTATCTCTCTTCCCTCAACCACCTCCATGGCACTGGGAGGGCTCGGGCGTCGGCCGTGAGGCCTAGGCCTCTCCTTTGTCTTGGCTAAGCCTCGTTAGGCTTAGCCCGGTCTCCTTCCCGTTGGGGCCTTCTCGGCCCTATAATTCAGGAAAATCGGCCCACCTTGTTGGTTATTGGTGTTCCTAGCCTTCCGGTTCTCTTCCGACGCTGATTCCAGCCAGTTTGGGTCGTTCGTCCTCAGGCTCCTGAGCACGACTTCGTCCCCGATGTCGACGGAGCTCGCCGAACGCACGTCCGACCGCCTCGACAGCCGGCGGAAGAATCATTCATGTGGTTGTGACGTCATGACCCTGTTGCACTAGCCAGAAATATTCTGAGGTGTTCTGGTTGTCGAAATTTCCGGAGTAATTGAGTACGCCGTCCCTCATAGCCCGAGTCACTTTGGAACGTGAAACCAACCTAAACCAAATCAAATGAAGTGGGAACAGTGCGGTAACAGCTGAGTTAAGTATTGAGGTCCAGCTTTCATGACATACCTTTTAGTGCGAGAGCACACATACGATCTTGAGAGCCGAGCAAAAATCATGTTTGCGGAACTTGCTTGTGCCTTTTTCTTGGGCGTCTTGCTTGTGCGTCACTCGTTGCCACAGCAACTGTGACGCCAAGTTGTCACAATTTGTCCCGGTCCAGCCCCGAAATTTTACCTGGGCGGATTTGAACCAAAATCGATACCAACCATAATTGGGCATGCCCGACATGATGGCGACCTTCAAATTTGGACAGAGTTATTTTCAAAAAATTGGCCCAGCTGGCCACCACCGAAATTTGACCTTGGCCGATTTGGACCAAAATCGATGTCCAACCATAATTTACCGTGCCCGAAATGATGGGGACCTCCAAATTTGACTCGCATCATTTTCGAAAATTTGGCCTGGGCCACCCGCGAATAAGCTGTTCACAGCTTTGGGATTTGCGCATATCGTTGCGATGGTTTCGTTTGTGTTGTCATCATTTCCGTCATCGCGCTTTCGCACGTCACATATTAGTGTAAGCGGAGTTAAACTCCGGCTAAATTTGTTATTGTGCGCTGATTTGGAAGATTGTGAAATACTGTTTGGAACATGTTGATGGAAGTAATCTAACCTTAAAATGCGTTGAACAATAGTGTTTTTAAAGTTTTCTCTGCCCCCGCACCCAGTAGTTCTGACTGCCTTAGAAAACCAATGCGTTTCTGATAATAAAAAATAGACAACTATACCAGCGTTTCAAGGGGGGATCAGCCGATATATCGATTGATATGGTGGAATTTTAGGATTTATGGAAAACTGTATTTATGAAGATCTTACCATTGAAAAATGTGCTTGTCCGGAACTTCTAGGTATGATGGGTATATAAGTTTTTTGACTGGAGAATCACGTGTGGGGATGTACGCGGCTGTGCTGGCCATGATGTCGTCATTACTAACACTGCGATTGGTGAAATGTGTGGCGAATACCAAAAGGTAGGAGAAATTTCCCGATCTCCGTATGCAAAGAGCACGATGGCGAAGGCGAGTGCACTGTGTATGGGACAACACTGCACGACGATCTCTGCTGTACTTTGCATGATGTGCCCTTCCGGGCTTTCATCACCGGAGTAAGACGCAGTAATTCGATTTATTTTTGCGGCTACACTGGGAGACATTATACACAAACTGTACATAAGCGAGGTTTATTAAGGCGATATCAATAGAGTCCATATTCCGAAAAAATGGCGGCGCGTTTCACGAAATCAGCCGATTACTCGGCAGAGGTCATGTGGCCTTGTGGCATCATCACAACCTGCCCACCGTAGCAAATGACATTCGGCCCATAGGATTTAGAGGTCCCGTGACTTTGTCCACTGGTGAAGGTATCAACCGGCCTATCAAATTTTGAGCAAGTGGCACGGGGGAATTAAATATTGATCGGTGGAGAGAGGCAGCTTGTCCGGATGACGTCATCACAACCTGCCCAGGGAAGAAAGAAGAAAGAGAAGGCAGAAACAGCAAGACAGAAAAGGAAAGAAGGAAAAATGGCGAGAAAATTCGGTTAGAACATTTGAATGCTGATGAGTGTCTCAGGAGCAAACTCAAAGTTTATAAAAATTACAAGAACATTGAATTAGCAACAATGGAGATCTTAATGCTGTAGCAATCCGCTCTTCAAGTGCGCGCAGTGTCACGCAAGTTTTTAACTGTAACTGATCACCGGTTTGGCTCGCACATATCGTATTGCGTGGAGCAACTTCCCAAACTCGACAGTGTTTTTTATACGTGCAGGTGCCCAAAAACGTTTTCCAACACGGCGGCTGCGTTTTTATGGAGGAAAAACGCTAACGCGCCCGTGTGCTGTGCGTTGTCAGTGCACGTTAAAGATCCCCAGGTGGTCGAAATTATTCCGGAGCCCTCCACTACGGCACCTATTCCTTTCTTCTTTCAGTCCCTCCTTTATTCCTTCCCTTACGGCGCGGTTCACGTGTCCAACAATATATGAGACAGATACTGCGCCATTTCCTTTCCCCAAAAAAACCAATTATTATTATTAACGCGGAAATTGCAACAAAGCCTAATTACTGGGCAGCCTAAGCATGCAGCCATGAAGTGAAGCGCGTGCTTTGTAGCTCCCTGCGCAACCTGCACAGTGCACCCCTCAGTGCCGCTGGTTACGCATCTGGTCAGCGAGGAAATCGATGTTTTAAGGCGAAAGCCTTTACAGGCTCATGACACACCCGCGGGGATGTTCCTAGAAAAGTGTCCCACTACAGCTGTCAATCAAACTGATGACGTCATCGAGACAAGGCACCAAAGCAACTACAAATGTGGAAGCAGTTGCACGCAACCGCGATCAGTCGAGATAAGTCTGGTGGCACCGCAAAGAAAATGATAAAGCCGTGTGGCTGATGAGCGTGTGACGTCATTGAGTGGCGCCACCATCGTTCGAGAGGAGCGCTCCCCCAGGCAATCTTGCCAGACGCCTCCAGAACGCCGATCGTGAAGGATGCCGCCTAAACGCTCTTTTTTTTAATCAACGTTTTCACCACACATCAGCGACACAAAGCAACACCACGCTAAAGGCTTTAGCCTCACCGCACTTTAGGTCGACAAAGTGCCCCCTGATTTTTTTTTTGTGATTACAGCTTTCCGAAAACTTTTGAGGGCAGCTGCACGTGATCGATGTGGTATGGGGGGGGGGGGGGAGAGGTAAAGAGAGCGCCTGCATTTTGATTTCACGTTTATACCCTTCGGTCTCACAGGATGACGCGTACGTGACCGGGGACCTGGCGTTGGTTCAGGGTGTCGGGCACGTAGACCTTCAGCGACTGTTTGAGTGGCGTGAAGGCTACACGGACTGCATCTACGAGAGCCGCTGCTTCTTCACGCACGAGCTGTCCAATTACGGCCTGACCATTGGTCGAAGAAGCCAATGGGGGCTGCTGCTTTGGAACCAGGGACTGTCTCGAAGGGAACGGATGGACCTGTCCCCGAGGCTCGCGACTGTGGCGTATGCGGAAATGTTTAATTCAACGAGGATCGCACTTCGCCAGGGACCGGATCCCGGAAGCGTACATTTTGGGCAAGAAGTTAGGAAAACGAGGGAGATGAGAATGCGGCGGAGAGAAGCGCGCATTACCGAGCTTAATTTTGGAGAAAGTATGCCCTAATAAGCATCCACTGGGAACAAAAATTGCGAAAACAGGTGAAGGAAGAAAGCTCGGCATATATATTCGAACTGCTCTACAGTTTTATGCAGCAGCAACGAATAAAATTAGGCGAAAATCTTTCGAGAATAGGAAATCCTTTGTCAGTAAAGGGGATTGCCGGCTTGCGCGGGCTGATCTTATTCCTTACAGAAGGTACCTAATATTTTTCCTTTTCTACCATCTTTTTACATGCAGCTTGCGTTGCCAAGGTGTTTCATTAAAGCACTGCACGGTTTCCCCAAAGTATCGCACGTCTCTAATGGAAGCCGCGTGCTTTACGTTTTCGACGCACACAGTGAACACAGCCTCACGGTCCTCCCACATTTATTGATTTTATTTTGGGCTTAGGGCTAGTTCACAGAGAACTTAAATTGGGCGTCTAAGGCTTCATGTCCTCCTGAAGCCTGCGCGATTATTTTAGTGCGCTAGTGCCTAGGCTTCCGATCACGGAAGAAAACCCGTTGTCTGTTAGTCTGAAGCTAGGTAGTCCTGCTGACACTTTGCCGGCGCCACCATGCGGACGAAGTGTATATTTTGGCGCGTGGCCTAGCGTCTTCTTCTGCAATGAGCGCGGCTGTTCTGCGAGCCTTGTCCCAGTAAAACGGCTGTTTTGCTACTTGCTAGGTTTGGCGGTGGCATATTGTGGAGCCGTGCTGGGTACTATACAATCTACGCTTACAACAAAGATATGCTTGACGCTGCTCACCGAAGCGCGGACACAGCACCTGTCCACAAAGCGGGCCGTCGCCTGCGAGGCCTCGCAAACCCAAGTTTGAGTCACTGACAAGACAACGCCAGTGCGGGCCATGACGTCCACCATAGACAGGTCAGTACTCCTGCAGTGCCCCGCCTTTCGTCCTTCTCGCACCTCGGTCGCCGCCATCCTTCCACGGCGATAGGTTGGAGGATTTGGAAGATTGGTTTGCTCGTTTTGACCGCGTGGCTGGGTTCAACCAATGGGACGGCGAGAGGAAGCTTCTGAACGTGTATTTCGCGCTAAAGGACCGACAAAGACGTGGCTCGAGGACCATGAGGCGCCCTTCTGCAACTGGCAGCTTTCCGCCGTGAGTTGCTTGTAGAAATAAGGATGAATTCGGAAACAACTGCTGAACTATGATCTTCTTAGGGAAAACAATGAACATGCGCGTTTCAGCTAGGTTTACACAAAGTTACGGGAATTGCTGAATAGGGAAGCACGCTGGGCGTGCTCATTCTAAGTCCAGTAGAGGCTGAGAAACGACAGTTTTCGTTGACAGAAGAAATGCTTGCACTGGAACGCTTAAGCGGAAATCTTCTATCCTATCATTAAAGGTCTATACGTGCACAAATTGTTTTGTGTCTATCGGCCTGCAATATGAAGCGCGCAAGGACAGAAGATTTCGGCTGAATTGTTCTAGCACGAGCATTTGAAACGTTCACAGTTGTTCGCGCAAATCGCCAATTTCAGCGAGAGACTTCAAAAACTTTGCCAGTTTTTTTTGTAGATTGTTTTTCAAATCTCTGCCCGTTTTCCCCCTCCCTTTATCTCTTCCTTCACAGTACACGGCCAGCGTCCATCTACTGCAAGCGCGCATTACCTGATAACTACATACAATCCCTACCAACCCTTTTATTGGTCCTCTCAGAAAAAAATACAACAAATAAATAAATGAAAGAGAGAGGGAACCCGGACCAGCAACGCTTTACCGGGCTTAAAGCTAATAAAAAAGAAAAGGAGCTGAACGCTCAAAAAAAAAAAAACTAACCGAATCTCAGTGGATTCTGCTCCGCGACGAAGCTTAGTCCTCTAACTAGGCTATCAATCTACTAAAACCCGTCATCAAAGCGGGCAAGCCGCGCTACTATATCCGAGTTTCTCGAATTACACGGAATCACCTCAACGTTGTCAATATTTCTCAAACAAACGTGGGGCGCACACTTTCGGATGTTTTCGGAGAGATTGGTCAAATGGAGCGTATACAGTGTGGGCTGCCTGTAAGCGGCTCACTACAAGTCTGCGGTCTGTGGCCTCCCGCCAGCGTGTAGCGTCTGGCGTCGTGTGGGACCGGTCGTCTGATGAACACTGGTGAGCGGCACCCCCTTCGTAAAAGACAGATAGCGAGAGGCACGTGCAGATGGCGCTAACGTCACCACACAACAGACCGATGCGTAAGTTGTCTAGCGACGTGCGTATAACGTCTCTCCATGTGAAAGTTGTACAGCGCAGCACTTAATGGCTCGGTCGCTGTTTGACCATCGATGTTGGAACCGGAGCACGTGACATTTCTCAGCTCACTTGACTCATGCAACGCTTCTGCGTCTGAAAGTCACGTACTCAGCACCTTCGTGAGCTCCTTGGCGCCTGTGATTGGTTTCCATAATTGATGACGTCATCACCAAGGGTATATAAGAGCGTACTTGCCTTTGTGTCACTGCCATGAAGCCGCATGGAGATGCGAGTCTCTCTGCAGCCCTGGCTGAAGCTGAGTGCCGGTGCCGCAGAGATCAATATGAGAAAACTAGCCAAGGCATAGACGATTTCTTTCCTCATTGCATAATAGTGCCCCTCTCCTGCCTACTATGGTTATTTTGAAGTTTTGCAGCAACTTTCGGAACTTGAATAGTTTGTAAACGCCAGCCGGTTAGCTGTACGTTGTGTATCTAATTAAGTAATGTTCTCGATGAAACTGGTCATTCTAAATTTATATCCACAATAGAATTTGATAACAAATATTTCTGCCGGTAAAGCTTCTGTTTAGCTTTAATGCAGCTATTCTAATCGTGGATGGCTGTTATTTGTATCTGTCCATTGTTTCTGCGGCTGCCATATTTTATGAAAATCATTGGGTTGGGCTTCGTGGTTTAACGTCACAAAGCGACTCACGCTATAAGAGACGCCGTAGTGGATCGCACAGCACACGGCTTCATTTCAATACCAATCAATAACTCGCCAATAACAGCCAGCCATTATTCTACAGTGAATCGGATGTTCGTTGTATCGACGGCACAGGTTATCTTACAAACTTCGAAAATAAAAAAAAAGTAAGACTGCAACAAAGTAAGATATTCCGGCCCCCACAAAAGAAAGCAGATACAATTATCTTTATCATGGATGGAGGAGGGAACCCATGCATTCGGTAGGAACTGTACGTTTTTACCCGAAAAGAAAGATAAATTTAATTTGTAAAACTCAGTTTCGACGAAAATAACATCAGTATTCTTCTCATGCGGGCCGATGCTAGTTGGCTATCCAGTAGGAGTTACACTCTAAACAGAGAAATAACAACGTGCGGAAACAAGCGGCCCATTGAGATGCTGTATATCGTTCGATTAAATCTTTAAACAGCGAAGTTGTGAATTTCCGGCCATCTCGCCGCTATCTTACAGAACACTGCAGATTGGTAGGCTGCATGTTGTCGCCAAACGTCGTCTACAAGCTCTCCGCTGTCACCGCCCGCTCAGAGCAGTTCCTTTGCTTAAGCATGTTTCGCCGCTTTATGTGAATACGCTCGAAACTATCATAGTACCGCGAAAAGACTTCATGTTCTGGCTGCCGCGACGGGGAAGCAGCCACACGCAGGCAACGTCATTCCGTACGCTCTTGCTGAGCACCATAGCTATAATGGGGCAAAGTAGATTTTAGAAATGATATTCCACTGTCGTTTTTGTTCGTACGTTCCGTCATTTGACTTCCGGTATACTTTTATTTTTGCTGGCGACAGCACTACCTTGTGCAATTAACCTTTGCTGTAAATGATTTACCACTTAATAATCACCGCTAGCGTGTTAGTTATGAAATTGAATACGCGGGCATAAAGAAGCGAAGATAACTTCCAAGTGACTTCCGGCAACGCAAGAATACGACATATCGCGGAAGAAAACCTCCTCCGTAGGAAATAATTCACCGAAAGCAAAAACGAAAACTGCTCCCTCCCTTATTCTTTCCCTTACGGCGCGGTTCAGGTGTCCAACGATAAATGAGACAGATGCTGCGCCATTTCCTTTCCCCAAAAACCAATTATTATTATTATTATTATTATTATTATTGTCAAATAAACGCTGAAAAAAAGTGCGTAGAATTTTCGGAAATAAGAACAAAAGTTCAACACCGACCTATTCTATACTTTGAGGACATAGGAACGTGGGTGTGGACGCAGCCACGTCGACAATAAGCAGGTTAAAATGAAGAGGATTTTCTCCCCACCTCAGATTAAAAGCCTGTCTACAAGCTTCTGAAAGAGCAGCTTACCATTCCTCTTGTTTCTTCTGTCTCCCTAGCTAACTGTTATCGCTGTACAACGCCTAACCACTACTTGCCGCTTCCTATATTCATAACTATATTCAACGAATAAATGGAATAGAACTGACTCTAGTGAATGCATGGAATAACCAGTTGCAAAACGCTTGCAGTGATTGCCTAAAAAGGTAGTTCATTTGGTGCTAGGCACTATCACCAGCCTTTCCCTCGCCTAGCTAAACAAGGACACGTTGCACTGATAACACTTTTGCACTACAGCGCGTGATAGTCCAGGGATTTTTCTAAAGGCGAAGACTATTGTGTCGAGACAACGCAATACCTGAAAATGCGAAATGAAATGGAAGCGCGAAAGATTCGTTGAGCTGCCAGTTCCGAGTTCGGTATTCATATAAGCCACCGGTTCATGGGATTGAACGATATCAGCGGCTTACAGTTGCACATTTTGCTCGTTAAGCTATGGTATCCGCTCCTTAAACGGAATGCCCACAACGCAGCCAATGGCGGACTAGCTCATTGTTTCATGTGCCAAACAGAGGAAGGAGGACAACGGGGCAAAAAAGAAAAACCTTTGTGCACTTCGCTGCGTACTTTATTCTCACGTATGAGCGCATCAATGAAATAGAACGTACAGGTCAACCGGAGTCAAAAATTGTAAAAGAAAATGCAAAAATGAGCGATTCCTATGATTCTAGATTAAAAACTTAAAAGGCGCTCCAGCGGCCACAAAACAAGCGAAACATCAACACGGAGTGATGCCGGCGACCGTCACAACAGTTATCCGGGAATATACTCGAATGATGCAGCCTGGATCGGAGGACGAGTCTAGGCTTTCGGCATGCAACCGCGAAGAATGCCTGACATTTACAGATGTAAGGATGAAGGGCATCTAGTAATCTGCCGATGAGAAATAACCATGAGCACAAGTGGTCGCAGTGGCACGATCAGGCCACTTGGAACAGGCATCTGTTAAGTACACTGCTTCCGCCAACCGTCATAATCGTGCCATCAGTCTCGAGAATGCTTCCGTCCCTCAGAAGGCTGCAAAATACGTGCGTGTCCTTCTGGAGTCTTCATATCTTGAATAGGCTCTATCAACAACAGTTTCGGTATCCAGAGACCCTGCTTAGAAGCCGCTTCGTTGTGTACAGCGTGAGAGCCTTCCTCCTTTGCCATTTGAGTGTGCCTTCAAGTCTGGCTAAGCTGCATTACTCACATTGTTAACACCCCATAGCTGCGAACTGTCTGAAGCTGCGTGGTCTTGTAAAGCATCGCCGTTGGCAGTTGCAGGACTGAGCGCAGCTTTAAAGTTCCTCTTCCGCAGAATCTTCGTCCTCGGTGTCAAGTTCCTTAAGCGTCTGCAGGTTGCCAAGACCCGAGCTGTCGGCCTGAGGGTTGTGGTCGCTAGCTGCGCCAGCATTGAGACGGTCGTCATCTTCAGCAGTTTTCTGGTGCAAGGTTGACGTATCGGAAGTGTCTTTGTTGACGCAAGGAGCCCCAGTCATTTTAGCTTCTGCAGCTGCCTCGTGTTTCACCTCGCCTATCATGGCTGCTACTTCCGCAGGTAATTTAACATCGGCCTCCTCCAGCGCGTCCGATAACGTGGCCATCATTTCATCAATCAAAGATATTGCTGCGTCATAGGACGCCGACGGCAGGACTGGATTCAGTGAGACTGCCTTCATTGCTCTTGCCGTCAGGTTCCAGACACTCGGGCTCCACAGGCTGGACGTTTTGGGTCCAGCCGGAGGCTTGCTTTTTCCTTTGCCCTTTCTCTCACCCGTAGACTGTGCACCGCGAGCGGTTGGCAAGACTCCGTCCGTCGAACATGCTTCCTCAGCGGTGTCCTCACGCGAGGTAGTCATCGCCTCCTGCCCAGTCGAGGCAGATTCAATATTTTCGATGCTGCTTATCTGGCCCTCAGGAGCACAACAGTGGCTAGGCATTTTTACGACAGCGGTGGCCACAGTGACTGGGCGCTTCGGCTTTACGGCTGGCGCTTGCTCCATGGCGCCGACACTTTCATTGCGTGCTATTTCTTCGGGCAAGGTAGGCCCCACTTCACCGTGTACCAGGTCAGAAGCACTTGCTGAATTTTCGGGCGCGTCGCCTACACCACTCCTTCTGTTGCTTCTCCGTCGTGAGGGTCCGGCAGCGGTCGCTCTTCCAGTCTGTTTCCCGGACTTCTTGCAGCGAACTTGATTATGTCGGCAGAGTTCCAGGACGTGCTTCTCCAAGCCATCAAGCCTCCCCTCAAAAAGACATCCTTGAGCTGCGTTGGGGCAACGCACCGCGCATTGACCAATGGAGGATACATCCATGTGGATAAGATTAGCCTTCCCCAAATGCGCGGACACATCCTGGCCGTCGAGTGGGCAGACCGCGCCCAGCTGCGTGATCCTCTTGATGCAGTCCAGGCAAAATGAGTGCAAGCATCTGGAAAACTTGATGCAGCAGCACAGGACACCGCAGCACACGCATATGTGGCCGCGGGGACGGCGCCCCAGGAAGTGAACGGGGTTTTCGTCCAGAAATTTCCCGAAGCCGTGCAACTTCGTGCCCGAGCTGTCCTGGCGAAGGCTGTTGGCCATCTGCACCCAGTAGCAGTTGCTATGTAGAATGCTCTCAAATCAGAGATAGCCACTAATATACGCGCCCAGTATGAACGAAAGGAGGAGAAAAATCCTGTCTCGCCCTATTATCTATCATCTGCCCTTTCTTTTTAAATTTTTTTGGGGAAGGGGTCAATGCTCATTCCTTTGTTTCCTATTCAAGCGTTATCATCTCCGATATTCCTCGGCACGCTGCTTTTCTTCGCGATGCAATCAGATCAGTTAACCGACGTTTTTCAGTTCGATTTACATTCGCGCTGATTTCATCAAAATCAGTACTGCATGTGTTGCTTTCTTTATTTTTTCACATGAACTAGGTATTCAGTTCATGCATTTCTGATTTCCACTGCGCATGCATGCTTAAATATTTATATGATAGAAGAGGCAAATCCATCCCTTCAAGTCGTCGCCTTGTCATAATAGTGCGTAACCTCTTTTTGTTTATTTGCGCAAAAGATTGTTTATTTGCGCAAAAGAATGCATCTGCTTCATGGACCAAACGAAGGAAAAAAAAAACAAGGTATAATTTGGTATGCTACGGAAGTAATTCGAAAGCACGGAGCCTGCACGAGGAACAGGCCTCTTTATCACGGCGATCACAGCTTAGGTTAACACTGTAATGCGGGATTGAAATGTCACATAGCACATTTTACAAGCTATGATCTCCAATTGCCCGCTGTGGACACGGTCATTGCTAAAATGCAAATATGCTAGTAGGCGTATTAAAATATTACTGCTAAACTAAACAGGGGTCAGTCTCGAGCATCAAAAAAAATCCTGGGAAGACGTAATCAGACCCGCAAATAAAATCGATAAGAACACTCACATTGATTCAGTTCCAACACCGGATTCGGCAGTATACCGTTTCCAATACTCGATTGTTTGGTCCAGGCGTTTAGTTCTTGAAATGAGTGCCCTTATAGCACGAAATATGCGTCTCTGGAATCGAGGACTTGAATTTTGCTGCAATAAAATATTTTGCAAGAACGTTATTGGAGCGAATATTGTTTTTAGAGCGATTCTCGCGTTTCGGGTCTGGGCGTTATAAAGTATATAGTAACCCAGCAGTTACCACGGTAACTGAGGTGGCTACATATTGGAATAAAATAACAGGCAGCAGCGTGATACCCGAGAAGCACCACAAGAAACTAAACTATGTCAACCGTTTGCCACAGATTGTTCCGGACGGTATGGTTCGGTTTATAGGGGTTTAACATGACGGATCGACTTAGGCTATAAAAGACGCCGTAGTGAAGGGCTCAGGAAATTTCGACTACCCAGGGTTCTTTAACCTGAACTGACATCGTACAGTACCCGGGCCTCTAGAATTTCGCCTCCAACGAAATTCGACCGCCGCAGCCGGGATCGAACCCGCGTCTTTCGGGCCAGCAGCCGAGCGCCATAACCACTCAGCCACCACGGTGGCTGTTCTGGAAGGTATCGTCATGCGATTCAGTGTTTCGTGCAGCATAAACATACTAGTTAAAGGTGCACTAAAGAGGAATCTGAAATCGTCTTTTTATGTCGAGAACTCTATTTACATGTTCCGCGCATTTTTAGAAACTTCGAATTATTATCCTGTGCGGCCGATTGCCCCAATTAAATTGGATTAAACGTACCGGCTCCCACCTTTTTTTGAACTGAACGCGGAAGGTAGGCGGAGTCAACGAACGCGTGGAGTGCCTTCAGCCAGTCGAGTGGCGGCTTCGCTTTCGCTTCAGATTCCTCTTTAGTGCACCTTTATGTTAGAGCCTTGCTCGCGGCAGGGACTCGAACCGGTGACCTATGTACCCATACTTCCACGCCTTTACGAATCTTAATATGATCATTCCGGTTCAACAGTTCGTCGCAGAGCGTTGGGGTGGCGGCATTCCATTTCGCGTTCCGTGGAGCATAAACTTACCAGATAAGTTAGAATCTAGCTCGCGGCAGCGATTCGAACAGGTGACCTATGTTCACGGTGTTAGAGCTCGATATTCGATCGCTGCCGCAGTGTGGGCTGATTTTTTATTTTGAGTGCACAAGCAATAACCATTGCAACGTATGAAGTTTGCACAGGCAGGACGTGATATGCGAGACTTGAAAATAGATCATTATCACCAGAAGCTGCATGAGGAACTTCATCCGTATGCTCTGCCAGCAGCGGTCTCCCTATCGCAGCAAATTTCCTCCCCTTATCTGCCGACTTGAATCTTAGCTGCCACCGGCTATCTTTCCCTCCGCCTGATACTTCGTTTGCCACGTCCAAATGAACATGGATGGATGGATGGATGGATGGATGGATGGATGGATGGATGGATGGATGGATGGATGGATGGATGGATGGACGGATGGATGGATGGACGGACGGACGGACGGACGGACGGACGGACGGATGGACGGATGGACGGATGGATGGATGGGTTGGTGGGTAGGTGGGTGGGTGGATGGATGGATGGATGGATGGATGGATGGACGGACGGATGGACGGACGGACGGACGGACGGACGGACGGACGGACGGACGGACGGACGGACGGATGGATGGATGGATGGATGGATGGATGGATGGATGGATGGATGGATACGGCTGAACCCTTTAAATCGGTCGGTGACTCAAGCCACCAAGCAATGACTTATGAAATTTTACTCTTGTCTTGATTTTAGCCACCAATCAGTTAACCTTCGCTTGGTTACTTCTACCCGCTTAAAATCTACTTTTCCTTAAAACCCAATTCCTTGGATAAATCAGCCCCGCTGCTTTCCACTGTAGGATGAAGCCCTTTACAGAAAAGTATCAAATGTTCAGCCGTTTCCTCCAACATTCTACAAACATACTACAAAGGTTTAGCGCAGTCACATGGACAGACACTGAAGTACACGCCGCATGGGTTAACTTTCAAGTGAACGTTTAATTAGTCCTTCCGCCCAGAAAAAGAAACAATAGGCGGTGGTTTAGCTCTGGTTGAACCTAGAGTGACACGATAGGTACAGCTGGCCGAGTGGAACTTGCTCAGTTGAATTGCAAAGTTAGTCTTTCGCCGCTCCGTTTCGCTGGACGTTCCTTCTTCATCTTCGTCCCACTTGACACGGCGCATGCGCACATCTGTTGCAGCTCTGTTTCGCCGTTCCGCCGCGCCGCTGGCAGCAGCAGCTGCTCCGCACCACGTGGCTGGTCACGTGACCAACCACGTGACGAACCACGTGATCAGCCACGGCGCCGCCAGCTGCTCCGCACCACGTGACAGCATGGCGGCGCCGCCACGTTTAAGGCTCGAAATGCTACCGTAATGCAGCTATCGCTACAACAAAAGCGAATGTGGAAGCCACCCACTTATAACATGTCAGAGTAGCTTCGGATAAAACGCGAGTACTTATCCACAAATAGCAAGCGCGTGAAGCTTGACGGGACATCATTCACTGAAGCAGCAAAATACCTAGTCATAAATGAAATGCGCACAAGGCGAAAAGCGCGTTGTACTAGTGCTACAAAGAAGGCCCAGTGTCTTCGTATACCGCCTAATTGCAATTAACAAACTGAAATATTTTGCATTCGTATGAGCCTACTCCGTACTAGTTAACATACCATGACTACACTCTTTTATCAATTTCAAAATTTACCTAACTTTTCCTGCCTTTTTTTTTAGACAGATAGATTTGAGACGAAGACCAAATCAAACAATGCTGTCCTGTAGCTCATGTGTATGAAAAAGTAATCATGATCACTAACTGAATTTATTCTACAAACAAAGCAATTGGGCCTTCACTTAACGTGATAGCAATAGAAGCCGCATCGGAACACAAATGAGACCGTGTTCCGCTTCCAAATTCCCGACCGCGACGGCCGCGTTTTTATGGAGGAAAAACGCTAAGGCGCCCGTGTGCTGTGCGATGTCAGTGCACGTTAAAGATCCCCAGGTGGTCGAAATTATTCCGGAGCCCTCCACTACGGCACCTCTTCTTCCTTTCTTCTTTCACTCCCTCCCTTATCCCTTCCCTTACGGCGCGGTTCAGGTGTCCAACGATATATGAGACAGATACTGCGCCATTTCCTTTCCTTAAAAACCAATTATTATTCTTATTCCAAATTCCCAATAAATGAGAGGAGCGTGACATCATGGTCGCTGGGCTGAAAGCGTTGTCTTCATCATAACAATGCGACTCTTCTCGAAGAAAATATCGAAAAAATGCTTCCAACCGTTTTATTCTTTTGCAAATACAAAATAAAATACGCACCTGGCTTATCATATTAATTCGGTTATCGCCTCCATGGCAACGTTAAGCTGAGCAGAAAGCCGACCCATTGCTACCACAGCCGCCGAGATCTCCTCTTATCCTCTTCCGATATTTTGTTTCTTCCTTTTCTTTTAAATTACTCTGAAATTTCACCCAAGGCACAATCATTAGCTTGACACCAGTTTACACTATTCTATGGGGTCT
Organism: Amblyomma americanum; assembly: GCF_052857255.1. NCBI lineage: Eukaryota > Metazoa > Arthropoda > Arachnida > Ixodida > Ixodidae > Amblyomma > Amblyomma americanum. Next base: position 53,023,255 of record NC_135506.1, read on the forward strand.
CCCCACTGAACCCTGGCCAATCCCCTATCGTGGGTATGTGCCATGCGACCAAGGCAACAACAAGGTACGTACGCTTGTTATGGTTGAAATCGTTCTGCTTTAAGGGCCGATCGCGAACGGTTGCCATTCATACATCATATGCTAACCTACCAGTGATCGAAGAGGTCGCTATCAAGGGCGGCGCTTACCAGTAGCGGTACATCACGCTGCCATGGACGCTGATCGAACTGTCGAGGACACTGCGCAGGATGGCCAGCAGAGATTTCTGCTTTGTCCGCATTGTTTATTAACATTCCCGATCAGCTGTTCCTTGCTCAAGCTGCGGTGGTTGTTATCGCCGGGTACACAACCCGACAAGGCTCAGAAGCGCGTCCCTCCATAAGAGATCCTCGCCAGCAGGACGTAGAGCGTGGATCCCGTGGGATACTCGCCCAATGCCTCCGCTGTTTCGGAGCCTGACTACGTGTCACAACCTCCCGCAACCGAAGCCACTGCTCGATCGGGGCTGACCAAGCCGGTGAGTCCTACACTGGAGTCGGTACTTAGGGGGGGACCATACGGTCGATACCACTGCGTCCCAGAAGGAAGGGTGGTAAAGCGCGGAGAGGACGCTTTGTAATTAACCCCTACGATAGTTGCTCAAAACGAGGTTCAACAAGCGTTGAATTTCAGTGACGGCGCCAAGGGGACGCACCTGCCACGGTGGCTCAGTGGTTTAGGCGCTCGGCTACTGATCTGGAGTTCCCGGGTTCGAACCCGATCGCGGCGGCTGTGTTTCGATGGAGGCGAAATACTAAAGCGTCCGTGTGCTGCGCGATGTAAGTGCACGTTAAATATCTCCAAGTGGTCGAAAATATTCCGGAGCCCTCCACTACGACACCTCTTTCTCTCTTTCTTCTTTCAATCGCTCCTTTATCATTTCCCTCACGGCGCGGTTCATATGTCCGCCGGTATGTGACACAGACACTGTGCAATTTCCTTTCCCCAAAAACCAATTTTCAGTTCTTCAAGGGGACGCGACGGGCAGCAGCAAAAATTGTCCCTCAGGCATCACGTTTGTAATAATAATAATTGGTTTTGGGGGGAAAGGAAGTGGCGCAGTATCTGTCTCATATATCGTTGGACACCTGAACCGCGCCGTAAGGGAATGGATAAAGGAGGGAGTGAAAGAAGGAAGAAGAGGTGCCGTAGTGGAAAGCTCCGGAATAATTTCGACCACCTGGGGATCTTTAACGTGCACTGACATCGCACAGCACACGGGCGCCTTAGCGTGTGCTGTGCGATGTCAGTGCACGACGCCTGTACAAAAAATAAAATCTCCGCATATTACTTCTCCCCCTATCCTCTCGTCCTGTCCCCTCACCTCTTTCATTTCATTTCTCTATTCTGCCTGCTATCCCTTATTTCCGCTGCCCCATCTCAGGTGCTTCAGTATCGATGGCAGATGCCGGGGCTAGCAAAGATCTTTTCCTTCCTTTTTGCTATTATTTTTAATAAAACCACTACCACCACCACCGCCTTCCCAGTAAAAATTTTCTGGCGCCGTTCCCGCTTAAGGATTATTAAAGAGAACATTTTTTTACCCGTTTGAGCACCATGGGATCTTAAAGGGGTTTCAATGCTGCTATGAAGGTACTAGTTATAATCACGTGACCACATGATTGGAGACGTAGGACGCCGGTGAGCACGCGCTGTATTTTGTCTGCAGAAAATATTCGGTCGTAGTGCTTATATTATGTACACCTGCGCGCTATTATTAGCAGAATTAACTGTATTAAGAACGCCCTGTATTTAGTCTGTATTTTAATATTTGGCCGTTGTGCCTCGAATATATAGGCACTATAATTTGGCTACTGATGCTTTGCCATAATAGCTGCCACTGCTGTTGCAAGAATGTGGAGCTCTTGCTCTACAGTCAGCATATTTACTCTATGCAGGAGGACTCTGGCGTGAGGAACCTTACGCCGGCAGCTGCCAGGATCGACCGTGCTGAGCCTAATCCAGAGGCGATTTCAGTGCACGTTAAAGGTCCCCAGGTGGTCGAAATTATTCCGAAGCCCTCCACTACGGCCCCTCTTCCTTTTTTCTTGACTCCCTCCTTTTTCCCTTCCCCTACGGCACGGTTCAGGCGTCCAACGATATGTGAGAGAGATACTGCGCCATTTCCTTTCCTCAAAAACGAAATATAATCCTCCAATTTTTTAGTGTTGATTAAAGTTTCCGTCATTAGAGGGCACCACGTCGAGGACGCTGATTGGCCGAGGCGCTTACTGGCGCCACGGGCGTTTGCTTGCTTCCCGCCAGCTGCCCGTCAGTAGACTCGAAGACGCCGTGCTGTGAGGCCGCATCTGCGCTGAGCCGCTGCAACGCGAACGCCTAGTCTTGTACAGGTATGTAAGGCTTAAATGTTCGATTCCTTTTGGGACGCGTTCATAGCTAATTTTCACAAATGTTGTCTTAGTGTAATTGTCATTCTTGCTTTAGTCAACTATTGCTCATTTAGATGGGTTTTTGGCATCTTTGCGGGACTTTTTTTCAGTCGGGCGCTTTCGTCCTCGGGAAGACCGTTGATAGTCGGGAAGACCGTTGATAGTTGAAGCTAGACTGCCGTTCCGAAGTATTTTCAGCAAATTTCACGTAGTGGAGTACCGTTCTCGTATCAGTGAGGTATTTTTTTTAGTTCTACGACACTTTCCTGACAACTGCGTTCGTGTGGGCCGTTGAATGACGCTCCTCGCCGTGACCGTACCGTGGGGTACAATGCCGAGTTTTTCCGCGTTCCTGGCGTCCTTCGGGGGTAAGTGCTGCGTTTTCAGGTTCCATACCAAATTTGAGGGCCGTTCTAAAATATTTGAGGTGTAGTTGGTGAGGCCCTGTCTAATGGCTTCGAGACGCCGTGCCTCGCCCGTTGCTAGGCCTCTCTGTAGAGCCTTAGTTCTGGTTAGAAGCGTCCGTCATATTCGACCGTATTTGCGCGGGCGGGAGCTTTGCGGTTCCGTTTTAGGGAGTGCCAGGCTAGTAAAATTGCATTCCTGATTTACTTCAGCTTTCTGCCATTAATAGCATGTATACGCGTTTTCTGCACATAATTGTCAGCGCTCTTCTGACAGTTCAAAAATTCTGCTTACGGATATTCATTTTTTTTTCTTGGAGGCTCGAGTGACCGTTTTGGAATATTCAAAGAAATTTGGCCTAGTCGCGTTCGGCTCGGTAATTTGCAGTATTCGATCTTTTTAATCAGTTCCGTGCCCTTCGCCGCGTCTGGCTTGCGGAGTTCGCGTTTGATAGGCCTGTTACAAAATTTTGGGAATATCTAGAATGGTGGGGTTCATTGTTTCAGCTTTTTAGGCGCGGCTTTTGCGGCTATAACTACTCTATTTAATGACCTATAATAAGAGCGCAAATTCATCGTAACTACACAAGGTATCACCGTCAAGATTGTTGTTCGCTGACGTCGCGTTTGGTCGCCTTTTTTAGTGTTTATTGAGGTTTCCGCCATTAGAGGACAGCACGTCGAGGGCGCTTATTGGCCGATGCGCTTATTGGCGCCACTGGTATTTGCTTACTACCCGCCGGCGGGCAGCCCTTGCGTCATGAGTAGACCCGAAGGCGCCGTGCTGTGAGGCCGCATCTGCGGTGAGCCGCTGCAACGCGAACGCCTAGTCCTGTATAGGTATGTTAGGCTTAAATGTTCAATTCCTCTTGGGAAGTGTTCGTAGCTAACTTAAAAGAATTTTTAATTTGTACAATTATCATTTATGCTTTAGTCAACTATTGACCCATTTTAGATGGATTTTTTTTCAATCGTGCGCTTTGTTCCTCGGGCAGACCGTTGATAGTTTTACGCCTTGGTTTTTTTTTAAGGTAGACTGCCATTCCGAATTATTTTTAACAATTCTGCGAAGTGTAATACCGTTCTCATCTCAATGAGGTATATTTTTTTAGTCCTACGACACTTTCCCGACAACTGCGTTCGTGCCGAGCGTTGACTGACGCTCCTCACCACAACTGTTCCTTGCGGTAAATGCCGAGTTTTCAGCTTTCCTGAGCGGCCGTTTTGGAATATTCAAAGAAATTTGGCCTAGTCGCGTTCGACTCGTTAATTTGTAACATTCCATCTTTTTAATCAGTTCCGTGCCCTTCGCCGCGTCTGGATTGCGGAGTTGGCGTTTGATAGGCCTGTTGCAAAATTTTGGGCAATATCTAGAGTGTTGGGCTTCACTGTTCTCGATCTTTAGGCGCGAGTTTTGCGGCTATGTAAAATTTTGTACGTTAACTTGCCCGGTGGATATATTTTCTGCGGAAGCCAGTATGGCCATTCGAGTGCACATTTGCATGAGGGACGCGGCGGAAGACAGGCGTGGCGTCTTGTCGACCTCACGTTAGCCATTCTGAATTATCACCAGGCCGCACGGACTTGCGATAAAAGTATTAGGCCCATTTTTTTTACGGTTGGGTTTATAATTTTTTACGCCGACACTGGCGTTTGGGTAGGCTTCCTTTACCATTTTGACGTCAATTTGAGGATTTTGTGCTTTCAGCCAATTTTACAGCTTGCTCCGCGTCGTGGCAGATTTGAGTGCCGCATGGCTGTTCTACGGGTGCGTGTAGCAATTTTTTTCCTTTGCAGTCACGCAACCACTTCGGACGAAGATGGGATCCCAACAGTTCTGCCTGAAGCGGAACAACCACCAGTCGAACATGCTGGCCGTGTTCTATGAAATGCTGTCTAACGAAGCGCTGGTGGACGTTACGCTGGCGTGCGAAGGTCTATCGTTGAAGGCGCACAAGATGGTCCTCTCCGCCTGCAGCCCTTTTTTTCAAGCGCTTTTTGCCGAGAATCCCTGCAAGCACCCTATTGTTATACTGAACGACATGCGCTACGTGGACTTGAGGGCTATAGTCGAGTTCATGTACCGCGGTGAGGTAGACGTGTCGCAGGACGATCTTATGGCGCTCCTCAAGACTGCCGAGACTCTGAAGGTCAAGGGTTTTGCGGGCACCAACGAGAACAAGAATGGTGGGCTCGTGACCGATGTGGACGGTGCTGCGGACGCTGGACCCGTGGGTTCGCCGCGTGCCGAATTTCCGCCGCTCAGTAAACGGAAGAGAAGCCGCCGGCCTCGGCGGCGCTCACCTAGCGACTCCAACAAGAGCGACTCTGAAGACGCTCCGCCGGCGACGCGTATCAAGGTGCCCGACAGTCCCGAAATTATTGAGGACGGTAGTATGTCTAGTGATCGCGTGACTGACCTTCCCGCCGCGTCTCCTTCGAGTCGGGCTTCCAATGTGGCGTCGTCTACTGCCGTGCCTTCAGGCGCTCGTCACGGTTCAAGTCTTCAGGCCAGCATCTCTCAGCATACTCAGGACTCGATTGGGGACGACGCGGGGGAAGGCAGCGATGCGGACTTCGATGTGGAGCCTTTGGACGTTGTGGAAGAATCTACGACGACCGCGAGCGTAGGTGACATCTTGCTGCTGTGCTCCTCGTTTAAGAGTCTGTGCCCGTAACAATTGCCAAACATGCTCTTATTTCTTACGATACGCCTTTTTTATTTCTTCTCAGGTTCCCGTTTTCCGGGACGTTGCCTCATCGTCACAAGCACTAGGGGACGAGTCACAGCAGTCTCATCACACAGGGTCCACATCCGACAAATCTGCACTTGTGCCTGCTCAACCTTCATTGCCTTCAGACATTTCTATCATGAGTCAAGGTAAACAAAGTTTTGTTCAAGTTTCTCGGCCCTGTTGCTGACACCGCCTCGTAACTTGTCATTTGCAGTAGACATCAAGCCGTCGCCAACTAGTTTAACACCATACGATGACAAGACCATAGCACCTGTGGTCGCCGCCTCTCCTACCGCCGCGTCATCCGGGGACGGTGCGTCCACCGCCATGGCGGTCACTGACGCGTCTGGCGTTCCTGCCATCGCCGGCCCGTCCGGTTATCAGCAGTCGACACCATCTCATGGTACGTATGCCGTCCCTGACCACCCAACCCACCTGCACATTTTTGTCTGTGTCACGTTTGCCCCACGGTGATCCTAGCCTCTGTGGTGATTCGGGGTTCAGCTTTGCTTGCAACGCCGGGGGCTGTGCACATGCTACGATTGCATCGGGCCCCACTGAAAGCCGGTCTCTGGTTAAGCTGCGCTGTCTTTGGGCTGTAATTTCACTGTGCAACGCTTTGTTCTCATTTTGTTCCGAGACCTCCTTTTATTTTGTAACTCTGCTAGGGAGCTGTTAGACGCAATGTTTTGCATTTTTCTGTATCGCCATACTCTGTACAAATTGGACAGCAGTAAAGTTATTTTCGCCTGCTGCTTCCCGCACGGAGGCTTCCCAGAAGACGTCCAGTCATTTGTCGGGTGTCATGTGTCGTTCAATCGTCGGCGCTTTGTCGCGATGCGCTTTCGGTTTTCTGGATCCTGGAGCCGCCCTGAACAAAGTGCATTCGCGTCCTGGTTTTCTGAGGGTGCCTGGCCACGTCACTTCTAGCCTGCGGTCTTCACTCGTTCGGTTTTCGCGTCGGGTGTCATGTGTCGTTCAATCATCGGCGCTTTGTCGCGATGCGCTTTCGGTTTTCTGGATCCTGGAGCCGCCCTGAACAAAGTGCGTTCGCGTCCTGGTTTTCTGAGGGTGCCTGGCCACGTCACTTCTAGCCTGCGGTCTTCACTCGTTCGGTTTTCGCGTCGCGCGCAATTTTTGCATCGTGCGATTGGGTCCAGCATCAGTGAAGACCCCTTTTCGATGACACCTTTCGCTCAGTGCCCTTTGAAGTTCAAAGTTTTTTTTAATTTTTTAGGTTAACTGCTAGGTTCTTAATGGTTTAATCTTAACTGTGTGTTCTAAATGTGCTTGTATTGGTCTATATTTGCCATGTACAACATGAAATAAATGGGGAATTGGTGGGTTTCTAGTGATCTTACACGATTTTGACAGGGGGGAGCAAATGTGAATGGATGCTTGTGTGCCCGTCTGTGTGTGTGTGTGAGAGAGAGAGAGAGAGAGAGAGAGAGAGAGAGAGAGAGAGAGAGAGAGAGAGCTCATGGCTGCAAGATTCCCAACACGAATAATTTCATTGTTTGTCTCTATACACTTCACTACACGGGGAATAGCGGTTGTCAGTCTAGTGCCACTCGAGCGGCCAGCTTCACTAGTCATTAGTTCTGTTCGATTGCCAGGCTTGCGCTTGGTGTCAATGACTGGTGGATTTGGCTATAGAACACATTTCACGCAAACCCTCTACACACGTAGCAGCAGTGTGGGATGGGTGGGTGTCCCTTGTTGGGGGTGGCGTGTGTGCAGGTGCTGTGGCCCGTGCAGACGGACCTCGGTTTCCACGAGCAAGCTGCCAAGCATAGTTATGTTCAAATTAAAATAAAACTTATTTCTTTGCTTTCTGTGTACTCCTCCCTGGCACTTGCGCGAACCGTTTCGGGTTCGCTGTTGTGCGAGGACTTAGTCGCGCATTGCAGGAGCTACGGAGTTAAATGAGACTCCAGTCCCCTTTTCAGAGAAATTGCAGCTTCTGAGAAGGATACCCGTGTCTTATATATCCTGCCTCGACGTTTTTAACTGACCGAAACACGTGTCGTGACAACATATTCGAAAAGAAAATGCCACATTGTAAGAAGGAAGCAGTGCGATATCGGATGAAACAAAAATCTGTAATTTTAACTAGTCACTGAAAATCGCCTAAAATCTCGCGGTGAAACCTTGCCATTTATCGTGTACCAACCAAGAGGCCGTACCTCGGTGGGGTGTCTTGTCTGAACATCTTGTTTGGAGCGATAACCACGGTCTAATAGACCGAAGCGCGGACGAAAAGGTCACAAGAGTGATGTGCCGAGCGCGACAGCAGACCGAGCAGATGAACAGGAAAGTTCCAGGATCCCCCAGGTGGTCGAATTCATTCCTGAGCCCTCCACTACTGCGCCTCTTCTTTCACTCCCGCCTTTATCCCTTCCGTTGCGGCGCTGTTCAGGTGTCCGCCGATGTGAGACAAGATACTGCGCCATTTCCTTTCCAAAAACCAATTTTCAACTTTCACACTTTCCTCTTGAGGAATATTGGTAAACTGCATTCGTGACCTGAGAGAACCTGCCATATGCGCTCCACCGTATTCTTATCCTTCTAGTATGATCCGGATTATACTCCGTTTCATACATCAAATGCAACGCTGTGAAAGGTACGGAAGTAGTCCGGACGGGAAAATAAAAATTAATCTAGATTAGCTGAGATAATCCAGGATATACAGGGCGAAAGATATTAGCGTTCACTGTGTTCATTGGCGTTGGCGTTGACAATGTTCTAGACGGCGATGGCTTTGAGCAAAGAAAGGGCGCATAACTGGCTCCCTGGATATGTGGACGCCTCATTCGTGCTTTGATTAGAGGTGAGAGAGATGTGGAATGAATTAATTAGCGCTGACAGCGTTGCAGCTGACATGCGGCACTGCAGCAGTAGCTAGGCTGCAGCGTTCATTTGGTGGTCAATCTCTCGCGATCAACCATTAACTGCATGCGACTTCCCAGGGTGACAGGGAGGGCGAGCTGCTTATCCAGTGTGCGGAAAACAATCAAAGCAGGCATTTGACGCCAACGCCATGTACATGAAAGTGAGATTGAGGTCTCCAGTGACCCACGGAGCCAGTTGTGCGCCATTAGTTTCGTGAAAATGAGCAGCCTTTGCAAAGTTGTCAATGCAAATGTATTCTATGGACGCCGTTGGCTCACTTGTTTCGTTTCGTTTTTGAGGAAAGGAAATGGCACAGTAACCGTCTCGCATATCTCGGTGGACACCCGAACCGTGCCGTAAAGGAAGGGATAAAGGAGGGAGGGAAAGAAGAAAAAGAAAACTGAAAGCTGAAAGTTGCATTTTGATGAAAGGCGCGGCGCTGCGCAGTGGCGGAACACCTGTGGCTCGGTGTGACTAGGGCGCTAGAGAGAGAGGAAATGCGACGGAGTCGGCGGCGGCCAGCTGCGCCGTGCGTGATGTCACTCGCGCTCCGACATACGCCGGCTCGCGCGAAGCGTGGTATTGACTAGCGCAGTGAAGCATTTCGCTTCAAAAGAAAGGCGTGTTAGTCCGCGCCTGTTCTGTGCCCGAGTGGTCTATGGCACGAAGAAGCGGCAGCGTGTCATCAGCAATAACGGTGCATTTAGTCAAGATCATATTAAATGTGTCATGTGGTAAGCCTACAGGCAAAGTATTTACTACATTTAGCTCATCACGAATAACGACTACTTTTTGCTAGCTCTGACAGCGTTGCACGTGGCGCTTGAGTGACCTTGAGGCACGAAAGGAGTAGAGAAAAGTGTCGGACTTCCCCGCTGTATGTGTGCGTTTGTAAGTCGAATATACATTCCCTTCGACTCGTAGAACCCTTTTGCAGGAACCAAGCCACCTGCAAAATCCTGCGCGACTCGAATGTTTTCACTGCCCGCACCGACGAATGGTCGCCGCCGTCTAAATGAGCGTTTGGAAATAAGAGTACATCATTTAGCGTTTACTGTGCGTGCGCATTGTGGCCTAGGAATGCGACGATCACAACTGCAGCACTGCGCTGGGGTTGTTCACATAGCTGTGCGCAAACAGCACTGCTCGTTTGCTTGGCATAAAACGCAAGGTGGGTTCTCCTTATCTTAAATGTTACGTAGTATTGCTCACAAATTGTAGTTTTACTCATTTACAAACTATGATAACACTGCAATAAGCGTCGCTGATGCTATATCGCCTGCTTGAGAAACGCTTCGCGTAGGACCGGCTTCTTCCCCTTATGTCATCAGTATTTGATTTTAAAGCGCTTTAGCTAAATATACGTTCGGACATTACTTGAATTAATGAATACAGCCAGATTTTTTGTCCACAGTCGACGCCGACGGCTCCTGCCGGCTGCCTTCAGCGCTCGCTGTGCAGACCGGGTCACATATATCGGCACATCCTCCTTAATGTACTCGCGTCCTGCGATGTAGCCAGTCGTCGCTTTGAGGGCACTGTAGCCAAAACTACGCTCGAAAGCTATTTTCAGGGGCTAAAACTTGCGAATTCGCTCTCCGCAATCGCCGAAATCACACACATGAATCCTGCGTTTGTCCAAAGATGAGAACTCATGAAAACGGCATAGAAGACTTGAATAGGTGCAAGTATATTTCGCCGCCTATTTGTCTCAATTATTAGCTATTTTTGAGCAATTTAGACCTACATATTGGATGCGACTACGCTGCTCGATGGCATTTGCTGGTAAATTGCGTCGTTATTTGCCAACTTTCGAAATATGGAGCTCGGAAGCCCGCAAAAATAAGCTAAGCACCGAAAATAAGCAGCGTAGAAACCAATAAAACGAAGTTGTTATGAAGAATAGATTTTATGAATTTGGCTTCAACGATGACGTGATGAATTTCAGTTAGCCACAGTCATAGTTTCTTTTAGCCCCGAATCTCGGCTGCCAGTGATATGATTGCGTTATTTTCGCTTCTGGTTTAAATGTATTTCTGGTGTTGTATCGTCAAAACACCTTTACAAGCCAGAAGGAGAAAAACAAAAAGCGACAACACTTTTTGTCATGGCGCTGCGCATTGACATATGAGGCTTTTGCCCGCGGCCGGCAAAAGAATTTTTTTTTTTTGCATTTGTACCGTGCAGACCTTGACAGAATTTGAAAAAAAATAGATTCCTTATTACTTGTGGAAAACTTGGCAACCCAATCATGCAATGGCCTATTTAAAAACAAACAAGCATGAATATCCGCGCTTCTGCCTTAAAGTACGTCACCTAAGCGTTTGGCCATCTTACTTTAATTGCACAATTGTTGCCCTTCGCAACCAATGGATGACCACGCTAGCCAGGATGTAAAACGTTCAAAAGGCAGACTAAATATATTGCCGACATCTGCTCGCGCGTTGCAACGCCCATGCACGAACCTGAGAAGATTATTGACATCGAGAAAGCGACGGCTGACAAGCTGCCACGCGAAACTGGTCCGGAACGCTAAAAGTTAACTGGTGACTATCAAGGACGCTGCCAATGAAAACACTTCGGAGCAGCCATCTTTGGTACAGCAGCGATCGAGAGTGTGACATGATCACGGGTCGCCGTATAATGAACTAACGAAACAACCGAGGATAATATAGCTAGGGCTGACATGACGCTGGATTAGGGGACACCGTGAGGTCCACAGAAGGCTCAAAGGTCAATCTACCCCTGCTCTGCAGCTGCGCTTATTCTGAGAACAGGTGGTTCAGTGCACCTGCGCGGACGGCGATAATCAGTAAACCAGCCCACGTCCCTAATGAAAATGAAGCTGTAGAATTGCAAGTAAAGTTATCAATATTACAAGGTATATGACACAGTGTTTCGTGCGTACGAAAAGACATTCTAGGCTGACCCTGGTGGATAGGCGCCCGGCTTCGATTCACTGTACAATAAGAGCTTGCTTGGCTGGTTGTTTCTTATTCGTATTTAAAGGAATCCGACTTGCAGAAACGGCACGCAAGAATAGAGACTCAAAAAGAACGGTGTACTATCAACTGAAGAAAGTTAATTGAAGAAAGCGAAACTACATCCGTAGAATGAGCGGGAGCAGTTGCTAAATGGGTGAATGATCCCACTTGGTTTTTCATGTCTCACTTTATGAGCGCGCTTATATGGTGACGGCGACAGCATGGAATGAAAAGTACCACAGGGACACACATAGCACTCTGGCTATCCGTGCGATTTTTTTCGTCTCATTTTGCTGTTTTCACGACAGCAGCGCACCAAGAGGTCTAACATGTTAAGTTGCGCTCGTTAGAAGAGTAATCAAGTTACCTGCAATCACCAGTTATGAATAAACCTAAACAATGTTTAATGAAAACTGATGGTAGTCTGGTTTATGTATTTGTCACTACATTATTCGATTTAATATGCCACGGCTTGGTCCCTAGTATACTGATCTAGGTATCTCAATAGAAGCGTTCGGCTGTCTAAGTATGGAAAGAAATTTTCGGCACGAGGCGGAATGTTAGGAAGTATATTGGATGGGTAACTCTAGGAGGACGGAATGCTTCTGCCACCACGCGTTTAATCATGTACGTCATATCATATACATATCATATACATATAAGTTTATTTGCTCTCGAGGCGAAGGCATTACCAAAAAGAACGCATTAACAACAATAAAAATAACAAAAAGGACGACTGATGATGCAGAAGATTGTGAAATATTTGCGGTCTACCGCTTTTATGCGGTATTACCAATTGTTGATTTGAAGACAATGGTGTCAGTAATAGTGGCGACAGCGATGGGGCGGTGCTTCTATTTTCAGCTTGTCTTTCAATTGAAATAATTGATGATGAGGCATAATTTTTATGGCTCAAGGGCGTCTGGGGAAAAAGCGCGCCTTGGCACAACGTGTTTTGTCTACACAAGGCGATAGCCAAGAGCCATTTCCCATGCATTTCATCCTAAATAAGTCGAGCACCAGACCAACGGAAAGCTTTCACCCATTGTGTCACCGATGGGTACCCGGTGGCACTGGGGATCGAACCCCGCACCTACCGCATGTGAGCCGGATGCTCCAAATACTAGGCCACCACTGCTGTGGAATCAAGGAGAGAGAGAGAGAGTAGAAACAGAAGGATGGAAAGGGAGGGAGGTTAACCAGGTGAGGCCCAGTAGGCTACCCTACACGGCAGTCTATGTGTTTTTCACGTGTCCATCGACCACTATGTCCATCGACCACTATGATCACCCCATGATCTGGCGGTATCCCTTAGATCATGCTTCCAGCTTCCACCGGAAATTAACTTGTTCTTCCGGACATCTTTCACGGTGAGACGATACGATGGACATCTACACGATATATGCTGAAATTCGCTGACTTCGTAACATTGATGACTGATAAGACAAAATTCACGACATTTTGGATGTATTGCGTATTAGCAGCATGTAGCGCAAATAAGAAATGGCGCATGAGTTGTATGACCGCTTTCAATGGCCGCATTATAATAGGAGTGAATAAGCACACTTATTACACATCAGCCGCCGCGGTGGTTCAGTGGTTACGGTGTTCGGCCGCTGACCCTAGAGAGGAGGGTTCGACCCCGACCGCAGCAGTCGCACATCGATGGGGGCTAAATGCGAGATACCCGTGTACTGTGCGATGTCAGCGCAGACTAAAGAACACCAGGTGGTCGAAATTATCCGCAGCCCTCCACTACGGCGTCTCTTAAAGCCCTTGTCGCTTCGGAACGTTAAACCACATGAAACAAGCCCAATGACTTCCATAAAAGTGCGCAGGTACAGAAACAATGCACAGGTACAAAAAGCAGTCATCCATCATTAGAATAACTGCATTACCGATAAAAAGCAGCTTTAGCGGCAGTAATAATTATTATAAAATCCTATTGAGGATATAAATATTGCATGACTAGTTTCAGCGAGAACATTAATTGGATACACAGCGTTTAGCTGACCTGTTAGCATTTACAAGCTATTCAAGTTTCGAAAGTTGTTGCAAAACTTCAGAACAACCATAGTAGGCAAGAGAAGGGCACTATTATGCAATGAGGAAAGAAATGGTCTATGCCTTGGGAAGTTTTCTCATCTTGATCTCTGCGGCGCGGGCACTCAGCTTCTGCGAGGGCTGCAGATACACTCGCATCTGCATGCATCTTCATGGCAGCGACACAAAGGCAAGTACCTTCTTATATACCCTCTGTGATGACGTCATAAATTGTGAGAACCAATCACAGGCGTCAAAGAGGTCACGTAAGTGTTGAGATCGTGACTCTGAGAAGTAGGAGTGTTTCAAGAGTCACGTGATCTGAGAATTGTCGCATGATCTTGTTCCAACATCGACGATATCAGCAAACGAGCTATTAGACACCTTTAGCATACCGTGTACCGTGTTACCGTTACCGGAGTACCGGGAGCCCGCGCGGATTGGTCGCGATGCTACAGGCGTGCGCGTGCACCAGCCGGGTACGTGACGCCATTTGGCGCCGTCAAGGTGATTTGCGCATGCGCATTGGCTGCGCGCGCGTTCCCGGTACTCCAGTATTGGTAATGGAAACACGGTGCACGGTATGCTAAAGGTGTCTATTGAGTGCTGCGCTGTACAACGTTGACACGGAGAAGCGTTACACGCACATCACCAGACAACCTAGCATCCCTCTGTTGTGTGGTCACGTTAGCAGCATCTGTACTCATCATCATCACAATCAGTCTGACTACGCCCACAGCAGTGCAAATGCCTCCTCCCATGTCTCTCCAACTCACCCTGTCCTTTGCCAGCTGCGGCCACCGTATCCTCGCAAACCTTTCAATCTCATCTGCCCACCTAACCTTCTGCCGCCCCTTGCTACACTTGCCTTCTCTCGGAATCCACTCCGTTACCTTTAAGGACCATCGGTTACCTTGCCTTCGCATTACATGGCCTGCCAAAGCCCATTTATTCTTCTTGATTTCAACCACGATGTCATGAACATGCTTTTGTTCCCTCACCCCCTCTGCCCGCTTCCGGTGTCTTAATGTTACACCTATCTGTACTACGTGCCTGTCATTATGTCTGATACGGTGGAGGCGAAACGGAAAAGGCGCCCGTGTGCTGTGCGATGTTAGCGCACGTTAAAGATCCCCAATTGGTCGAAATTACTCAGAGCCCTGCACTACGGCACCTCTTTCTCTCTTTCTTCTTTCACTACCACCTTCCTTCCTTCCCTTACGGCGCGGTTCGGGTATGAATGAACGAATGAAAATTTTTGTCCTCCAAGATATGTGAGACAGTCACTGCGCCAATTCCTTTCCTCAAAATCCAATTTTAAATTTATTTTTTTGAACGGGGTGGCGCTCACCAGTGCTCACCAGACCGTACCCTGCACGCACCCTGAGCCTCGCGGTCAGCGCAACCACTGTGGCCATCGTGTTGGATGGGCGATCGTGCATGCCACCAGTCGCTGGGCGCCGGCGGGAAAGCACTGACCGTAGACTTGTGGTGAGCTGCTTACAGGCAGCCCACAGTATAGACTCTCCCTTCGACCAATCTCTCCGATAACATTCAAAACTTGTGTGCACATTTAATCGCGGAAAATCTACAACGTTAAGTTGATGCCGTGTGATTCGGGAAACTCAGATACGGTTGCGTAGCTTGTCAGTATTGGTGACGCGTTACAGTGGATTTATATCATCGTTAAAAAGGCCTACTAGTCCTCGCTGAGCGCAATTGACTGAGAGTGGGTGGGTTGGTAGAGATTGTATGTAGTTATCAGGCAATGTGCGCTTGCAGCTTTGCAGTAGATGGACACTGACCCCGTTCTGTGAAGGAAGAGATAATGGGAGGGGGAAAACGGGCAGACATTTGAAAAACAAGATACAAACAAACTGGCAAAGTTTTTGATATATCTCACTGAAATTCGCGATTTGCCCAAAAGAATAAACGTTTCAAACGTTCGCACTAGAACAATTATCCTTGCACACTTCCTATTACAGGCCGATAGACACAATACAATTTGTGTGTGTAGCCCTTTAGTAGACAGAGCGACAGGATAGATTTCCGCTTAAGCATTCAAGTGCAAGCATTTCTTCTTTCGACAGAACTGTCATATCTGAGCTTCTGCTCGACTCAGAATAAGCATGCGAAGCGTGCTTCCCTGTCATGTACTTTTGATGGCAGCATTTTACAGTACTGCCGTATCTGTCTTGGTTGGTTTCAGTCCATTCTTACCAGACACAGGCCCTTCAGCGTTGCTCTCCTGTACGTGTAATTATCTAGTTTTAGAGCGAAAAGGTCTGCTCCTACCATGCTGAGCCTCAAGGTCATCTGGCTCTTAGATTTGACCTTTAACTGGACGCGAGCCGCATGTGCAAAATTGCGCGTGTAACGTGCCTCGGTCTTCATCTACACCTTCGTCGCCATAGCTGCGCGCTTGGCCGTCACGTCCGCCGCTGCGCTGGCTGCTTGCCGGCCGCCCCTCTTCGCCACTAGTGGTGCATACTATCATGGATCACTGAAAGGCTTGTCGGGCTGGGAGTCTATAATACCCTCGATGAGGCCCACAAGACATCACAGATTGAAAGGCTCTCTCGTACTGAGGCAGGGATACACGTGCTAAGCAAACTCAACATTAAGCCTCTAATGAAATCGGAAGGCCGAACGCCACTTCCGGACGTATTCCGACATCAATTAATCGTCAAACCAATCCCTAAGAATGTGTTTCTAGGCAGACACGATGGGATACGAGCAGCGAAAGCTGCTTCGTTGAAAGTAGAGTATGACTGCAACCGCATGCAGTACACATGGATGCCGCTAAGCAAACCTACCACAAATTCACAGCATGTGCAGTGACTGGGGAAGGAAGAATAATTAACACAGCTGTGGTTGAAGCAGTCTCAGTTGTAGAAGCCGAAGAGGCTGCCGTGGCGCTAGCCATCACGGATCCATCGACGTATGCCATCTTAGGTGACTCCAAGCGCGCCATTACGAATTTAAGTAAAGGCGCGGTAGGCAAGACAGCAGCTCTGCGGGGTTTCACTCCACAACATCTAACGCAAGTGGTAGGGATCCCAGCTCATTCAGGGAATCCGGGGAACGAGGAGGCAGATCGTAAAGCCCGAGGTCTGACGAACCGGGAGATGAGCCTCTCAGACTCGTACCTACGGGGTGAAGCACTGACCACGTACCATGCGATAACTAACTATTACAAGGATAGCAGACAGATTTTTCTGCCTCCGCATGCGGACATTAGCAAAGCATTGGCCACGGTGCTAAGAAGGATCCAGACTCG
The DNA here is from genome assembly GCF_052857255.1 of Amblyomma americanum. NCBI lineage: Eukaryota > Metazoa > Arthropoda > Arachnida > Ixodida > Ixodidae > Amblyomma > Amblyomma americanum. Next base: position 53,040,022 of record NC_135506.1, read on the forward strand.
ATTCATTCTAAGGCCCCAAAAGTTATCATTTGTTACGATCGGGGAGTATAAAGGCCGTTTCACATGATGCGATTGTTGCCGCAGCGCAGTGCGATTTCTCCCGGTGCGCGGAAAAAAATGCGCGTCGTTCTCGTCACAGGGCTACTGCGACAGACTTTCAATAAGTTGGTCGCACTCTCGCACCGTCGTTGTGGTCGCAGCGATTTCCACAGTAGTCAGCTAATAGGAGTTCAGCGACATGACAGGAAAATCTCGAAAACGTTTTACTGAACATCATTATGCATCACGCCTCAATAATATTACCCATGATTACGAAATCAACGCCCGCCACGATGTTTGACAGTTACTGCAGCCAAAGAGTTTTCGGTCACTGAAAGGCCGCACCGACGCTAGGGTGCCGACGGCACCGGCTGAAATCGTTGGCATGTGAAACGGCGGCTGCGATTACCGTCGCAACTACAGTGCGACCGGGCCGTAATTTTTCGTTCGCGTCGCACCATGTGAAACAGGCATAAGCCCTCCTTCCTAAAATGCCAGCAATTGGCAACGCAGGATCATATATTAGGGGGATGTGAGGTCAAGCATCCACCACATAAGCTCGTGCCAGCTCCCTCCGAAGAGAGCCGGAATCAACTGCTGGTGGAGCAGGAGAAGACAATAACAATACAGGAAACGCTTGTTAACTGGGCCTCGGAGGTCACCCCTGTATGGGGGTCTCGCTGAGGTACAGTCGCCCACGATCTAGAAATACTCGGCAATAAAAGTGTTGCTCTCTTTCTCGCTCTCTTGTGGCATGTTATCTGTCACGTGATTCGCTCCTGTGCTTGGAAGTCGCGTCCGCCGCTCTGTGCGCTCGCTCTTGCATTTGTGGCACGTGGCGCATCACGCGATTTGATCTCGCTGAAGTATTGAAACAATAAAAATGAACCAGAGCTGAACTCTGTCTTACCATGCTTAAAAGAGCTGTCGCTCTGTATATCCTGGCTCAGCTGAGTTGAGCCACTGCCACTTTTTTTTTCGTATTCCTTCTGTTCATTCTCTCCTTTTCTTCTTTTTCCGCGAATATGTGCAGCTGTTTAGCCTTTCCATGTGTTCGAATTTCCGCCGATCCACCAGCGTTGGCATGCGCCATTTGCTGTGAGGATAGCGGCAGAATTTATCGCAGTACTGGATGTTTAAGGCTCGCGGAAGCAGCCAGCAACTGTTTTTAGTCACACCCTCAAACCACCACGCACCTGTTATTCTGGCAAACTGCAGGGCAACCATTCATGGGAAAGAGTGACAATCGCTTTGGAAGCCCATGCGCACTACCCAACGCCATTAATTCTATAACATATTGAAGAATTGTCGCATTTTCTTTAGTGCGCAGCTCCAGAAGCAGACACATTGTTCAAATGGTTCTCGGAAAGTCGCCGCATCAGGTTCAGAGCATGCCTACTTTAGAAAAATATGCACCCTTGACTGATTGCGTACTATCTCCTGGTCATTTTTTTCACTATCGGCGTGCGTTACGCTATACAGAGGCGCGTCATAACTGCCTTGTCCGAATGAACAGGCCCGAGATAGCGCATCTTTTTTTTTCATTTCCGCAGCTTCACTGCGCATGCAAATCGTGCCGACAAATGCCCCTAGACTGAGCTGATGGCATTGCGAAGGAATGCATAGACCAAGTGCCACCGTCAGGATAACGCTGTGCCATTGAGAAAATTATCTACGATGAGCGGAAAAAGATGAAAAGGGCAGCAAACTTTGTGAGTCTGATAGGATTTTCTTAATCTCTCTGCTAGATTAAGAGCACATAAATGTTCTCGGCAACGAAACCAGATGATTCCACGTTGCATCTTCAGCCAGTACAGATGGCTGAAGGCGGCACTTACGACGGCTCCGGCATGATGTTGAGCGGGTTCAGTGAATTCCTGAATGGCAGTGCCATTGGCTATTCCGGTGGGGCTGTGTGCACGGTGCACACGGTGCCCGTCCTGGAGCGATGCCTGCATAATCCATTGGCCTGCAGGGACAACTATGGACAAGTACTCCCACTGCACGCTCAAGATCATGCGGTATCGTGGCAGAGCAGAAGAACGACCTCTACTGTCGACCCTTTTGAACAGAAGCAAAGGAATAGGAGCAAGAAAAAGGAGAATGCCGTTCCCAACTTGGTGCAAAACTCAGCAATGGCCTCTCACTGTGTGCTCGGAGCAGTGAAGGGGACCTTCGTGGAAGAAGCAGTGCCTTGGAAAGGTAATCATTCCGCTTATGCAGGTGACCGTTTGGAATCGCCATTCGAGGTGCCGACGCGAATGCTCTCTGCTGGCGGCGACGTCATCAGGCTCGATAGCCACCTACACCCCCCTGTGAGGAAACCGCACAAAGTGGGTACTCTCCCACGCGAGGCGACCACAACGGAGGCAGCACCTATTCCTCGCGAAACCAGCCTCCCAACGGCATCCAAGAGGCGCAGAAGGCCGATGACCACTCTCCAATCACGCGCGGCGGTTCAGATCGAGGGCAATGATAAAATGCGCTCTCCGTTCCGATTCAGGACTCTGTCCTTGGGGGCCAGGCGTGCCACGAAGCTGGCGAAAAAATGGGTGCAGGCAACTTCGGCAGATGCTGTCCTACCGTCGCCTATCGTGGGCACAGCGGCCGCTACAACTGACAGGGCGCCATCAGCGCTCCCAGACGCGCTGAAGAACTGCATGGCTGAAACAGCGTTCCCGCGAGTAATGTCCGCGCGGTTTGATGGACTGTGCATGCTTGTGGCAGAAGAATCATTTGCATCCACATGTGTTAAGAGGAGTTTCGCAGAAGCGACGACAGCAGTTCTCGCGCCCGTTCGCTCTGGCGTGCCAGGCGAGAGCACAACCTCATTAGTGACCTCTTCCGCTCAATTTCCGGGACGCCCAAACGAAGGTACACCGCTTGGCACGAAAAGCTTTGTTTCGCAGCAAGCAAATAATTCGTGTGTGGGAGACGGCAACCATTTCTCTGTGGGCGCGGACGCAGGTCCCAGGTGTCTGTCACGCAGCCCGACAGCAAACCACCAGCAAATGTTGAAAGAACTCGAGACCACGGAGGAATACCGTGCGCGTGAGAAACTCTTAGCACAACTGAACGTCGTAACCACCCACGGCAGCAGGGATGTTTTATAAAACCATTCCGCTTCTGGGAGCTGGCCGAACACGCCCGGTCTAGAAGCCAGTGACGAAGCCCCGCGAGGCATGACAGCGCACTCAAGTTGCAGAACGGTAAATGACGAAGGTATCTACGCCGTTGTATGCGGCGTGACTTCTAATCCCGGTAGAAGCCGTGCAGAAGCTGTGGAGTTGGCGACTGCTGAAAACATGAGCCTATGCCGGAAGGTAACAGTCGTGTTTTCTGACGTACTGCTCGTAAGAAGCATTCTCAAGACAACGAAGAAGATTTTCATGCTGAGTGAAATGGTTGTCCTGTGTGGCTACACATTCCGAGTGAGCTGCTTTTTCCGCAAGCAGAGTGGCTTCATCTCTGTCAAGTTCGCCACTTTTTTGTGCTCGGGCAAGTACGACGACTTGTGCTCGTGGCCGTTCAGCATGAAGATATTCTTACATTTAGTTCATGCACAGAACGTAGCGAAGAACATTTCAGTGCAGCTCTGTCCCTCTCAGGCTGTGGCAGCCGCCGCATTCCGCAAGCCGAAGCCTGGCTCGAGAAATTACAGCTCTGCCACTGGGGAATATTGCTGGAACACTGTTTTGACGGCTGGCTTCGTCACTGGCAGAACACATAGTGTTGATGTGATTTTTGAGTAATATAATATTAGCTGCTTCTTGGGTGAAGGAGAGCATTGATGTTAGCTTTTTATTTGTGCAAATAAATTAGGCATTCCTTTTATTTTAGTGACGCGCTTCTATTGAATAAACATGAGCTATACAAAAGCCTTATTTCTGTCTTTCTGCCTTACACTTGGTACACGCTTTGTCCCCCACCCCCTCCCCTTTTTTTTCTTCCTAGGCTGTCAACCGCACATTGTGTGCAACCGAACGAGCCGTGGTTGCCAACAGCAATACTGTACTTCCGATTAGCGACTGAACCATCGAATGTCCATCGCTGCGATGCCTCAATCGGGCACACCAATACTTCATTTTCTCGATCTCGTATCTTCAGCACTTAGAAGTTAAGAACGTGAGAGAAGGGCTGGTGATGTAGGCGGGATCTCTGGGAAATGTTCCCTGCACACACGCAGCATGCAGCCTTCCGAAATGACGAAGCAATAGAGCCAAAGAGAATAACATGAGAGCTCTTTTGTTACGAGCTTAGGGTTGCAAGGCAAAGCGATCGGATTGGATTGGTTGGCTCAGCACCAACGCATCCGTTGGAGGAAGCTGCAAGCACCGATATTTGATGAATGGTATTACGTATGAAAAAAGTGCAGGAGCGCCGATGTTGTTTCGCGCGTATTATTAAAGGCACGACATGTTGGCAAAGTGGCTAACAGCGTTAAAGGCATGTGCAGCGAAACTAATGAAGCAATTGTAACTATACCAGACCTTGACACTTGTGTGGAGGTGTTGAGGAGACGTGGAGAAAAGTAATTCTTCTATTTTAATCGCCGTTAACGTACAGACTGTGTCCGAAGCTATGCGCCAATGCGCTTCCGACAGCGAACTCGAAAAGCACCTCTTTCTCTGTTCTCAGTAGCCAGATTATCTGGGTCTTTAGTGCATCTTTTATTTACATAGCGAACATGCGCAACTGTCTTTCAGTTTTGAAGAATAACACAAACCATCCTTAAAGGAAATGTACAAGCGTTTTTTGGCAGCGGTTGTTTATAGAAGAAAAGCCTGGCGTTCAAATATACGCAGTCACAGGCTTTGGAAGAACAGCAAAAATTTCTTCCTTACGTGTCCACTTGTTAAGAGGGCATCAGTCCAAGCACGGCCATCGTGACGACAGAGCAGTTATAGCGACAGCAGTTTTGACGTTTTCGTTAAGGTTGTTGCTATAACTGCAACAACAGTTTTGACGCTTCCGTGAAAGTTGTTACTGTCGAGCGCATGTGCAGCCACTTCCATACTGATGTGTGGCCTTACTGCGCTCAGTGAATAAAAGACAAAAGACGACAACGACTGGACGTGGCGCAACTTCCAATCCCCCATCGTGGGTATACGCCATTAAATCTGAGGACGTCATCACCATCATCAACTGCAATTTTTTCTTATAGAAATGAATGTATTAAGAGAAATGGGAGGCATCCCAGCGCGTGCCTCTATGATAGAGCTAATGAAGGTGTATTGACCGAACGTTCCCGTGTGTTGGCGATATATAAAGCCTCGATGATCTCCCTGACGACTCTGTATTTGCACGTGGCCAGAATAGTAGTTTTTCCCAAACCAGATTTCCTTTTTTTGGCAAGGTTCACACCTTTTGCAGTTACCTGGAAGCGTGCCAGGCAGCGTTGATGTGTCTCATGTTGCTTTAATGGTTATGCTATCTAACATCAGACAGCGACCTGTTTGGAATACGTAATAGGCAGCGCAAGACAAAGAAATCTGTAGATAAATTCTGTTTGACACCACACAAACTAATCTTTATGCTGGCGGCCAGAAGAATGGCAACTGATTTGTGTTTCAATTCGATCTACCACCCAACACACATCGACTTCAAGTTTCTTGGAGCCGAGAAGGCAACTTTGACATTGTGCCTGCCAACATACTTCTGTAGCGAGAGCTACATTTCCCGCAGTCTCATCGTTTCGCTGTGGCTGTCGGTCGCCAGCATGCGCGAGGAGCCGAGTGACGTCAGAGTACGGAGCTGGCACCCCGCGCCGTTGCGCATGCGCGGCAAGGGGAGGAGGGGTTGCGGTGTAGTATATATAATGGGGGGGGGGGGGGATTATATGGCGGTGGAAATCACACTGCCATGGCGGCCAAGAAGGGCGAGGCTGACGCTGCGCGGCATAGAAGACGGGATAAACTCGAGTCGTCGGATCCCGAGGTTGTAGCCTGGCAGTTAGCCGTCAAGGTAAAGGAATAGCGAGCAGCGCAAGGCCAAGAGAAATGCGCAGGCGCCAGAGCAGAGGGAAGAGCGCATCGCCAAGCGCAGAGGCCAGGACGCGGAGCGGAAACACTTCTCATCCTATAAGATCAGCTCGTGTGATCTTTGCCAACGTTAATGCAAATGTCTAAAATTTGCAAGAAACATTCCTTTGGAACCTCTGCTGAAAACGTCATGCCGTAGTCATGCCGTCGTCTTGCCCTATGCCTTACTGACGCTAGAATGAAGAAATCATCCACGTAACGAAAGCATTTCACAACATCACGGCTCCTAAGCTTCTATTTAAACATCCTGCCCCAAACGCCAAGCCAACAGGAGCAACACACGATCCGATGCAAATGCCTTTGCGTTAAGTGTACAATACACCACAATGTCGTCAAATAAACTTCTTAAATATTTTTTAAGCATGTCAAGGAACACTGCTACTGAAGTAGCAGTGTTTTGAAACCGCGGTTGAGGCCATACTTTTCTATCGTGCCTTCAACCGCGTTCTGCACAGCATCATGCGGAACGCTGTAATTCATATCCGCTGCACCCACGCAAGTGCAGGTCAGAGGAGGCGCCTTTTTCAAGAAGTCCATGACCTCTGCAGAACGGGCGTCGATGGGGAGAACGCCGAGGTGCACCTGTAGGAAGTCCGCCACCACTGCCTGCCAGGAGACTTTGTCCTCGACGATGACACTGAAAAGGTTCTACACCTTGTGCGTGTTAACTCTAAAAAACGCCCTTAACGTGAGCACACTGCTGTCCATTACTGTTGCGGCGATTTTTTCCAAACCCTGGGAAGTGCAGGTTTTCGCGACATCATTGCGCCTGTTGCTCAGGCCTCTGTCACTCAACTTGACCGCGTCGAAGTTTTTTAGCACTGCTTGAAGGGCCTTGGTTCCGTACGATTTGCCGTCGATGACGCCTAATGTAGCGGTCTCGCCGGATTCCAACAGCTTTACCTGCTTTCCTTTAGGGAAGTTTCTCGCCGCCTTCATGTGGTCATTTTTCATTGGGTCAAGGCCGGAACTCTCACCGTATACCCCACTTCCTCATCCATGGAGGTCACCTGAGCCTCAACGGCGATCTGTTAACAGAGCTTATCACCGTAAGGAACTCGACCGGTTGGATTGAGGGCTCAGTCCTTTCCAACATCAGCACTTTTTGCAGCGTTTGTATAACGCTGTGAGGTAGCAGCGCCACGTTGGACAGGTTGGTGACGCGTCCCGGTGGCGCTTTTTCTTCATCTTCCGCGGTGAGAATGACACAAAGTATTCCAAAGATGCTAACCGTTTTTCTCCATGGCATCGAAAAAATGCGTCACCATACGCTTCGCGTTAGAGGTTAGAGCGTAGCATCACATGTTGCCGCAGTGTGATGCAAGAAGAGTCGTACCTAAAGGAGCTTAAATTACGGAAGAAAAGTGAAGTTCGTGATGTCGAATCTGAAATGTCCAAACGGGCGGACGACGTCACGCAAAGCACAGCGCCATTAGTCGGGGGTCCCTTCGTGTAGCGGAGGGGGCGTCAAGCAATAAGGAAAATAACGCCACAGGAGGAAGAGATTGAAGTCAGGAGATCAGGGGAGCAAATTGGCTGTTGGTAAGTAGACCTCTGCTCGCACAGGAAAGGGATGAATGAAGGTTAGTGGCTTAGTTATGCCTTTGTTTAGCAGGGGAGCATAATGATTGTTCTGGGCTGTTGTTTTCCAATGCGAAAGCATTTTTTGTTTCATGAGTGGCGTCACCGGAAGCTGTGGACGGGCGCTGTGGCCGGAAGCTGTGGGCAGAGCGTGTCCGCGCGAACTGAAAGCGCAACATGAAAGTTTGGAGGGCAGACTTAAGCTCCGCCCTAACGATACTATTACGCTACAGCGCTATTGGTTTAATGCAAATACATGCAGATTTGGCCATTCTCTACTTAACATTCATAGATCCCTTGAAGCCCTCATACCACTCCTGGCGCATAGGTGCCGACACTGCCCTGTGACGGCACGTGCTGCCACTGGCCTAGGTTGTGCGTCGCAGGCTCTTCTTTCAGAGCAACCTCTCACAACCAATCATAAACTTAACTGTCACCTGCCATGGTTTGTAATTTGCTCACACTGTGGTGGGCAGGTTGTGATGACGCCACAGGGTCACGTTACATAGTGGCACATTGCTTGTCTGGGGATTTTTCGTGGATTGGTACCTCCCGGTCAACAACACGGACGCCGACAACAGACGCTGACGTCGACTTTCCTGTGACGCGGGCTCCTTAACACTATCGCGTTAAAAACGCGACTGCGGAGCTTATGCTTACTGTCGGCTGTGATATCGGCCGAAATCAGGTAGCGATTGCTGCAACAGATGAGGAGGTTCTAGCTGGGCATATAGAGCACTTATTAATTCATTCTACGTGTGACACACTGGACAGTGTTCAAGGCACACTTGCCCAGATCTTAGGAAAATGTTATGAAATATGCTTAAGGCTACATAAACCTTTTTTTTTTCCACGGCAATGTTATTGTCAGCGAGGGTTTCATATGTAAGCGGAAACGCGAACTTCTATTGCTTTTAACTTGTTCACTGACCCTCTCTTCGTTTGGAATATCAAAGAATACCTGACGCGTGCGCATTTTTCAGTGCCTGTCGCCGTTATACCAAACTTTCAATTTGAAATTCTGTAAACTTAGGACAATGCGAAGCCGTTGGCCCGAGCATGTCTCTTCTAGAGAAATATGCTTAGCTGGGCAAGTGTGCAATTGTTCATTGCGATTGATACAGCGCAAAACACACGACCGACCAGAGTAGTATACGACACAGACTGCGCTCATCTGTATCTTTTTACTTTTCTTTTTCATCAGTTTCGCGCTGTATCCCCCTCAACGATTTATCTTCTGCCGGATTCGGTACTGATGCGTGCGCAATGGCGTGCGAAAAGGCATTTTACAAGTACAGCCTTCCTGATATTTAATAATATAGTGCGAGCATCGACCAAACTGCTAGTCAGCGCCTTTCCTTAATATCTATTCGCAAAAAACCGACGGATACACGTGCATGACAAAGATATGACACTTTGACGTTTGAAAGCTGCGTTGTTTTATTTTATACCGTCTAGAAACCGAAAGACTGATTAAAGAGCTGGTTTGTGCCCCTTTTGTTGTTTTGCATATCGCAGAGGGTTGGTCAGATCAGAAGGTTCGCATTCCAGTCAACGATTTCCACGTTCTGCTGAGTTTACTTCCTTTTATTTTTTCTTACTTCTGCTTCGCCAGCGCGGCCTCCCGTAAAAGGAAAAAATAAGAGAGAGAAAGCTCGTCTCAGCGCCACATCTTAGTCATGCACATGTGCTCTAAAGGCCGCCGGCTTTTTCCTGACAAATATTGTGGCAGGTCTTGTGTCCTCGTGATCGGAACAGCGTAGCAGACGATGCTCTCCCTGCGTGCGCGAACTCTCGCCGTGTTGCACGCTTATCGCCGTTATAAGGCGCTTACAAGCAGTTTGGAAGACGCTCGCGCTATATGATTAAAAATCAGGAAGGCTCTACGTCCTTCGTATGGAAATGCGGAAAGCAACTAATTTTGTTCTGATTTTTGTTTTGTCACAACTAATGTGGATCGTACCGAGTATGGTCGATAGACTGAGCACATGGGCTCGCGACGGCCGAAGAATAAGCAAAAAATCACTGTTGACCAGAAAAAGAGAGAGAGAGACATGTACAGTACACAGTTGATAATTTGGTGAGGGTGATAGAATTTCCTTCTTTCTCTGCATTGAAGCCTATATATTAGTCGTCACCGAACGAGTGAAAAAGTTCTAAATTGCACCGATCGCCCGGTGTAGATGGCTGACGGATGCGCCATGGACGGCTTCGTCGTCAAGCTGAACGGCTTTGACGACTTCCTGGACGGCAAGACCATCCACTTCGTCGGGTCCTGTCCCACGGGGAACATTTGCGTGTCCTGTGGTGATCTGCATAGCAGCATCAAGTTGTCCAAGTGCTTGCACTCCTTTTGCCCGATTTGCAGTGAGAGGATTGTGAACGCAGGAACGCACTGCCCGGTCGACGGCCTGCCGGTGTCCTTCGAGAACCTTGCGGTTAGTGACCTGGACGAATCAGTCGTGGCCGATTGCACTGTGCGCTGCATCAACTTACAGTACGGATGTGCATTCGAAGGACGGCTGAGAGACATTGAGCAGCACGTCCTGCAACACTGCTTGCATAACCCAGTGAGCTGCTGGAGGTGTAAAAGGCTGATGACCCTGTCTCAGTACGCGGACCATAGGGTGGAATGCCATAGAAGAGCGCGCGTTCAGGCCAGATTTTCTGAATCCTACCCCAGAACAGGTCTCAAGGAAAAAGGGGGCGTCGCAGACGGCATCAACGAGAGTTTGGTAAGCACTTCAGAATCAGTAGAAACTGCACTGAAGCCGAGTTTGCCGGTAGAAGTGGTGCCAGGAGAGTTCAACGATTCCGGGAATGCTGGACCCAAGGATCAGACTCCTCTCGTGAGTCGGAAGGGCCCGGTTCCTACTAGCACTGGCTTCCCGAGGCTCATCAGCCACAGGCCTCTTCTGGTGAGGCAGCCACATCACGTCAAAAGTCTGGAATCTGATGCGGCGGCTGCGTCAGTGGAAGGCCCCGTTTTACCCGCGAGCAGCGGTGAGAAAGCGTCCGAGGATGATGGAAGCTCGTCGGCCACATTCGGCGTAGGATCTACGGACAGAACTCAGATCAGTCAAGGGAGGAAGTCTCCGGTCCGACCAAAGATTTTGTCCTTGGGGTTACGGCGCACCCCGAAGCTGACGGCAGCAGAATTAAATGCAGCGTTGGGAATTACTTCCCAGGTGTCGAGGCCCAAAGACAGAACGCCAGTGACAGATGATACGTTGACCTCGCTATCACAATCATTCCAGAACCTCACGTGTAAAACCTCCGATGCCTCCATCACGCAGCCGGGTGAATGTGACCAACATCTCGTCGAGGGCATCGCTAGAGTTTCCATACATTCGCCCGAGCGCCCGGCGGCAGCCCGAGTGCGAACGCTGAGCGAAGTCGAAGCCGAGGGGAAAGATTCCGAACATGAGGAAGGATCTGCCGAGCTCAGCGCCATGAGTGCGAAATGTGACGCGGATGCTTCAGGAAACACAGCAGCGGCAGTTAGCAGTGGCGCGACTTCTAATCCCGGCCAGAGCAGAGAGGAATCTCCACCGCTATCGGCCCTTCGAGAAATGTACCGATTTCATAACGTCACCTTCACGTTCTCCGACGTCGCTGGGGTCAGAAGCACTTTGAAGCGTAACAACGAGGTGGTGATGCTGAGCGAGAAGGGCGTACTGCACGGGTACACTTTCAGAGCGACCTGTCGATTCCGGGGACACGACGGCTTAACCTTGTTGTCGTTTGGCCTGTTCTTCTGCTCGGGAGAGTACGACGAGTGGTGCGCCTGGCCATTCGACATGAGCGTATTCCTCGAAGTTGTGCATCCTCGCAAGGACGCTAGGAATATGCGAGTGCAGCTGCGTCCCAGTCGCGCGGAGGCAGCCAGCGCATTCCGCAAGCCGGATCCTGGATCGGTGAATCCCGGCTTCGTCAGTCAAGATTATGCCTGGAACAGCGTTGTGAGGGCCGGCTTCCTCGTCGAGAATGCTCTACACGTTGTCGTAACCTTTAAGTGACTGTCCTAGTGGATTCTTGGACGAAGCCTCTGGCTGAGCAAATGGATTGGAGCGCTGTGCTTCACTGTCTTGCAATTTTATTGAAGACTGTATGCATATATTCTATTTTATTGACGAGCTCATCTTTGAGAATAAACTTCGAGAATGTCTTGTTTTATTCTGTTGCATCCTTGGGTTCGTTTTGAAACCAGAAAAGGGAATCGGCATGAATTTATTCGCCCCGCCTGGTCTATTGTTCATGCACGTGAAACCCATTCCTGATTAGGATCTCTTGTGTGGCCTCAATGAGTTTTAGTTTCTTGTTTTCTTTGTATTTTCGCGTTTTCTGTGCATATAATGCAGTTTTTATTTTGTGTCGTAATAAATGCTCAGGTGCGAGTGAGCACTTGCGTCGCGTTTTCGTCTTATTCTATGCCATCTCCGTCTTTATTCCTCGTCAAGCATCACAACTCGTTCACTCGTTAACGAGTAGAGCAGGACTCCAGAGTAATTTAGACATCTTTGGGTTCTTTAAATTGCGCGGGCTTCGCACAGCGCACGGGTGTTTTTGTATCTCGCTTCCGTCGAAATACTGCCGCCGCGAATGGAGCCGAACCCGCGACCTTGGAATCATATTTGAGCATTGGATTAGAACATGGCAGGGTGTTAGAAATGGGTAATGAAATTTATCCTACTTTTCGGTGATTGTAACCCTTGCTGTTTATGGTGGAGTGAAAACGTGAAGGGAACAGTACATAATAAATTTCCGAATTTCGCCTTTCTTCTCGCCCCGCCGCGGTGGCTCAGTGGTTAGAGCGCTCGACTACTGATCCGGAGTTCCCGGGTTCGAACCCGACCGCGGCGGCTGCGTTTCTATGGAGGCAAAAAGCTAAGGCGCCCGTGTGCTGTGCGATGTCAGTGCATGTTAAAGATCCCCAGGTGGTCGAAATTATTCCGGAGCCCTCCACTACGGACCTATTCGTTCCTATTTTCTTTCACTCCCTCCTTTATCCCTTCCCTTACGGCGCGGTTCAGGTGTCCAACGATATATGAGACAGATACTGCGCCATTTTCTTTCTCCAAAAACCAATTATTATTATGAATTTATTCGCAGTGAATTCGGTATTCACATATGATTGGGGAACTTGAAAGTGCAGGCTATTCTGAATTTAACCAGCGGAATCCTGCATCCTAGCCCATGGGAGGTTCGTCGCATACTGTGTCCAGTCGAACCAAGGCAAAATGTATTACGCCTATGCGCCCTCTTCTGATCCAGTAACGCACGCGCTCAAAATAAGTGAAACGCGCAAGAATGCAGCAGATAAACCCAAATGACGCATCGCGAAACCGCTTTCGCCAATTCCAGCTCGCAACCTTCCTTCACGACTCTTCATTGCTTTCACCGACATACGACGCGTTCTTAAAAACGTCATCAGGTTCACAGTTTCATTGAAGTCATAGATGCCCATACTATTGTACTAAGCGAAGCATGGCGAAATTAGGAAATTATTTATGTAGTGTTCCCTTCAGATTTTCACTCCACCATAAACAGCAAAGGTTACAATCACCGAAAAGTGCTATAAATTTCATTACCAATTTCTAACACCCTGCCATGTTCTAATCCAATGCTCTAATATGATTCCAAGGTCGCGGGTTCGGCTCCGTTCGCGGCGGCAGTATTCCGACGAAAGCGAAATACAAAAACACCCGTGCGCTGTCTAGCGCACGTTACAGAACCCAAAGATGTCTAAATTACTCTGGAGCCCTGCTCTACTGGTTAACGAGTTGGGTTAACGAGCAAAAAAAAAAAGACAGAGACGGCATAGAATAAGACGACAAAGCGACGAAAGTGCTCACTCGAACCTGTACATTTATTCCGACACAAAAGAATGACAGCATTATATGCGCAGAAAACGCGAAAATACAAAGAAAACAAGAAACTAAATTTTCATTGAGGCCACACAAGGGATCCTAATCAGGGATGGGTTACACGTGCAAGAACAACAAACCAGCTGTGAATATCGGCACAAAAGAACACGGGACAAGATCAAATGCCATCAAGGAAAGCTATATCATGGTTTGTTATGGCGACAGGTTTGCTGATGCACGTGTCAGCTTATTTTGCAATGTAATTCGCCTCCCTTAACTAACGCCTGAATTGGTTATAGTATGTGAAAAGAACAGCAGTGTGTTTAGATATGCGCCTCATGGAGCGTAAGAATTCTTTTAGCCAAGACCGCTCTAACCTGGCAGGCCACTGTCGGGTTATGTGATCGGCAAGGAAAACGTAAGTGATGCGCGCCTAGAGATAGAGAGAGAGAGAGAGAAAGACGAACGGAAACATAGGGAAGTTAATTTTTTCTTTAGAAATATTTCCAATTCCAATTATGAGAATTAGTTCCAGGCTCCGAGCCGTGCTTGTCAAGGTGGAAAATCCCGTGCCTTGCTCCAAGTTCCCTGGATTGCATGCAACGACAGCCCCACCGCCTGTATCAGCGAATAGGAAATATTCACTCACGCTTAAAAGAACACCTTAGCAGCACTAGGAGGGGCCATGAAAAAAACAGGATTGCGCGGTATGTACAGACTGCCCAACACGAGCTATAAGCTAGGCCCAAGTGCCGATCGTGGCAGGAGATTAAAATTCTCTAAAAAGAATACATATACGGTCCATATTCAACCTAACGACACCCGACACAATCGGGACAAAAAGTGCGCTTAATCATATCTACGGAAAAAAAAGAAAGGATTCTTGAAGCTATATAAGGTGAATTTTTTCCACGGCAGCCTTATCCTGACAAAACCTACGTAAGTAATGCGAAACGTAAATTTCCTTTTATTTCGACATGTCCAATAAAGCAACGTTGGTCATGTTTGAATAGCATGAAATACCTGACGCATACGCAGTTTTCAATGCTTCTCGCAAACCTACCCGATGACAGCCACGTGTCACAAAGCGACGCCCTTGACACCAAGCATGCGCATTGCTCTTTTCGAGCATGCATGCGCATCAGCATGCGCAAAAGTACTTGATAACTCCGTCCTACGCATGGAAAGCTAGGAAGGGACAGAGTTAGTTGCAATGTTCAGGTATGTTCGTCGAAGATTAATCGAGACAATGCGAGAAGCCGATAGCTGGCTGTGTCGCAGCGGGCCGGTTACATAGGGAGAGATTACACCTGCAAAAATAAAGATTTATCACAAAAAGAGCGAGAGGAAGTGGCAGGGGATTGGACGATGGAAATACTAGTAGTCGCCGATCAAGTGGGAGTGCTCAGAGTAGCGTTGATCAGCGGGTACAGATGGCCGACAGCAGACGAAGCAAAGTCTCCGGCATCACCTTGTACGGATTCGACGACTTCTTGCACGGCAAGACCATCCACTTCGTCGGACCCCGTCCAGTCGGTGAAATGTGCCTTTCCTGCGGCGTCGTGTATCTCTGCATAACGCCGTCGAAGTGCTTTCACGTCTTCTGCCTGACTTGCAGCCTAAAGATTTTGAAGCTGGGCAAGCTTTTCAACATCCGGCGGGATTCCTTCAAGAAGCCTGCGGCTGGTCACCTTGGCGAGACCGACGTGTACGACTATAAGGTGCGCTGCCTCAACGCGCCTCACGGGTGTTTGTTCGAAGGAAGGCTGGCCGACTTGGAGCGGCATGTTCTGGAACGCTGCCTGCATAACCCGGAGACCTGCAGGGAATGTGGGGAACAGGTACCACCATCGCAGCTTGCGGACCACAGGTTGTTAGCGTGCGGCATAAGAGCCACCGTAGCAGTTGCCTTTAGTGAGCCCTCGAGCAGGGGAAGGAGCTGCGAAAAAGACGTCGTAAGCGCCACAGACAGTTCGGGAGATGTCCCGGAACCGGTACAAGCTGTGCTGAAGTGGAACTCTCCGATGGAAGCAGCACTAGGGGATGGCTATGATGCCAGGAATGGAGGTGTCAGGGAGGAAACACCTCCCGTGAAGCTTAAGAGATCGCGTCCACACGACGTCGACGTCTTCAGGCAGACACACCGAGTCGAAGGTCTGCATGTTCGTGTGACTGTCGATGGCATACCCTGTTTCTTCTGACGGCATTGGCGTAAAAAAATCGGAGAGGGACGGAAACTAATCGACTACATGCGCGGCAGTCTACAGGCAAAAGTGAGGTCAGTCAAGATAGGAAGTCTCTACTCCGACACATGACCTTGGGCTTGAGTCCTATAGGTATACGCGTATAAACTGTAGAAACGTCACTAAAGGCAATCTTGGCGAATAGTGACCTGACGTCGAGGCCCATCGACAGAACGGCAGCTGCAACTGACATGTTGACATCGCTATCGCACGAACTGAAAAACATGTGTAAATCACCCGATTGCTTCGTCATCAGATAGGCGTAGAAGACTGGATCTCTACACCATCTCTTTGCGAGCACAGCTAGAGTTCCCGAGGGGGTGCTCGACGGTAAGCCTTCTGCGAACGATACACGAGCTCGATATCGAGGAAGAAGATTTTGTGGAAGAACCAGCCATGACAGGCTGAAACACGAAGCCGTTGCAGAAACTGGTGCGAGCCGGGTTACTTCCGTCGACAAAGGCACTTCTGATGCGTCCGCCACGCACCTGAAAACTGCTGAAGTTGTCGGTCGTCTGAATGCCGGCGCAGCTAGCGACCACAACCCTCAGTCCGACAGCTCGGGTCTTGCCAACGTGCAGACCCTTAAGAAACTCTACACCGAGGAGGAAGGTTCTGCAGAAGAGGAACTTTGAGCTTCGCTAGCGGCGCGACTGCCGACGGCGATGCTTTACAAGACCAGACAGCTTCAGACAGTTCGCAGCTATGGGGTGTTAACAATGCGAGTAATGGAGCTCAACGAGATTTGAAAGCACACTCGAATGACAAAGGAGGAAGGCTTCGACGCTGTTCGCAACGAAGCGGCTTCTCAGCAGGGTGTCTGGATACCGAAACTGTTTTGATAGAGGCTATTCAAGATATGAAGACTCCAGGAATACACGCACGGATTTTGCAGCCTTCTGAGGGACGGAAGCATTCTCGACACTGATGGCACGATTATGACGGTTGGCGGAGCAGTGTACTTAACAGATGCCCGTTCCAAGTGGCCTGTTGTATGTTCCGAGCGCACGGTGCCGTAATCTTCGCTGGCTCTGCTCTTCTGCACGTGGGACTGCGACCACTTGTGCTCATGGTTATTTCTCATCGGCAGATCACTAGATGCTCTTCATCCTTACATGTGTAAATGCCAGGCATTCTTCGCGGTTGCATTCCGAAAGCCTAGATGCGTCCTCCTATCCGGCTGCATCATTCGAGTATATACCCGGATAACTGTTGTGACAGTCGCCGGCATCACTCCGTGTTGTCTCGCGTGTTTGGTGGGCGCTGGAGCGTCTTTTAGGTTCTTAACCTGGAATCATAGGAACCACCCACTGTTGCATTTTCTTTTAGAGTATTTGACTCCTGTTTACCTGTACGTTCTATTTCATTGACGCGCTCATACGTGAGAATAAAGTACGCAGCGAAGTGCACAAAGTATTTTTCTTCTTTTGCCCAAGTATTCTCTCGCCGCTATTAGGTATTCACACGCAGCGATGACTGCTCTAAGCGGGCGGTGACAGCGGATAGCTTGTAAACAACGTATGGCAACGACATGGAGCCTACCAATCTGCAGTGTTCTGTAAGGTAGCTGCGCGATACCCAGAAATGCACAACTTCGCTGTTTGACGACTTAATCGGGCGACTCCAGCATCTCATAGTGCCTCTGGCTTCCGCACGTTGTTTCTTTCTTTTTTACTGAGCGTATAACTTTCTATACTGGACTGACGGTTTGATTCGGCGCGCATATCAAGAATACTGATGTTTTTTGGTTGAAACCTAGTTTGAAAAAAAAATGAATTCAGTGCGCTTTTATGGTTCTTTTCCGGCTCAAACCGTAGTTTGATCCCAATGCATAAGTTCCTCCTCCAGTCGGGATAAGGATAATGGCATCTGTTTTTTTTTTTGCGGGGGCCGGAGTGTGCAATTTTCTTGCGGTCTTCTCCATACTGCGCATGCGTAAAGCTGTCTTTATTTTGGAAATTTGCAAGATCACCTGTGATGTCAATGAAAGTAAAATTCGATTCACTGTACAATAAGAGCTTGCTTGGCTGGTCGTTTCTTATTCGTATTTAAAGGAATCCGACTTGCAGATACGGCACGCAAGAATAGACACTCAAAAAGAACGGTATACTATCAACTGAAAAATTTAATAGAAGAAAGCGAAACCACATCCGTAGAATGAGCGGGAGAAGTTGCTAAATAGGTGAATGATCCCAGTTGGTTTTTCATGTCTGACTTTATTAGTGAGCTTATATGGTGACGGCGACAGCATGGAATGAAAAATGCCACACGGACACACATAGCACACTGGCTATCCGTGCGATTTTTTTCGTCTCATTTTGCTGTTCTCACGACAGCAGCGCACTAAGAGGTCTAACATGTTAAGTTGCGCTCGTCCCAAGAGTAATCAAGTTACCTGCAATCACCAGTTATGAATAAACCTAAACCATTTTTAATGAAAACTGATGATATTCTGGTATATGTATTTGTCACTACATTATTCGATTTAATATGCCACGGCATTGTCCCTAGTATACTGATCTAGGTATATGAATTGCAGCGTTCGGCTGTCCAAGTATGGAAAGAAATTTTGGGCACGAGGCGGAATGTTAGGGAAGTATCTTGGATGGGTAACTCTAGGAGGACGGAATGCTTCTGCCACCACGCGTTTAATCATGTACGTCATATCATATACATATCATATACATATACATATAAGTTTATTTGCTCTCGAGGTGAAGGCATTACCAAGAAGAACGTATTAACAACAATAAAAATAACAATAACGACGACTAATTACGCAGATGATTGTGAAATATTTGCGATGTACCGCTTTTATGCGGTATTACCAATGGTTGATTTGAAGACAATGGCGTCAGTAATAGTGGCGACCTAGCAGAACTTTTTGCTGGGCTAGTTGGTCCATTCTGACAATACTGAAAACAGCGCTAAAGAAGAAGCCGGAAGGCTTCTTCTTTAGCGCTGTTTTCACTATTGTCATAGTGGCGACCGCGGTGGGGTGGTGCTTCTACTTTAAGCTTGTCTTTCAAATGAAATAATTGATGATGAGGCATATTTTTTATGGCGAAATTGCATCTCGGCCCGAAGCGCGCCTTGGCACAACGTGTTTCCGTCTACACAAGGCGGCAGCCAAGACCTATTTCCAAGCGTTTCCCCATAAGCCGAACACCAGACCAGGGGAAAGTTTGTACCGTTGTGTCACCGATGGGTACCCGGTGGCAGTGGGGATCGAACCCCGCACCTCCCGCATGCGAGGCGGATGCTCCGAATACTAGGCCACCACTGCGGTGGAATCAAGGTGAGAGAGAGAAACAGAAGGACGGAAAGGCAGGGAGGTTAACCAGGCTACTCAACTCGACAGCCTATGTGTTTTTCGCGTGTCCATCGACCACTATGACCACTATGTCCATCGACCACTATGATCACGCCATGATCTGGCGGTATTGCTTAGGTCATGCTTCCAGCTTCCATCGGAAATTAATTTGTTCTTCCGGACGCCTTTCACGGCTACACGAGGCGATGGCCATCTGCGCGGTATATGCTGAAATTTCCTGAGTTCATAATATTGTTGAGTGATAAAATGAAATTCAGGACATTTTGGATGTATTGCGTATTAGAAGCATGCGGCGCAAATAAGAAATGGTGCATGAGTTGTATGACCGGTTTCAACGGGGGCATTACTAATAGGAGTGAAAAAACACACTTATTACACATCAGGCGCCGCGGTGGTTTCATGGTGTTCGGCCGCTGACCCTAGAGAGGCGGGTTCGACCCCGACCGCAGCAGTCGCACATCGACGGGGGCTAAATGCAAGAGACCCGTGTACTGTGCGATGTCAGCGCAGACTAAAGAACACCAGGTGGTCGAAATTATCCGCAGCCCTCCACTACGGCGTCTCTTCTAGCCCTTGTCGCTTCGGAACGTTAAACCACATGAAACAAGCCCAATGACTTCCATAAAAGTGCGCAGGTACAGATACAATGCACAGGTACAAAAAGCAGTCATCCATCATTAGAATAACTGCATTACCGATAAAAAGCAGCTTTAGCGGCAGTAATAATTATTATAAAATCCTATTGAGGATATAAATATAGCATGACTAGTTTCAGCGAGAACATTAATTGGATACACAGCGTTTAGCTGACCTGTTAGCATTTACAAGCTATTCAAGTTTCGAAAGTTGCTGAAAGACTTCAAAACAACCATAGTAGGCACGAGAGGGGAACTATTATGGAATAAGGAGAAAGATGGTCTATGCCTTGGGTAGTTTTCTCATCTTGATCTCTGCGGCGCCGGCACTCAGCTTCTGCGGGGGCTGCAGATACAATCGCATCTGCATGCAGCTTCATGGCAGCGACACAAAGGCAAGCACCTTCTTATATACCCTTTGTTACGTCATAAATTATGAGAACCAATCACAGGCGCCAAAGAGGTCACGTAAATGTTGAGATCGTGACTCTGAGACATAGGAGTTTTTCAAGAGTCACGTGATCTGAGAATTGTCGCATGATCTTGTTCCAACATCGACGGTATGAGCAAACGAGCTATTCGACACCTTTAGCATACCGTGTACCGTGTTACCGTTACCGGAGTACCGGGAGCCCGCGCGCCGCCGGTGAGCACACCCTGATTGGTCCCGATGCTAAAGGCGCGCGCGTGCACCTGTCGGGTGCGTGGCGCCATCTGGCGCCAAGACGATGTGCGCATGCGCATTGGCTGCGAGGGGGCTCCCGATACTCCAGTACCGGTAACGAAAACACGGTGCACGGTATGGTAAAGGTGCCTATTGAGTGCTGCGCTGTACAACGTTCACACGGAGCAGCGTTACATGCACATCACTAGACAACCTACCATCGCTTTGTTGTGTTGTCACGTTAGCACCGTCTGTACTCATCATCATAATCATCATTATCATCAGCCTGACTACGCCCACAGTAGTGCAGAGGCGTCCTCCTATGTATCTCCAATTTACACTGTCCTTTGCCAGCTGCGGCCACAGTATCCTCGCTAACCTTTCAATCTCATCCGCTCACCTAACCTTCTGCCGCCCCCTGCTACGCTTGCCTTCTCTTGGAGTTTACTCCATTACCTTTAAGGACCATCGGTTATCTTGCCTTCGCATTACATGCCCTGCCCAAGCCTATTTCTTTATCTTGATTTCGACTACGATGTCATTAACACGCTTTTGTTCCCTCACCCAATCTGCCTGCTTCCGGTGTATTAACGTTACACCTATCTGTACTACGTTCCTCTCGTTATGTCTGATACGATGTTGGCGAAACGCAAAAGGCTTCCGTGTGTTGTCGATGTTAGCGCACGTTAAAGATCCCCAGTTGGTCGAAATTATTCGGAGCCCTGCACTATGGCACCTCTTTCTTCTTTCACTATCACCTTCCTTCCTTCCTTCCTTCCTTCCTTCCTTCCTTCCTTCCTTCCTTCCTTCCTTCCTTCCTTCCTTCCTTCCTTCCTTCCTTCCTTCCTTCCTTCCTTCCTTCCTTCCTTCCTTCCTTCGCTTTCGGCGCGGTTTCACTGTCCACCAAGATATGTGAGACAGTTACTGCGCCATTTCCTTTCCTCACAATCCAATTTTTATTTTTTTTGAACGGGGTGGCGCTCACGAGTGCTCACCAGACCGTGCCCTGCATGCATTCTGAGCCCCGCGGTCAGGGCAACCACTGTGGTCATCGTGTTGACTGGACGGTCGTGCATGCCGCCAGTCGCTGGGCGCCGGCGGGAAAGCACTGACCGTAGACTTGTGGTGAGCTGCTTACAGGCAGCCCACACTACAGACTCTCCCTTTGACCAATCTCTCCGAAAACATCCGAAACTTGTGTGCACATTTAATCGTGGAAAATTTACAACGTGAAGTTGATGCCGTGTAATTCGGGAAACTCAGATATGGTTGCGCGGCTTCTCGGTATTGGTGACGCGTTACATTGGATTGATAGCATTGTTAGAGAGGCCTAATCGTCCTCGCCGTGAGGAATTCTCTGAGAGTGGATAGGTTGGTAGAGATTGTATAGTTATCAGGCAATGTGCGCTTGCAGCTTTGCAGTAGATGGACACTGACCCCGTTCTGTGAAGGAAGAGATAATGGGAGGGGGAAAGCGGGCAGAGAATTGCAAAACAAAATACAAACAAACTGGCAAAGTTTTTGATAGCTCGCAATGAAATTTGCGATTTGCGTAACACGCGTAATCATATCAAACACTCTCACTAGAACAATTATCCTTGCACACTACCTATTGCAGGCCGATAGACACAAAACAATTTGTGTGTAGCCCTTTAGGAGACTGAGCGACAGGATAGATTTCCGCTTAAACATTAAAGTGCAAGCATTTTTTCTATGGACGGAAACTGTGATATCTGAGCTCCTGCTCGACTTACAATAAGCATGCGCAGCGCGCTTCCCTGTACTGTACTTTTGGTGGCAGCATTTCACGTAACTCTGTGTAACTCCAGTAGCAACGCACATGTTCATTTTTTTCCTAAGAAGAGCATAGTTCGGCAGTACGTGATTTTTTTTCTTTACGAATTCATCGTTGTTTATAACCGCTATCACGTATTTGAGCTGCAGTTGCAATGGTACGCGATCTCCCTAAAGGCTGTATCGGCTCCCTGTGCGGGTGGATGGATTACGCAGTTATTTTGGCAACGGTGGCAGCTGGCTTGACCGTGCACGGCGGTGCGCAAGTAGCCGAATACGGCACTCCGTTTCGCTTAGCACGAACGAAGCCCATGAAAGAAAGAAAGAAAAACAAGCAGGCGAGAGTGCCCGTGGCTCGAAATTTCTTACTTGATCGCATCGACTGCCTTGCTGAATTTTACAGTACTGCCGTTTCTGTCTTGGTTGTTTTCAGTCCATTCTTACCAGACACAGGCCCTTCATGAGTTGCTCTCCGGTACGCGTAATAATCTGGTTTTAGAACGAAAAGCTCTGCTCCTCCCATGCTGAGCCTCAAGGTCATCTCACTCTTAGATTTGACCTTTAACTGGACGCGAGCCGCATGTGCGAAATTGCGCGTGGAAGGTGCCTAGATCTTCATCTTCACCTTCGTCGCCATAGATGCGCGGATGGCAGTCACGTCCGCCGCTGCTATGGCTGCTTGCTCGGCCGCCCCTCCTCGCCATTAGTGGCGCATACTGTCACCTATCACTGAAAGGCTTCTCGGGCTGGGAGTCTACAACACCCTAGATGAACTGACTGAGGCCCACAATACATCGCAGATTGAACGGCTCTCTCGTACTGAGGCTGAGAGACACATACTAAGCGCACTCAACATTAATCCTCTAATGGAATCAGAAGGCCGAACGCCACTTCCGGACGTCTTCCGGCGTCAATTACTCATCGCAAACTAATACCTAAGAATGTGCTACGAGGCAGACACGATGGGATACGAACAGCGAGAGCTGCCTCGCTGAAAGTAGAGTATGACTGCAACCCTCATTCAGTACACGTGGATGCCGCTAAGCAAACGTACCACAAATTCACACTGTGTGCAGTGACTGGAGAAGGAAGATAATTAACACGGCTGTGGTTAAAGCAACCTCAGTTGTAGAAGCCGAAGAGGCCGCCGTGGCGCTAGCCATCACGGATCCATCGACGCACACCGTCTTAAGTGACTCCAACCGGGCCATTACGAATTTCTGTAAAGGCGCGGTAGGCAAGACGGCAGCTCGCATCTTGCGGGGTTTCACTCCACAACATTTAATGCAAGTGGTAGGGATCCCGGCTCATTCAGGGAATCCGGGGAACGAAGATCCAGATCGTAAACCCCGAGGTCTGACGAACCAGGAGATGAGCCTCTCAGACTCGGATCCCCGGGTGAAGCACTGACCACGTACCATGCGATAACTATTACAAGGATAGCAGACAGATTTTTCTGCCTCTGCATGCGGACATTAGCAAAGCAGAGGCGACGGTGCTAAGGAGGATCTAGACTCGATCCATTCTAAGCCCCCAAAGGTTATCATTTATTACGAACGGGGACTATAATGGCCGTTTCACATGATGCGATTGTTGCCGCAGCGCAGTGCGATTTCTGCCGGTGTGCGACAGAAATGCGCGTCGTTCTCGCAGACTTTCAACAAGTTGGTCGCACTCTCGCACCGTCGTTGTGGTCGCAGCGATGACCACAGTAGTCAGCTAATAGGAATTCAGCGGCATGACAGGAAAGTCTCGAAAACGTTTTATTGAACATCATTATGCATCACGTCTCAATAATATTATCCATGATTACGAAATCAACGCCTGCCACGATGTTTGACAGTTACTGCAGCCGAAGAGTTTTTGGTCACTGAAAGGCCGCACCGACGCTAGGGTGCCGACGGCACCTACGCTAGGGTGCCGACGGCACCGACTGAAATCGTTGGCATGTGAAACGGCGGCTGCGATTAGCGTCGCAACGACAGTGCGACCGGCGCCGTAATTTTTCGTTCGCGTCGCACCATGTTAAACAGGCAAAAGCCCGCCTTCCTAAAATGAAAGCAATTGGCAACGCAGGATCATATATTAGGGGGATGTGCGGTCAAGCATCCACCACATATGCTCGTGCCAGCTCCCTCCGAAGAGAGCCCGAATCAACTGCTGGTGGAACAGGAGAAGACAATAACAATACAGGAAACGCTTGTTAACTGGGCCTCGGAGGTCACCCCTCTATGGGGGTCACGCTGAGGTACAGTCGCCCACGATCTAGAAATACTTGGCAATAAACTTGTTCCTCTCTTTCTCGCTCTCTTGTGGCATGTGATCTGTCACGTGAATCGCTCTTGCGCTTGGTAGTCACGTCCGCCGCTCTGTGCGCTCGCTCTTGCACTTGTGGCACGTGGCGCATCACGCGATTCGCTCTCGCTGAAGTCTTAAACCAATAAAAATGAACCAGAGCAGAACTCTGTCTAACCATGCTTAAAAGAGCTTTCGTTCAATATATCCTGGCTCAGCTGAGTTGAGCCACTGCCACTTTTTTTTTCTTATTCCTTCTGTTCATTCTCTCCTTTTCTTCTTTTTCCGCGAAAATGTGCAGCTGTTTAGCCTTTCCACGTGTTACAAATTCCGCAGATCCCCAGCGTTGGCATGCGCCATTTTCTGTGAGGATAGCGGCAGAATTTATCGCAGTACTGGATGTTTACGGCTCGCGGAAGCAGGCAGCAAAAGTTCTGAGTCACACCCTCAAACCACCACGCACCTGTTATTCTGGCAAACTGCAGGGCGACCATTCATGGGAAAGTGTGACAACCGCTTTGGAAGCCCATGCGCACTACCCAACGCCATTAATTCCATAACATATTGAAGAATTGTTGCATTTTCTTTAGTGCGCAGCTCCAGAAGCAGACACATTGTTCAAATGGTTCTCGGAAAGTCGCCGCATCAGGTTCAGAGCATGCCTACTTTAGAAAAATATGCACCCTTGACTGATTGCGTACTATCTCCCGGTCCTTTTTTTTCACTATCGGCGTGCGTTACGCTATGGCGCGTCATAACTGCGTTGTCCGGATGAACAGGCCCGAGATAGCGCATCTTTTTTTTCATTTCCGCAGCTTCACTGCGCATGCAAATCGTGCCGACAAAGGCCCCTAGACTGAGCTGATGGCATTGCGAAGGAATGCATAGACCAAGTGCCACCGTCAGGATAACTCTGTGCCATTGAGAAAATTATCTACGATGAACGGAAAAAAGATGAAAAGTGCTGCAAACTTTGTGAGTCTGATAGGATTTTCTTAATCTCTCTGCTAGATTAAGAGCACATAAATGTTCTCGGCAACGAAACCAGATGATTCCACGTTGCATCTTCAGCCAGTACAGATGGCTGAAGGCGGCACTTACGACGGCTCCGGCATGATGTTGAGCGGGTTCACTGAATTCTTGAATGGCAGTGCCATTGGCTATTCCGGTGGGGCTGTGTGCACGGTGCACTGCCTCAACGCAGAACACGGATCTCTCTTCAAAGGAAGCCTGGCTGACTTGAAAAAGCCCGTCCTGGAGCGATGCCTGCATAATCCATTGGCCTGCAGGGATAACTATGGACAAGTACTCCCACTGCACGCTCAAGATCATGCGGTATCGTGGCAGAGCAGAAGAACGACCGCTACTGTCCACCCTTTTGAACCGAAGCACAGGAATAGGAGCAAGAAAAAGGAGAATGCCGTTCCCAACTTGGTGCAAAACTCAGCAATGGCCTCTCACTGTGTGCCCGGTGCAGTGAAGGGGACCTTCGTGGAAGAAGCAGTGCCATGGAAAGGTAATCATTCCGCTTATGCAGTGGACAGTTTGGAATCGCCAATCGAGGTGCCGATGCGAATGCTCTCTGCTGGCGGCGACGTCATCAGGCTCGATAGCCAGCTACACCCCCCTGTGAGGAAACCGCACAAAGTGGGCACTCTCCCACGCGAGGCGACCATAACGGAGGCAGCACCTATTCCTCGCGAAACCAGCCTCCCAACGGCATGTCAAGAGGCGCAGAAGGCCGATGACCACTCTCCAATCACGCGCGACGGTTCAGATCGAGGGCAATGATAAAATGCTGTCTCCGTTCCGATTCAGGACTCTGGACTTGGGGGCCAGGCGTGCCACGAAGCTGGCGAAAAAATGGGTGCAGGCAACTTCGGCAGATGCTGTCCTACCGTCGCCAATCGTGGGCACAGCGGCCGCTACAACTGACAGGGCGCCATCAGCGCTCCCAGACGCGCTGAAGAACTGCATGGCTGAAACGGCGTTCCCGCGAGTAATGTCCGCGCGGTTGGATGGGCTAAGTATGCTTGTGGCATTTGCATCCACATGTGTTAAGAGGAGTTTCGTAGAAGCGACGACAACAGTTCTCGCGCCCGTTCACTCTGGCGTGTCAGGCGAGAGCATAACCTCATTAGCGACCTCTTCCGCTCAATTTCCGGGACGCCGAAACGAAGGTACACCTCTTGGCACGAAAAGCTTTGTTTCGCTGCAAGCAAATAATTCGTGTGTGGGAGACGCCAACCATTTCTCTGTGGGCGCAGTTGCAGGTCCCAGGTGTCTGTCACGCAGGCCAACAGCAAACCACCCGCAAATGTTGAAAGAACTCGAGACCACGGAGGAATACCGTGCGCGTGAGAAACTCTTAGCGCAACTGAACGTCGTCACCACCCACGGCAGCAGGGATGTTTCAAAAAAATATTCCGCTTCTGGGAGCTGGCCGAACCCGCCTGGTCTAGAAGCCAGTGACGAAGCCCCGCGAGGCATGACAGCGCACTCAAGTTGCAGGACGGTAAATGACGAAGGTATCTGCGCCATTGTATGCGACGTGACATCTAATCCCGGTAGAATCCGTGCAGAAGCTGTGGAGTTGGCGACTGCTGAAAATATGAGCCTATGCCGGAAGGTCACAGTTATGTTTTCTGACGTACTGCTCGTCAGAAGCATTCTCAAGACAACGAAGAAGCTTTTCATGCTGAGTGAAATGGTGGTCCTTTCTGGCTACACATTACGAGTGAGCTGCTACTTCCGCAAGCAGAGTGGCTTCATCTCCGTGAAGTTCGCCACTTTTTTGTGCTCGGGCAAGTACGACGACTTGTGCTCGTGGCCGTTCAGCATGAAGATATTCCTACATTTAGTTCATGCACGGAACGTAGCGAATAACATTTCAGTGCAGCTCCGTCCCTCTCAGGCGGTGGCAGCCGCCGCATATCGCAAGCCGAAGCCTGGCTCGAGAAATTACAGCTGTGCCACTGGGGAATATTGCTGGAACACTGTTTTGACGGCTGGCTTCGTCACTGGCAGGACACTTAGTGTTGATGTGATTTTTGAGTAATATACTATTAGCTGCTTCTTGGGTGAAGGAGAGCATTGTTGTTAGCTTTTTATTCGTGTAAAAAAATTAGGCATTCCTTTTATGTTAGTGACGCGCTCTTATTGAATAAACATGAGCTGTACAAAAGCCTTATTTCTGTCTTTCTGCCTTACACTTGGTACACTCTTACTCCCCCACCCTCTCCCCCTTCCCTTCTTCCTGTCGACCGCACAGGCGGGATCTCTGGAAAATGTTCCCTGCACACACGCACCATGCAGCCATCCGCAATGACGAAGAAATAGTGCCAAAGAGAATAACATGAGAGCTCTTTTGTTATGAGCTTAGGGTTGCAAGGCAAAGGGATAAAATTTGGTTCAGCACCAACGCATCCGCTGGAGGAAGCTGGAAGCAGTGATATTTGATGAATGGTATTAGGTATGCAAAAAGTGCA
Source organism: Amblyomma americanum (assembly GCF_052857255.1). NCBI lineage: Eukaryota > Metazoa > Arthropoda > Arachnida > Ixodida > Ixodidae > Amblyomma > Amblyomma americanum. Next base: position 53,068,003 of record NC_135506.1, read on the forward strand.
GGAGCGACGATGTTGTTTCGTGCGTATTATAAAGGCACGACATGTTGGCAAAGTGGCTAACAGCGTTAAAGGCATGTGCAGCGAAACTGATGAAGCAATTGTAACTATACCAGACCTTGACACTTGTGTGGAGGTGTTGAGGAGACGTGGAGAAAAGTAATTCTTCTATTTTAATCGCCGTTAACGTACAGACTGTATCCGAAGCTATGCGCCAATGCGCTTCCGACAGCGAACTCGAAAGCACCTCTTTCTCTGTTCTCAGTAGCCAGATTATCTGTGCCTTTAGTGCATCTTTTATTTACATAGCGAACATGCGCAACTGTCTTTCAGTTTTGAAGAATAACACAAACCATCATTAAAGGAAATGTACAAGCGTTTTTTAGCAGCGGTTGTTTATAGAAGAAAAGCCTGGCGTTCAAATATACGCAGTCACAGCCTTTGGAAGAGCAGCAAAAATTTCTTCCTTATTGTCCACTTGTTAAGAGGGCATCAGGCCAAGCACGGCCATCGTGACGACAGAGCAGTTATAGCGACAGCAGTTTTGACGTTTTCTTTTAAGGTTGTTGCTATAACTGCAACAGTTTGACGGTTCCGTGAAAGTTGTTACTGTCGTGCGCATGTGCAGCCACTTCCATACTGATGTGTGGCCTGACTCCGCTCAGTGATTAAAAGACAAAAGACGACAACGACTGGACGTGGTGCAACTTCCAATCCCCCATCGTGGGTATACGCCATTAAATCTGAGGACGTCATCACCATCATCAACTGCATTTTTTTCTTAAAGAAATGAATGTATTAAGAGAAATGGGAGGCATCCCAGCGCATGCCTCTATGATAGAGCTAATGAAGGTGTATTGACCGAACGTTCCCGTGTGTTGGCGATATATAAAGCCTCGATGATCTCCCTGACGACTCTGTATTTGCACGTGGCCAGAATAGTAGTTTTTCCCAAACCAGATTTCCTTTTTTTGGCAAGGTTCACACCTTTTGCAGTTACCTGGAAGCGTGCCAGGCAGCGTTGATGTGTCTCATGTTGCTTTAATGGTCATGCTATCCAACATCAGACAGCGACCGGTTTGGAATACGTAATAGGCAGCGCAAGACAAAGAAATCTGTAGATAAATTCTGTTTGACACCACACAAACTAATATTTATGCTGGCGGCCAGAAGAACGGCAACTGATTTGTGTTTCAATTCGATCTACCACCCAACACACATCGACTTCAAGTTTCTTGGAGCCGAGAAGGCAATTTTGACATTGTGCCTGCCAACATACTTCTGTAGCGAGAGCTACATTTCCCGCAGTCTCATCGTTTCGCTGTGGCTGTCGGTCGCCAGCATGCGCGAGGAGCCGAGTGACGTCAGAGTACGGAGATGGCGCCCCGCGCCGTTGCGCATGCGCGGCAAGGGGAGGAGGGGTTGCGGTGTAGTATATATAATGGGGGGGGGGGATTATATGGTGGTGGAAATCACACTGCCATGGCGGCCAAGAAGGGCGAGGCTGACGCTGCGCGGCATAGAAGACGGGATAAACTCGAGTCGTCGGATCCCGAGGTTGTAGCCTGGCAGTTAGCCGTCCAGGTAAAGGAGTAACGAGCAGCGCAAGGCCAAGAGAAATGCGCAGACGCCAGAGCAGAGAGAAGAGCGCATCGCCAAGCGCAGAGGCCAGGACGCGGAGCGGAAACACTTCTCATCCTATAAGATCAGCTCGTGTGATCTTTGCCAACGTTAATGCAAATGTATAAAATTCGCAAGAAACATTCCTTTGGAACCTCTGCTGAAAACTTCATGCCGTAGTCATGCCGTCGTCTTGCCCTATGCCTTACTGACGCTAGAATGAAGAAATCATCCACGTAACGAAAGCATTTCACAACATCACGGCTCCTAAGCTTCTATTTAAACATCCTGCCCCAACTGCCAAAACCAGGTATGAAACTACAGGAGCAACACACGATCCGATGCAAATGCCTTTGCGTTAAGTGTACAATACATCACAATGTCGTCAAATAAACTTCTTAAATATTTTTTAAGCATGTCAAGGAACACTGCTACTGATGTAGCAGTGTTTTGAAACCGCGGTTGAGGCCATACTTTTCTATCGTGCCTTCAACCGCGTTCTGCACAGCATCATGCGGAACGCTGTAATTCATATCCGCTGCACCCACGCAAGTGCAGGTCAGAGGAGGCGCCTTTTTCAAGAAGTCCATGACCTCTGCAGAACGGGTCGTCGAAGGGGAGAACGCCGAGGTGCACCTGTAGGAAGTCCGCCACCACTGCCTGCCAGGAGACTTTGTCCTCGACGATGACACTGAAAAGGTTCTACACCTTGTGCGTGTTAACTCTAAAAAACGCCCTTAACGTGAGCACACTGCTGTCCATTACTGTTGCGGCGATTTTTTCCAAACCCTGGGAAGTGCAGGTTTTCGCGACATCATTGCGCCTGTTGCTCAGGCCTCTGTCACTCAACTTGACCGCCTTGAAGTTTTTTAGCACTGCTTGAAGGGCCTTGGTTCCGTACGATTTGCCGTCGATGACGCCTAATGTTGCGGTCTCGCCGGATTCCAACAGCTTTACCTGCTTTCCTTTAGGGAAGTTTCTCGCCGCCTTCATGTGGTCATTTTTCATTGGGTCAAGGCCGGAACTCTCACCGTACACCCCACTTCCTCATCAATGGAGGTCACCTGAGCCTCAACGGCGATCTGTTAACAGAGCTTACCACCGTAAGGAACTCGACCGGTTGGATTGTGGGCTCAGTCCTTTCCAACATCAGCACTTTTTGCAGCGTTTGTATAACGCTGTAAGATAGCAGCGCCACCTTGGACAGGTTGATGACGCGTCCCGGTGGCGCTTTTTCTTCATCTTCCGCGGTGAGAATGATACAAAGTATTCCAAAGATGCTAACCGTTTTTCTCCATGCATCGAAAAAATGCGTCACCATACGCTTCGCGTTAGAGGTTAGAGCGTAGCATCACATGTTGCCGCAGTGTGATGCAAGAAGAGTCGTACCTAAAGGAGCTTAAATTACCGAAGAAAAGTGAAGTTCGTGATGTCGAATCTGAAATGTCCAAACGGGCGGACGACGTCACGCAAAGCACAGCGCCTTTAGTCGGGGGTCCCGTCGTGTAGCGGAGGGGGCGTCAAACAATAAGGAAAATAACGCCACAGGAGGAAGAGATTGAAGTCAGGAGATCAGGGGAGCAAATTTGCTGTTGGTAAGGAGACCGCTGCTCGCACAGGAAAGGGATGAATGAAGATGAGCGGCTGAGTTATGCCTTTGTTTAGCAGGGGAGCATAATGATTGTTCTGGGCTGTTGTTTTCCAATGCGAAAGCATTTTTTGTTTCATGAGTGGCGTCACCGGAAGCTGTGGACGGGCGCTGTGGCCGGAAGCTGTGGGCAGAGCGTGTCCGCGCGAACTGAAAGCGCAGCATGAAAATTTGGAGGGCAGACTTAAGCTCCGCCCTAACGATACTATTACGCTACAGCGCTATTGGTGTAATGCAAATACATGCAGATTTGGCCATTCTCTACTTAACATTCATAGATCCCTTGAAGCCCTCATACCACTCCTGGCGCATAGGTGCCGACACTGCCCTGTGACGGCACGTGCTGCCACTGGCGTAGGTTGTGCTTCGCAGGCTCTTCTTTCCGAGCAACCTCTCACAACCAATCATAAACTTAACTGTCACCTGCCATGGTTTGTAGTTTGCTCACACTGTGGTGGGCAGGTTGTGATAACGCCACAGGGTCACGTTACATAGTGGCACATATGGCAACTGCGTTGCTTGTCTGGGGATTTTTCGTGGATTGGTACCTCCCGGTCAACAACACGGACGCCGACAACAGACGCTGACGTCGACTTTCCTGTGTCGCGGGCTCCTTAACACTATCGCGTGAAAAACGCGACTGAGGAGCTTATGCTTACTGTCGGCCGTGATATCGGCCGAAATCAGGTAGCGATTGCTGCAACAGATGAGGATGTTCTAGCTGGGCATATAGAGCACTTATTCATTCATTCTACGTGTGGCACACTGTACAGTGTTCAAGGCACACTTCCCCATATCTAAGGAAAATGATATGAAATATGCTTAAGGCGACATAAACCTTTTTTTTCCGCGGCAATGTTATTGTCAGCGAGGGTTTCATATGTAATCGGAAACGCGAACTTCTATTGCTTTTAACTTGTTCATTGACCCCCTCTTCGTTTGGTATATCAAAGAATACCTGACGCGTGCGCATTTTTCAGTGCCTGTCGCCGTTATACCAAACCATCAATTTGAAATTCTGCAAACTTAGGACAATGCGAAGCCGTTGGCCCGAGCATGTCTCTTCTAGAGAAATATGCTTAGCTGGGCAAGTGTGCAATTGTTCATTGCGATTGATACAGCGCAAAACACACGACCGACCAGAGTAGAATACGACACAGACTGCGCTCATCTGTATCTTTTTACTTTTTTTTTCATGAGTTTCGCGCTGTATCCCCCTCAACGATGTATCTTCTTCTGGATTCGGTACTGATGCGTGCGCAATGGCGTGCGAAAAGGCATTTTACAAGTACAGCCTTCCTGATATTTAATAATATAGTGCGAGCATCGACCAAACTGCTAGTCAGCGCCTTTCCTTAATATCTATTCGCAAAAAACCGACGGGCACACGTGCATGACAAAGATATGACACTTTGACGTTTGAAAGCTGCGATGTTTTATTTTATACCATCTAGAAACCGAAAAACTGATTAAAGAGCTGGTTTGTGCCCCTTTTGTTGTTTTGCATATCGCAGAGGGTTGCTCAGATCAGAAGGTTCGCATTCCAGGCAACGGTTTCCACGTTCTGCTGTGTTTCCTTCCTTTTATTTTTTCTTACTTCTGCTTCGCCAGCGCGGCCTCCCGTAAAAGGAAAAAAAAAAGGAGAGAGAAAGCACGTCTCTGCGACACATCTTAGTCATGCACATGTGCTCTAAAGCCCACCGGCTTTTTGCTGACAAATACTGTGTAACAGCGTAGCAGACGATGCTCTCCCTGCTTGCGCGAACTCTCGCCGTGTTGCACGCTAATCGCCGTTATAAGGCGCTTACCTGCAGTTTGGTAGACGCTCGCGCCATATGATTAAAAATCAGGAAGGCTCTACGTCCTTCGTATGGAAATGCGGAAAGCAACTAATTTTGTTCTGATTTTTGTTTTGTCACAACTAATGTGGATCGTACCGAGTATGGTCGATAGACTGAGCACATGGGCTCGAGACGTCCGAAGAATAAGCAAAAAATCACCGTTGACCAGAAAAAGAGACAGAGAGACAGGTACAGTACACAGTTGATAATGTGGTGAGGGTGATAGAATTTCCTTCCTTCTCTGCATTGAATCCTATATATTAGTTGCCACAGAACGAGGGAAAAAGTTCTAAATTGCACCGATCGCCCGGTGTAGATGGCTGACGGATGCGCCATGGACGGCTTCGTCGTGAAGTTGAACGGTTTTGACGACTTCCTGGACGGCAAGACCATCCACTTCGTCGGGTCCTTTCCCACGGGGAACATTTGCGTGTCCTGTGGTGATCTGCATAGCAGCATCAAGTTGTCCAAGTGCTTGCACGCCTTTTGCCCGACTTGCAGTGAGAGGATTGTGAACGCAGGAACGCACTGCCCGGTCGACGGCCTGCCGGTGTCCTTCGAGAACCTTGCGGTTAGTGACCTGGACGAATCAGTCGTGGCCGATTGCACTGTGCGCTGCCTCAACTTACAGTACGGATGTGCATTCGAAGGACGGCTGAGAGACATTGAGCAGCACGTCCTGCAACACTGCTTGCATAACCCAGTGAGCTGCTGGAGGTGTAAAAGGCTGATGACCCTGTCTCAGTACGCGGACCATAGGGTGGAATGCCATAGAAGAGCGCGCGTTCAGGCCAGATTTTCTGAATCCTACCCCAGAACAGGTCTCAAGGAAAAAGGGGGCGTCGCAGACGGCATCAACGAGAGTTTGGTAAGCACTTCAGAATCAGTGGAAACTGCACTGAAGCCGAGTTTGCCGGTAGAAGTGGTGCCAGGAGAGTTCAACGATTCCGGGAATGCTGGACCCAAGGATCAGACTCATCTCGTGAGTCGGAAGGGCCCGGTTCCTACTAGCACTGGCTTCCCGAGGCTCATCAGCCACAGGCCACTTCTCGTGAGGCAGCCACATCACGTCAAAAGTCTGGAATCTGATGCGGCGGCTGCGTCAGTGGAAGGCCCTGTTTTCCCCGCGAGCAGCGGTGAGAAAGCGTCCGAGAATGATGGAAGCTCGTCGGCCACATTCGGCGTAGGATCTACGGACAGAACTCAGGTCAGTCAAGGGAGGAAGTCTCCGGTCCGACCAAAGACTTTGTCCTTGGGGTTACGGCGCACCCCGAAGCTGACGGCAGCAGAATTAAATGCAGCGTTGGGAATTACTTCCCAGGTGTCGAGGCCCAAAGACAGAACGCCAGTGACAGATGATACGTTGACCTCGCCATCACAATCATTCCAGAACCTCACGTCTAAAACCTCCGATGCCTCCATCACGCAGCCGGGTGAATGTGACCAACATCTCGTCGAGGGCATCGCTAGAGTTTCCATACATTCGCCCGAGCGCCCGGTGGCAGCCGGAGTGCGAACGCTGAGCGAAGTCGAAGCCGAGGGGAAAGATTCCGAACGTGAGGAAGGATCTGCCGAGCTCAGCGCCATGAGTGCGAAATGTGACGCGGATGCTTCAGGAAACACAGCAGCGGCAGTTAGCAGTGGCGCGACTTCTAATCCCGGCCAGAGCAGAGAGGAATCTCCACCGCTATCGGCCCTTCGAGAAATGTACCGATTTCATAACGTCACCTTCACGTTTTCCGACGTCGCTGGGGTCAGGAGCACTTTGAAGCGTAACAACGAGGTGGTGATGCTGAGCGAGAAGGGCGTACTGCACGGGTACACTTTCAGAGCGACCTGTCGATTCCGGGGACTCGACGGCTTAACTTTGTTGTCGTTTGGCCTGTTCTTCTGCTCGGGAGAGTACGACGAGTGGTGCGCCTGGCCATTCGACATGAGCGTATTCCTCGATGTCGTGCATCCTCGCAAGGACGCTAGGAATATGCGAGTGCAGCTGGGTCCCAGTCGCGCGCAGGCAGCCACCGCATTCCGCAAGCCGGATCCTGGATCGGTGAATCCCGGCTTCGTCAGTCAAGATTATGCCTGGAACAGCGTTGTGAGGGCCGGCTTCCTCGTCGAGAATGCTCTACACGTTGTCGTAACCTTTAAGTGACTGTCCTAGTGGATTCTTGGACGAAGCCTCTGGCTGAGCAAATGGATTGGAGCGCTGTGCTTCACTGTCTTCCAATTTTATTGAAGACTGTATGCATATATTCTATTTTATTGACGAGCTCATCTTTGAGAATAAACTTCGAGAATGTCTTGTTTTATTCTGTTGCATCCTTGGGTTCGTTTTGAAACCAGAAAAGGGAATCGGCATGAATTTATTCGCCCCGCCTGGTCTATTGTTCTTGCACGTGAAACCCATTCCTGATTAGGATCTCTTGTGTGGCCTCAATGAATTTTAGTTTCTTGTTTTCTTTGTATTTTCGCGTTTTCTGTGCATATAATGCAGTTTTTCTTTTGTGTCGTAATAAATGCTCAGGTGCGAGTGAGCACTTGCGTCGCGTTTTCGTCTTATTCTATGCCATCTCCGTCTTTATTCCTCGTTAAGCATCACAACTCGTTCACTCGTTAACGAGTAGAGCAGGACTCCAGAGTAATTTAGACATCTTTGGGTTCGTTAAAGTGCGCGGGCTTCGCACAGCGCACGGGTGTTTTTGTATCTCGCTTCCGTCGAAATACTGCCGCCGCGAATGGAGCCGAACCCGCGACCTTGGAATCATATTTGAGCATTGGATTAGAACATGGCTGGGTGTTAGAAATGGGTAATAAAATTTATCCTACTTTTCGGTGATTGTAACCCTTGCTGTTTATGGTGGAGTAAAAACGTGAAGGGAACAGTACATAATAAATTTCCGAACTTCGCCTTTCTTCTCGCCCCGCCGCGGTGGCTCAGTGGTTAGGGCGCTCGACTACTGATCCGGAGTTCCCGGGTTCGAACCCGACCGCGGCGGCTGCGTTTCTATGGAGGCAAAAAGCTAAGGCGCCCGTGTGCTGTGCGATGTCAGTGCATGTTAAAGATCCCCAGGTGGTCGAAATTATTCCGGAGCCCTCCACTACGGCACCTCTTCTTCCTTTCTTCTCTCGCTCCCTCCTTTATCCCTTCCCTTACGGCGCGGTTCAGGTGTCCAACGATATATGAGACAGATACTGCGCCATTTTCTTTCTCCAAAAACCAATTATTATTATGAATTTATTCGCAGTGAATTCGGTATTCACATATGATTGGGGAACTTGAAAGTGCAGGCTATTCTGAATTTAACCAGCGGAATCCAGTATTCTAGCCCATGGGAGGTTCGTCACATACTGTGTCCAGTCGAACCAAGGCAAAATGTATTACGCCTATGCGCCCTCTTCTGATCCAGTAACGCACGCGCTCAAAATAAGTGAAACGCGCAAGGATGCAGCAGATAAACCCAAATGACGCATCGCGAAACCGCTTTCGCCAATTCCAGCTCGCAACCTTCCTTCACGACTCTTCATTGCTTTCACCGACATACGACGCTTTCTTCAAAAACGTCATCAGGTTCACAGTTTCATATAAGTCATAGATGCCCATACTATTGTACTAAGAGAAGCATGGCGAAATTCGGAAATTTATTATGTAGTGTTCCCTTCAGATTTTCATTCCACCATTAAACAGCAAAGGTTACAATCACCGAAATGTACGATAAATTTCATTACCCATTTCTAACACCCTGCCATGTTCTAATCCAATGCTCTAATATGATTCGAAGGTCGCGGGTTCGGCTCCGTTCGCGGCGGCAGTATTCCGACGGAAGCGAAATACAAAAACACCCGTGCGCTGTGCGAAGCCAGTGCACGTCACAAACCCAATGATTTCTAAATTACTCTCGAGCCCTGCTCTACTGGTTAACGAGTTGGGATGCTTAACGAGCAAAAAAAAAAAGACAGAGACGGCGTAGAATAAGACGACAACGCGACGAATGTGCTCACTCGAACCTGTACATTTATTCCGACACAAAAGAATGACAGCATTATATGCGCATAAAACGGGAAAATACAAAGAAAACAAGAAACTAAATTTTCATTGAGGCCACACAAGGGATCCTAATCAGGGATGGGTTACACGTGCAAGAACAACAAACCAGCTGTGAATATCGGCACAAAAGAACACGGGACAAGATCAAATGCCATCAAGGAAAGCTATATCATGGTTTGTTATGGCGACAGGTTTGCTGATGCACGTGTCAGCTTATTTTGCAATGTAATTCGCCTCCCTTAACTAACGCCTGAATTGGTTATAGTATGTGAAAAGAACAGCAGTGTGTTTAGATATGCGCCTCATGGAGCGTAAGAATTCTTTTAGCCAAGACCGCTCTAACCTGGCAGGCCACTGTCGGGTTATGTGATCGGCAAGGAAAACGTAAGTGATGCGCGCCTAGAGATAGAGAGAGAGATAGAGAAAGACGAACGGAAACATAGGGAAGTTAATTTTTTCTTTAGAAATATTTCCAATTCCAATTATGAGAATTAGTTCCAGGCTCCGAGCCGTGCTTGTCAAGGTGGAAAATCCCGTGCCTTGCTCCAAGTTCCCTGGATTGCATGCAACGACAGCCCCACCGCCTGTATCAGCGAATAGGAAATATTCACTCACGCTTAAAAGAACACCTTAGCAGCACTAGGAGGGGCCATGAAAAAAACAGGATTGCGCAGTATGTACAGACTTCCCAACACGAGCTATAAGCTAGGCCCAAGGGCCGATCGTGGCAGGAGATTAAAATTCTCTAAAAAGAATACATATACGGTCCATATTCAACCTAACGACACCCGACACAATCGGGACAAAAAGTGCGCTTAATCATATCTACGGAAAAAAAAGAAAGGATTCTTGAAGCTATATAAGGCGAATTTTTTCCACGGCAGCCTTATCCTGACAAAACCTACGTAAGTAATGCGAAACGTAAATTTCCTTTTATTTCGACATGTCCAATAAAGCAACGTTGGTCATGTTTGAATGTCATGAAATACCTGACGCATACGCAGTTTTCAATGCTTCTCGCAAACCTACCCGATGACAGCCACGTGTCACAAAGCGACGCCCGTGACACCAAGCATGCCCATTGCTCTTTTCGAGCATGCATGCGCATCAGCATGCGCAAAAGTACTTGATAACTCCGTCCTACGCATGGAAAGGTAGGAAGGGACAGGGTTAGTTGCAATGTTCAGGTATGTTCGTCGAAGATTAATCGAGACAATGCGAGAAGCCGATAGCTGGCTGTGTCGCAGCGGGCCGGTTACATAGGGACAGATTACGCCTGCAAAAATAAAGATTTATCACAAAAAGAGCGAGAGGAAGTGGCAAGGGATTGGACGATGGAAATACTAGTAGTCGCCGATCAAGTGGGAGTGCTCAGAGTAGCGTTGATTAGTGGGTACAGATGGCCGACAGCAGACGAAGCAAAGGCTCCGGCATCACCTTGTACGGCTTCGACGACTTCTTGCACGGCAAGACCATCCACTTCGTCGGACCCCTTCCAGTCGGTGAAATGTGCCTTTCCTGCGGAGTCGTGTACTGCTGCATAACGCCGTCGAAGTGCTTTCACGTCTTCTGCCTGACTTGCAGCCTAAAGATTTTGAAGCTGGGCAAGCTTTTCAACATCCGGCGGGATTCCTTCAAGAAGCCTGCGGCTGGTCACATCGGCGAGACCGACGTGTACGACTGTAAGGTGCGCTGCCTCAACGCGCCTCACGGGTGTCTGTTCGAAGGAAGGCTGGCCGACTTGGAGCGGCATGTTCTGGAACGCTGCCTGCATAACCCGGAGACCTGCAGGGAATGTGGGGAACAGGTACCACCATCGCAGCTTGCGGACCACAGCTTGTTGGCTTGTGGCAGAAGACCCACCGCTGCAGTTGGCTTTAGTGAGCCCTCAAGCAGGAGAAGGAGCTGCGAAAAAGACGTCGTACACGCCACAGACAGTTCGGGAGATGTCCCGGAACCGGTACAAGCTGCTCTGAAGTGGAACTCTCCGACGGAAGCAGCACCAGGAGATTGCTATGATGCCAGGATTGAAGGTGTCCGGGTGGAGACACCTCCCGTGAAGCCTAAGAGTCCGCGTCCTCACGGCGTCGACGTCTTCAGGCAGACACACCGCGTCGAAGGTCTGCAAGTTGGCGTGACTGTGTCGATGGCAGGCCCCGTTCTTCCTGACTGCATTGACGTAAGAAAATCGCAGGCGGACGGAAACTAGTCGACCACATGTGTGGCAGATTCTACGGGCAAAATCGAGGTGAATCAAGATAGGAAGTCTCTACTCCGACATATGACCTTGGGCTTGAATCGCATAGGTTTACGCGTATAAACTGTAGAAACGGCGATAAAGGCAACCTTGGCGAATAGTGACCTGACGTCGAGGCCCATCAACAGAACGGCAGCCACAGCTGACATGCTGACATCGCTATCGTACGAACTCAAAAACATGGGTTAATCACCCGATTGCTCCGTCAACAGACAGGCGTAGAAGACTGGATCTCTACGCCATCTCTTTGCGAGCACAGCTAGAGTTCCCGAGGGGGTGCTCGACGGTAAGCCTTCTGCGAACGATACACGAGCTCGATATCGAGGAAGAAGATTTTGTGGAAGAAGCAACCATGACAGGCGAGGTGAAACACGAAGCAGGTGCAGAAACTGGTGCGAGCCGGGTTACTTCCGTCGACAAAGGCACTTCAGATGCGTCCGCCAGGCACCAGAAAACTGCTGAAGTTGTCGGTCGTCTCAATGCCAGCGCAGCTAGCGACCACAAACCTCAGTCCGACAGCTCGGGTCTTGCCAACCTGCAGACGTTTAAGGAACTCCACACCGAGGAGGAAGATTCTGCGGAAGAGAAACTTTGAGCTTCGCTAGCTGCGCGACTGCCGACGGCGATGCTTTACAAGACCAGCCAGGTTCAGACAGTTCGCAGCTCTGTGGTGTTAACAATGCGAGTAATGGAGCTCAACCAGACTTGAAAGCACACTCGAATGAAAAAGGAGGAAGGCTTCGACGCTCTTCGCAACGAAGCGGCTTCTCATCAGGGTCTCTGGATACCGAAACAGTTTTGATAGAGGCTATTTAAGATATGAAGACTCTAGAAGGACACGCACGGATTTTGCAGCCTTCTGAGGGACGGTAGCATTCTCGACACTGATGGCACGATTATGACGGTTGGCGGAAGCAGTGTACTTAACAGATGCCCGTTCATAATGGCCTGCTGTATGTTCCGAGCACTCGGTGCCGTAATCTTCACTGGCTCTGTTCTTCTGCTCGTGGCACTGCGACCTCTTGTGCTCATGGTTATTTCTCATCGGCAAATTACTAGATGCCCTTCATCCTTACATCTGTAAATGCTAGGCATTCTTCGCGGTTGCATTCTGAAAGCCTAAACTCGTCCCCCAATCCCGGCTGCATCATTCGAGTATATTCCCGGATAACTGTTGTGATGGTCGCCGGCATCACTTCGTGTTGATGTCTCGCGTGCTTGGTGGCCGCTGGGGCGTCTTTTAAGTTCTTAATCTGGAATTATAGGAAACGCCCATTGTTGCATTTTCTTTTACAATATTTGACTCCGGTTGACCTGTACGTTCTATTTCATTGACACACTCATACGTGAGAATAAAGTACGCAGCGAAGTGCACAAAGTACTTTTCTGCTTTTGCCCCAGTGTCCTCTCGCCGCTATTTGGTATTCACACGCAGTGACGATTGCTCTAAGCGGGCGGTGACAGCTGAGAGGTCGTAAAAACATTTGGCAACGACATGGAGCCTACCAATATGCAGTGTTCTGTAAGATGGCGGCGCGATACCCGGAAATGCACAACTTCGCTGTTTAAGGAGTTGATCGCACGATACAGTATCTCAAGGGTCCTCTGGCTTCCGCACGTTGTTTCTTTCTTTTATACTGAGCGTATAATTGTATATACTGGGCTGACGGTTTGATTCGGCGTGCATATCAAGGTACTGATGTTTTCCGGTGGAAACCGAGTTTGAAAATATGAATTCAGTGCGCTTTTATGGTTGTCTTTTTTGGTTCAAACCGTAGTCTGATCCCAATGCATGGGTTCCTCCTCCAGTCGGGATAAGGATAATGGCATCTGTTTTTTTTTTTGCGGGGCCGGAGTGTGCAACTTTTTTGTGGTCCTTTCCATACTGCGCATGCGTAAAGCTTTCTTTATTTTGGAAATTATCAAGATCACTTGTGATGTCAATGCAAGGAAAATTCGATTCACTGTACAATAAGCCCTTGCTTGGCTGGTTGTTTCTTATTCGTATTAAAAGGAATCCGACTTGCAGAAACGACACGCAAGAATAGAGACTCAAAAAGAACGGTGTACATTCAACTGAAACAAGTTAATAGAAGAAAGCGAAACTACATCCGCAGAATGAGCGGGAGAAGTTGCTAAATGGGTGATTGATCCCAGTTGGTTTTTCATGTCTCACTCTATTAGTGCGCTTATATGGTGACGGCGACAGCATGGAATGAAAAGTACCACACGGACAAACATAGCACTCTGGCTACCCGTGCGATTTTTTTCGTCTCATTTTGCTGTTTTCACGACAGCAGCGCACCAAGAGGTCTGACATGTTAAGTTGCGCTCGTCAAAAGAGTAATCAAGTTACCTGCAATCACCAGTTATGAATAAACCTAAACCGTTTTTAATGAAAACTGTTGGTAGTCTGGTTTATGTATATGTCACTACATTATTCGATTTAATATGCCACGGCTTTGTCCCTAGTATACTGATCTAGGTATCTGAATAGCAGCGTTCGGCTGTCCAAGTATGGAAAGAAATTTTTGGCACGAGGCGGAATGTTAGGGAAGTATCTTGGATGGGCAACTCTAGGAGTACGGAATGCTTCTGCCACCACGCGTTTAATCATGTACGTCATATCATATACATATTATATATATATATATATATATATATATATATATATATATATATATATATATATATATATATATATATATATATATATATATATATATATAAGTTTATTTGCTCTCGGGGCGAAGGCATTACCAACAAGAACGTATTAACAGCAATAAAAATAACAATAAGGACGACTGATGATGCAGAAGATTGTGAAATATTTGTGTTCTACCGCTTTTATGCAGAATTAACAATTGTTGATTTGAAGACAATGGTGTCAGTAATAGTGGCGACAGCGATGGGGCGGTGCTTCTTTTTTCAGCTTGTCTTTCAATTGAAATAATTGATGATGAGGCATAATTTTTATGCCTCAAGGGCGTCTGGAGAAAAAGCTTGCATTAGCACAACGTGTTTTGTTTACACAAGGCGGTAGCCAAGAGCCATTTCCCATGCATTTCATCCCAAATAAGTCGAGCACCAGACCAGCGGAAAGGTTTCACCGATTGTGTCGCCGATGGGCACCCGGTGGCACCGGGGATCGAACCCCGCACCTCCCGCATGCGAGGCGGATGCTCGAAATACTAGGCCACCACTGCGGTGGAATCAAGGAGAGAGAGAGAGAGTAGGAACAGAAGGACGGAAAGGCAGGGGGGTTAACCAGGTGAGGCCCAGTAGGCTACCCTACACGGCAGTCTATGTGTTTTTCATGTGTCCATCGACCACTATGACCACTATGTCCATCGACCACTATGATCACCCCATGATCTGGCGGTATCCCTTAGATCATGCTTCCAGCTTCCACCGGAAATTAACTTGTTCTTCCGGACATCTTTCACGGCGAGACGATACGATGGACATCTACACGATATATGCTGAAATTCGCTGACTTCGTAACATTGTTGAGTGATAAGACAAAATTCACGACATTTTGGATGTATTGCGTATTAGCAGCATGTAGCGCAAATAAGAAATGGCGCATGAGTTGTATGACCGGTTTCAATGGCGGCATTATAATAGGAGTGAATAAGCACACTTATTACACATCAGCCGCCGCGGTGGTTCAGTGGTTACGGTGTTCGGCCGCTGACCCTAGAGAGGAGGGTTCGACCCCGACCGCAGCAGTCGCACATCGATGGGGGCTAAATGCGAGAGACCCGTGTACTGTGCGGTGTCAGCGCAGACTAAAGAACACCAGGTGGTCGAAATTATCCGCAGCCCTCCACTACGGCGTCTCTTATAGCCCTTGTCGCTTCGGAGCGCTCGTCCCTGTCTACTTCTATGTCCGTGTGTTTTTGTAGCGCCCCTGTGTCCTCCTGAAAAGCCCAATGACTTCCATAAAAGTGCGCAGGTACAGGAACAATGCACAGGTACAAAAAGCAGTCATCCATCATTAGAATAAGAGCATTACCGATAAAAAGCAGCTTTAGCGGCAGTAATAATTATTATAATATCCTATTGAGGATAAAAACATAGCATGACTAGTTTCAGCGAGAACATTAATTGGATACACAGCGTTTAGCTGACCTGTTAGCATTTACAAGCTATTCAAGTTTTGAAAGTTGTTGCAAAACTTCAGAACAACCACAGTAGGCAAGAGAAGGGCATTATTATGCAATGAGGAAGGAAATGGTCTATGCGTTGGATAGTTTTCTCATCTTGATCTCTTCGGTGCGGGCACACAGCTTCTGCGAGGGCTGCAGATACACTCGCTTCTGCATGCAGCTTCATGGCAGCGACACAAAGGCAAGCACTTTCTTATATATCCTTTGTGATGACGTCATAAATTGTGAGAACCAATCACAGGCGACAAAGAGGTCAGGTGAGTGTTGAGATCGTGACTCTGAGACAAAGGAGTGTTTCAAGAGTCACGTGATCTGAGAATTGTTGCATGATCTTGTTCCAACATCGACGGTGTAAGCAAACGAGCTATTAGACACCTTTAGCATACCGTGTACGGTGTTACCGTTACCGGAGTACCGGGAGCCCGCGCTGATTGGTCGCGATGCTACAGGCGTGCGCGTGCACCTGCCGGGTACGTGATGCCATTTGGCGCCGTCAAGGTGATTTGGGCATGGGCATTGGCTGCGCCCGGGCTCCCGACACTCCAGTACCGGTAACGGACACGGTGCACGGTATGCTAAAGGTGTCTATTGAGTGCTGTGCTGTACAACGTTCACACGGAGAAGCGTTACAGGCACATCACAAGACAACCTACCAACCCTCTTTTGTGTGGTCACGTTAGCAGCATCTGTACTGATCATCATCACAATCAGTCTGGCTATGCCCACAGCAGTGCAGATGCCTCCTCCCATGTCTGTCTAATTAACCCTGTCATTTTCCAGTGGTGGCCATTGTATTCCAGCAAACTTTTCAATCTCGTCCGCCTATTTAACCTTCTGCCGCCCCCTGCTACGCTCGTCTTCTCTCGGAATCCACTCAGTTACCTTTAAGGACCATCGGTTACCTTGCCTTCGCATTACATAGCCTGCCAAAGCCCATTTATTCTTCTTGATTTCAACCACGATGTCATGAACACGCTTTTGTTCCCTCACCCCCTCTGCCCGCTTCCGCTGTCTTAACGTTGCAGCTATCTGTACTACGTGCCTCTCGTTATGTCTGATACGATGGAGGCGAAACGCAAAAGGCGCCCGTGTGCTGTGCGATGTTAGCGCACGTGAAAGATCCCCGGTTGGTCGAAATTATTCGGATCCCTCCACTACGGCACCTCTTTCTCTCTTTCTTCTTTCACTACCACCTTCCTTCCTTCCTTCCCTTACGGCGCGGTTCGGGTATGAATGAATGAATGAAAATTTCATTGTCCACCAAGATATGTGAGACGGTTACTGCGACATTTCCTTTCCCAAAATAAATTTTATTTTATTTTTTTTTGAACGGGGTGGCACTCAGCAGTGCTCACCAGACCGTACCCTGCATGCACCCTGAGCCTCGCGGTCAGTGCAACCTCTGTGGCCATCGTGTTGGATGGGCGATCGTGCATGCCGTCAGTCGCTGGGCGCCGGCGGGAAAGCACTGACCGTAGACTTGTGGTGAGCTGCTTACAGGCAGCCTACACTATAGATTCTCCCTTCGACCAATCTCTCCGAAAACATCCGAAACTTGTGTGCAAATTTAATCGCGGAAAATCTACAACGTTAAGTTGATGCCGTGTGATTCGGGAAACTCAGATACGGTTGCGTAGCTTGTCGGTATTGGTGACGCGTTACAGTGGATTTATAGCATCGTTAAAGAGGCCTACTAGTCCTCGCTGAGCGCAATTGACTGAGAGTGGGTGGGTTGGTAGAGATTGTATGTAGTTATCAGGCAATGTGCGCTTGCAGCTTTGCAGTAGATGGACACTGACCCCGTTCTGTGAAGGAAGAGATAATGGGAGGGGGAAAACGGGCAGACATTTGAAAAACAAGATACAAACAAACTGTCGAAGGTTTTGATATCTGTGACTGAAATCCGCGATTTGCCCAACACGAGTAAACGTTTCAAACGCTCGCACTAGAACAATTATCCTTGCACACTTCCTATTAAAGGGCGATAGACACAATACAATTTGTGTGTGTAGCCCTTTAGTAGACAAAGCGACAGAATAGATTTCCGCTTAAGCATTCAAGTGCAAGCATTTCTTCTTTCGACGGAACTGTCATATCTGAGCTTCTGCTCGACTCAGAATAAGCATGCGAAGCGTGCTTCCCTGTCATGTACTTTTGATGGCAGCATTTTACAGTACTGCCGTATCTGTCTTGGTTGGTTTCAGTCCATTCTTACCAGACACAGGCCCTTCAGAGTTGCTCTCCTGTACGTGTAATAATCTAGTTTTAGAGCGAAAAGGTCTGCTCCTACCATGCTGAGCCTCAAGGTCATCTGGCTCTTAGATTTGACCTTTAACTGGACGCGAGCCGCATGTGCAAAATTGCGCGTGTAACGTGCCTCGGTCTTCATCTACACCTTCGTCGCCATAGCTGCGCGCTTGGCCGTCACGTCCGCCGCTACGCTGGCTGCTTGCTCGGCCGCCCCTCCTCGCCACTAGTGGCGCATACTATCACCTATCACTGAAAGGCTTGTCGGGCTGGGAGTCTATAATACCCTCGATGAGGCCCACAAGACATCACAGATTGAAAGGCTCTCTCGTACTGAGGCAGGGATACACGTGCTAAGCAAACTCAACATTAAGCCTCTGTTGGAATCGGAAGGCCGAACGCCACTTCCGGACGCCTTCCGACTTCAATTACTCGTCACAAACCAATACCTAAGAATGTGTTACGAGGCAGACATGATGGGATACGAACAGCGAAAGCTGCTTCGTTGAAAGTAGAGTATGACTGCAACCCGCATGCAGTACACATGGATGCCCCTAAGCCAACCTACCACAAATTCACAGCATGTGCAGTGACTGGGGAAGGAAGAATAATTAACCCAGCTGTGGTTGAAGCAGTCTCAGTTGTAGAAGCCGAAGAGGCTGCCGTGGCGCTAGCCATCACGGATCCATCGACGCATGCCATCTTAGGTGACTCCAAGCGCGCCATTACGAATTTAAGTAAAGGCGCGGTAGGCAAGACAGCAGCTCTGCGGGGTTTCACTCCAAAACATTTAACGCAAGTGGTAGGGATCCGAGCTCATTCACGGAATCCGGGGAACGTAGAGGCAGATCGTAAAGCCCGAGGTCTGACGAACCGGGAGATGAGCCTCTCAGACTCGTACCTACGGGGTGAAGCACTGACCACGTACCATGCGATAACTAACTATTACAAGGATAGCAGACAGATTTTTCTGCCTCCGCATGCGGACATTAGCAAAGCATAGGCCACGGTGCTAAGAAGGATCCAGACTCGATTCATTCTAAGCCCCCAAAAGTTATCATTTGTTAAGAACGGGGAGTATAAAGGCCGTTTCACATGATGCGATTGTTGCCGCAGCGCAGTGCGATTTCTCCCGGTGCGCGGAAAAAAATGCGCGTCGTTCTCGTCACAGGGCCACTGCGACAGACTTTCAACAAGTTGGTCGCACTCTCGCACCGTCGTTGTGGTCGAAGCGATTTCCACAGTAGTCAGCTAACAGGAGTTCAGCGACATGACAGGAAAATCTCGAAAACGTTTTACTGAACATCATTATGCATCACGCCTCAATAATATTACCCATGATTACGAAATCAACGCCCGCCACGATGTTTGACAGTTACTGCAGCCAAAGAGTTTTCGGTCACTGAAAGGCCGCACCGACGCTAGGGTGCCGACGGCACCGACTGAAATCGTTGGCATGTGAAACGGCGGCTGCGATTACCGTCGCAACTACAGTGCGACCGGGCCGTAATTTTTCGTTCGCGTCGCACCATGTGAAACAGGCATAAGCCCGCCTTCATAAAATGCCAGCAATTGGCATCCCAGGAATATATATTATGGGGATGTGAGGTGAAGCCTCCACCACATAAGCTCGTGCCAGCTCCCTCCGAATAGAACCGGAATCAACTGCTGGTGGAGCAGGAGAAGGCACTAACAGTACAGGAAACGCTTGTTAACTGGGCCTAGGAGGTCACCCATGTATGGGGGTCACACTGAGGTACAGTCGCCCACGATCTAGAAATACTGTTTCTCTCTCGCTCTCTTGTGACATGTGATCTGACACGTGATTCGCTCTTGTGCTTGGCAGTCACGTCCGCCGCTCTGTGCGCTCGCTCTTGCACTTGTGGCACGTGGCGCATCACGCGATTTGCTCTTGCTGAAGTATTGAAACAATAAAAATGAACCAGAGCTGAACTCTGTCTTACCATGCTTAAAAGAGCTGTCGCTCTGTATATCCTGGCTCAGCTGAGTTGAGCGACTGCCACTTTTTTTTTCGTATTCCTTCTGTTCATTCTCTCCTTTTCTTCTTTTTGCGCGAAAATGTGCAGCTGTTAAGCCTTTCCACGTGTTCGAATTTCCGCCGATCCACCAGCGTTGGCATGCGCTATTTGCTGTGAGGATAGCGGCAGAATTTATCGCAGTACTGGATGTTTAAGGCTCGCGGAAGCAGCCAGCAACAGTTTTTAGTCACACCCTCAAACCACCACGCACCTGTTATTCTGGCAAACTGCAGGGCAACCATTCATGGGAAAGAGTGACAACCGCTTTGGAAGCCCATGCGCACTACCCAACGCCATTAATTCCATAACATATTGAAGAATTGTCGCATTTTCTTCAGTGCGCAGCTCCAGAAGCAGACACATTGTTCAAATGGTTCTCGGAAAGTCGCCGCATCAGGTTCAGAGCATGCCTACTTTAGAAAAATATGCACCCTCGACTGATTGCGTACTATCTCCCGGTCATTTTTTTCACCATCGGCGTGCGTTACGCTATACAGAGGCGCGTTATAACTGCCTTGTCCGGATGAACAGGCCCGAGATAGCGCATCATTTTTTTCATTTCCGCAGCTTCACTGCGCATGCAAATCGTGCCGTCAAAGGCTCCTAGACTGAGCTGATGGCATTGCGAAGGAATGCATAGACCAAGTGCCACCGTCAGGATAACGCTGTGCCATTGAGAAAATTATCTACGATGAGCGGAAAAAAGATGAAAAGGGCAGCAAACTTTGTGAGATTGATAGGATTTTCTTAATCTCTCTGCTAGATTAAGAGCACATAAATGTTCTCGGCAACGAAACCAGATGATTCCACGTTGCATCTTCAGCCAGTACAGATGGCTGAAGGCGGCACTTACGACGGCTCCGGCATGATGTTGAGCGGGTTCAGTGAATTCCTGAATGGCAGTGCCATTGGCTATTCCGGTGGGGCTGTGTGCACGGTGCACTGCCTCAACGCAGAACACGGATCTCTCTTCAATGGAAGCCTGGCTGACTTGAAAAAGCCCGCCCTGGAGCGATGCCTGCATAATCCATTGGCCTGCAGGCACAACTATGGACAAGTACTCCCACTGCACGCTCAAGATCATGCGGTATCGTGGCAGAGCAGAAGAACGACCGCTACTGTCGACCCTTTTGAACCGACGCACAGGAATAGGAGCAAGAAAAAGGAGAATGCCGTTCCCAACTTGGTGCAAAACTCAGCAATGGCCTCTCACTGTGTGCTCGGAGCAGTGAAGGGGACCTTCGTGGAAGATGCAGTGCCTTGGAAAGGTAATCATTCCGCTCATGCGGGTGACCGTTTGGAATCGCCATTCGAGGTGCCGACGCGAATGCTCTCTGCTGCGGGCGACGTCATCAGGCTCGATAGCCAGCTACACCCCCCTGTGAGGAAACCGCACAAAGTGGGTACTCTCCCACGCGAGGCGACCACAACGGAGGCAGCACCTATTCCTCGCGAAAGCAGCCTCCCAACGGCATCCAAGAGGCGCAGAAGGCCGATGACCACTCTCCAATCACGCGCGGCGGTTCAGATCGAGGGCAATGATAAAATGCGGTCTCCGTTCCGATTCAGGACTCTGGACTTGGGGGCCAGGCGTGCCAGGAAGCTGGCGAAAAAATGGGTGCAGGCAACTTCGGCAGATGCTGTCCTACCGTCGCCTATCGTGGGCACAGCGGCTGCTACAACTGACAGGGCGCCATCAGCGCTCCCAGACGCGCTGAAGAACTGCATGGCTGAAACGGCGTTCCCGCGAGTACTATCCGCGCAGTTGGATGGGCTGAATATGCTTGTGGCAGAACAATCATTTGCATCCACATGTGTTAAGAGGAGTTTTGCAGAAGCGACGACAGCAGTTCTCGCGCCCGTTCACTCTGGCGTGCCAGGCGAGAGCACAACCTCATTAGTGACCTCTTCCGCTCAATTTCCGGGACGCCCAAACGAAGTTACACCCCTTGGCACGAAAAGCTTTGTTTCGCAGCAAGCAAATAATTCGTGTATGGAAGACGGCAACCATTTCTCTGTGGCCGCTGACGCAGGTCCCAGGTGTCTGTCATGCAGCCCGACAGCAAACCACCAGCAAATGTTGAAAGAACTCGACACCATGGAGGAATACCGTGCGCGTGAGAAACTCTTAGCGCAACTGAACGTCGTCACTACCCACGGCAGCAGGGATGTTTCAAAAAACGATTCCGCTTCTGGGAGCTGGCCGAACACGCCCGGTCTAGAAGCCAGTGACGAAGCCCCGCGAGGCATGAGAGCGCACTCAAGTTGCAGGACGGTAAATGACGAAGGTATCTGCGCCATTGTATGCGGCGTGACTTCTAATCCCGGTAGAAGCCGTGCAGAAGCTGTGGAGTTGGCGACTGCTGAAAATATGAGCCTATGCCGGAAGGTCACAGTCGTGTTTTCTGACGTACTGCTCGTAAGAAGCATTCTCAAGACAACGAACAAGCTTTTCATGCTGAGTGAAATGGTGGTCCTGTGTGGCTACACATTCCGAGTAAGCTGCTTTTTCCGCAACCAGAGTGGCTTCATCTCTGTCAAGTTCGCCACTTTTTTGTGCTCGGGCAAGTACGACGACTTGTGCTCGTGGCCGTTCAGCATGAAGATATTCTTACATTTAGTTCATGCACGGAACGTAGCGAAGAACATTTCAGTGCAGCTCCGTCCCTCTCAGGCTGTGGCAGCCGCCGCATTCCGCAAGCCGAAGCCTGGCTCGAGAAATTACAGCTGTGCCACTGGGGAATATTGCTGGAACACTGTTTTGACTTCTGGCTTCGTCACTGGCAGAACACTTAGTGTTGATGTGATTTTTGAGTAATATAATATTAGCTGCTTCTTGGGTGAAGGAGAGCATTGATGTTAGCCTTTTATTTGTGTAAATAAATTAGGCATTCCTTTTATTTTAGTGACGCGCTCCGATTGAATAAACATGAGCTGTACAAAAGCCTTATTTCTGTCTTTCTGCCGTACACTTGGTACACGCTTTGTCCCTCTCCCCCTTTTTTTCTTCCTAGGCTGTCAACCGCACATTGTGTGCAACCGAACGAGCCGTGGTTGCCAACAGCAATACTGTACTTCCGATTAGCGAATGAACCATCGAATGTCCAGCGCTGCGATGCCTCAATCGGGCACACCAGTACTTCATTTTCTCGATCTCGTATCTTCAGCACTTAGAAGTTGAGAACGTGAGAGAAGGGCTGGTGATGTAGGCGGGATCTCTGGGAAATGTTCCCTGCACACACGCAGCATGCAGCCTTCCGAAATGACGAAGCAATAGAGCCAAAGAGAATAACATGAGAGCTCTTTTGTTACGAGCTTAGGGTTGCAAGGCAAAGCGATCGGATTGGATTGGTTGGCTCAGCACCAACGCATCCATTGGAGGAAGCTGCAAGCACCGATATTTGATGAATGGTATTACGTATGAAAAAAGTGCAGGAGCGACGATGTTGTTTCGTGCGTATTATGAAAGGCACGACATGTTGTCAAAGTGGCTAACAGCGTTAAAGGCGTGTGCAGCGAAACGAATGAAGCAATCGTAACACTACGATACCTTAAAACTTGTGTGGAGGTGTTGAGGAGACGTGGAGAAAAGTAATTCTTCTATTTTAATCGCCGTTAACGTACAGACTGTGTCCGAAGCTATGCGCCAATGCGCTTCCGACAGCGAACTCGAAAAGCACCTCTTTCTCTGTTCTCAGTGGCCAGATTATCTGGGTCTTTAGTGCATCTTTTATTTACATAGCGAACATGCGCAACTGTCTTTCAGTTTTGAAGAATAACACAAACCATCCTTAAAGGAAATGTACAAGCGTTTTTTGGCAGCGGTTGTTTATAGAAGAAAAGCCTGGCGTTCAAATATACGCAGTCACAGCCTTTGGAAGAACAGCAAAAATTTCTTCCTTACGTGTCCACTTGTTAAGAGGGCATCAGGCCAAGCACGGCCATCGTGACGACAGAGCAGTTATAGCGACAGCAGTTTTGACGTTTTTGTTAAGGTTGTTGCTATAACTGCAACAACAGTTTGACGGTTCCGTGAAAGTTGTTACTGTCGAGCGCATGTGCAGCCACTTCCATACTGATGTGTGGCCTGACTGCGCTCAGTGATTACAAAGACAAAAGACGACAACGACTGGACGTGGCGCAACTTCCAATCCCCCATCGTGGGTATACGCCATTAAATCTGAGGACGTCATCACCATCATCAACTGCAATTTTTTCTTAAAGAAATGAATGTATTAAGAGAAATGGGAGGCATACCAGTGCATGCCTCTATGATAGAGCTAATGACGGTGTATTGACCGAACGTTCCCGTGTGTTGGCGATATATAAAGCCTCAATGATCTCCCTGACGACTCTGTATTTGCACGTGGCCAGAATAGTAGTTTTTCCCAAACCAGATTTCCTTTTTTTTGCAAGGTTCACAGCTTTTGCAGTTACCTGGAAGCGTGCCAGGCGCGTTGATGTGTCTCATGTTGCTTTAATGGTCATGCTATCTAACATCAGTCAGCGACCTGTTTGGAATACGTAATAGGCAGCGCAAGACAAAGAAATCTGTAGATAAATTCTGTTTGACACCACACAAACTAATCTTTATGCTGGCGGCCAGAAGAAAGGCAACTGATTTGCGTTTTATTTCGATCTACCACCCCACACATCGACTACAAGTTTCTTGGAGCCGAGACGGCAATTTTAACATTGTGCCTGCCTGCATACTTCTGTAGCGAGAGCTACATTTCCCGCAGTCTCATCGTTTCGCTGTGGCTGTCGGTCGCCAGCATGCGCGAGGAGCCGACTAACGTCAGAGCCGCGCAGCTGGTGCGCCGACCGCGGAACTGAGGCCGCTCGTCTCCGACCGATGGGACTGGACATGCGCGCGGAGCCGAGTGACGTCAGAGTACGGAGCTGGCGCCCCGCGCCGTTGCGCATGCGCGGCAAGGGGAGGAGGGGTTGCGGTGTAGTATATATAATGGGGGGGGGGGGGATTATATGGCGGTGGAAATCACACTGTCTTGGCGGCCAAGAAGGGCGAGGCTGACGCTGCGCGGCATAGAAGACGGGATAAACTCGAGTCGTCGGATCCCGAGGTTGTAGCCTGGCAGTTAGCCGTCCAGGTAAAGGAATAACGAGCAGCGCAAGGCCAAGAGAAATGCGCAGACGCCAGAGCAGAGAGAAGAGCGCATCGCCAAGCGCAGAGGCCAGGACGCGGAGCGGAAACACTTCTCATCCTATAAGATCAGCTCGTTTGATCTTTGCCAACGTTAATGCAAATGTATAAAATTCGCAAGAAACATTCCTTTGGAACCTCTGCTAGAAACGTCATGCCGTAGTCATGCCGTCG
Organism: Amblyomma americanum; assembly: GCF_052857255.1. Taxonomy (NCBI): domain Eukaryota; kingdom Metazoa; phylum Arthropoda; class Arachnida; order Ixodida; family Ixodidae; genus Amblyomma; species Amblyomma americanum. Next base: position 53,093,207 of record NC_135506.1, read on the forward strand.
TCTTGCCCTATGCCTTACTGACGCTAGAATGAAGAAATCATCCACGTAACGAAAGCATTTCACAACATCACGGCTCCTAAGCTTCTATTTAAACATCCTGCCCCAACCGCCAAAACCAGGTCTAAAACTACAGGAGCAACACACGATCCGATGCAAATGCTTTTGCGTTAAGTGTACAATACATCACAATGTCGTCAAATAAACTTCTTAAATATTTTTTAAGCATGTCAAGGAACACTGCTACTGAAGTAGCAGTGTTTTGAAACCGCGGTTGAGGCCATACTTTTCTATCGTGCCTTCAACCGCGTTCTGCACAGCATCATGCGGAACGCTGTAATTCATATCCGCTGCACCCACGCAAGTGCAGGTCAGAGGAGGCGCCTTTTTCAAGAAGTCCATGACCTCTGCAGAACGGGTCGTCGATGGGGAGAACGCCGAGGTGCACCTGTAGGAAATCCGCCACCACTGCCTGCCAGGAGACTTTGTCCTCGACGATGACACTGAAAAGGTTCTACACGTTGTGCGTGTTAACTCTAAAAAACGCCCTTAACGTGAGCACTCTGCTGTCCATTACTGTTGCGGCGATTTTTTCCAAACCCTGGGAAGTGCAGGTTTCCGCGACATCATTGCGCCTGTTGCTCAGGCCTCTGTCACTCAACTTGACCGCGTCGAAGTTTTTTAGCACTGCTTGAAGGGCCTTGGTTCCGTACGATTTGCCGTCGATGACGCCTAATGTAGCGGTCTCGCCGGATTCCAACAGCTTTACCTGCTATCCTTTAGGGAAGTCTCTCGCCGCCTTCATGTGGTCCTTTTTCATTGGATCAAGGCCGGAACTCTCACCGTATACCCCACTTCCTCATTAATGGAGGTCACCTGAGCCTCAACGGCGATCTGTTAACAGAGCTTACCAATGTAAGGAACTCGACCGGTTGGATTGAGGGCTCAGTCCTTTCCAACATCAGCACTTTTTGCAGCGTTTGTATAACGCTGCCTGGAAGCAGCGCCACCTTGAACAGGTTGGTGACGCGTCCCAGTGGCGCTTTTTCTTCATCTTCCGCGGTGAGAATGACACAAAGTATTCCAAAGATGCTAACCGTCTTTCTCCATGGCATCGAAAAAATGCGTCACCATACGCTTCGCGTTAGAGGTTAAAGCGTAGCATCGCATGTTGCCGCAGTGTGATGCAAGAAGAGTCGTACCTAAAGGGGCTTAAATTACGGAAGAAAAGTGAAGTTCGTGATGTCGAATCTGAAATGACCAAACGGGCGGACGACGTCACGCAAAGCACAGCGCCATTAGACGGGGGTCCCTTCGTGTGTGTAGCGGAAGGGGCGTCAAGCAATAAGGAAAATAATGCCACAGGAGGAAGAGATTTAAGTCAGGAGATCAGGGGAGCAAATTGGCTGTTGGTAAGGAGACCGCTGCTCGCACAGGAAAGGAATGAATGAAGATGAGCGGCTGAGTTATGCCTTTGTTTAGCAGGGGAGCATAATGATTGTTCTGAACTGTTGTTTTCCAATGCGAAAGCATTTTTTGTTTTATGAGTGGCGTCACCGGAAGCTGTGGACGGGCGCTGCGGCCGGAAGCTGTGGGCAGAGCGTGTCCGCGCGAACTGAAAGCGCAGCATAAAAATTTGGAGGGCAGACTTAAGCTCCGCCCTAACGATACTATTTTGCTACAGCGCTATTGGTGTAATGCAAATTCATGCAGATTTGGCCATTCTATACTTAACATTCATAGATCCCTTGAAGCCCTCATACCACTCCTGGCGCATAGGTGCCGACACTGCCCTGTGACGGCACGTGCTGCCACTGGCGTAGGTTGTGCGTCGCAGGCTCTTCTTTCCGAGCAACCTCTCACAACCAATCTTAAACTTAACTGTCACCTGCCATGGTTTGTAGTTTGCTCACACTGTGGTGGGCAGATTGTGATGACGCCACAGGGTCACGTTACATAGTGGCACATCTGGCACCTGCGTTGCTTGTCTGGGGATTTTTCGTGGATTGGTACCTCCCGGTCAACAACACGGACGCCGACAACAGACGCTGACGTCGACTTTCCTGTGACGCGGGCTCCTTAACACTATCGCGTTAAAAACGCGACTGCGGAGCTTATGCTTACTGTCGGCCGTGATATCGGCCGAAATCAGGTAGCGATTGCTGCAACAGATGAGGATGTTCTAGCTGGGCATATAGAGCACTTATTCATTCATTCTACGTGTGGCACACTCGACAGTGTTCAAGGCACACTTCCCCATATCTAAGGAAAATGATATGAAATATGCTTAAGGCTGCATAAACCTTTTTTTTCCATGGCAATGTTATTGTCAGCGAGGGTTTCATATGTAAGCGGAAACGCGAACTTCTATTGCTTTTAACTTGTTCATTGACCCCCTCTTCGTTTGGAATATCAAAGAATACCTGACGCGTGCGCATTGTTCAGTGCCTGTCGCCGTTATACCAAACCATCAATTTGAAATTCTGTAAACTTAGGACAATGCGAAGCCGTTGGCCCGAGCATGTCTCTTCTAAAGAAATATGCTTAGGTGGGCAAGTGTGCAATTGTTCATTGCGATTGATACAGCGCAAAACACACGACCGACCATGGTAGAATACGACACAGACTGCGCTCATCTGTATCTTTTTACTTTTCTTTTTCATCAGTTTCGCGCTTTATCCCCCTCAACGATGTATCTTCTGCCGGATTCGGTACTGATGCGTGCGCAATGGCGTGCGAAAAGGCACTTTACAAGTACAGCCTTCCTGATATTTAATAATATAGTGCGAGCATCGACCAAACTGCTAGTCAGCGCCTTTCCTTAATATCTATTCGCAAAAAACCGACGGGCACACGTGCATGACAAAGATACGACACTTTGACGTTTGAAAGCTGCGATGTTTTATTTTATACCATCTAGAAACCGAAAAAATGATTAAAGAGCTGGTTTGTGCCCCTTTTGTTGTTTTGCATATCGCAGAGGGTTGCTCAGATCAGAAGGTTCGCATTCCAGGCAACGGTTTCCACGTTCTGCTGTGTTTCCTTCCTTTTATTTTTTCTTACTTCTGCTTCACCAGTGCGGCCTCCCGTAAAAGGAAAAAAAAAAGGAGAGAGAAAGCACGTCTCTGCGACACATCTTAGTCATGCACATGTGCTCTAAAGCCCGCCGGCTTTTTGCTGACAGATATTGTGGCAGGTCTTGCGTCCTCGTGATCGGAACAGCGTAGCAGACGATGCTCTCCCTGCGTGCGCGAACTCTCGCCGTGTTGCACGCTTATCGCCGTTATAAGGCGCTTACCAGCAGTTTGGTAGACGCTCGCGCTATATGACTAAAAATCAGGAAGGCTCTACGTCCTTCGTATGGAAATGCGGAAAGCAACTAATTTTGTTCTGATTTTTGTTTTGTCACAACTAATGTGGATCGTACCGAGTATGGTCGATAGACTGAGCACATGGGCTCGCGACGGCCGAAGAATAAGCAAAAAATCACCGTTGACCAGAAAAAGAGAGAGAGAGATACAGGTACAGTACGCAGTTGATAATTTGGTGAGGGTGATAGAATTTCCTTCTTTCTCTCCATTGAAGCCTATATATTAGTCGTCACCGAACGAGTGAAAAAGTTCTAAATTGCACCGATCGCCCGGTGTAGATGGCTGACGGATGCGCCATGGACGGCTTCGTCGTCAAGTTGAACGGCTTTGACGACTTCCTCGACGGCAAGACCATCCACTTCGTCGGGTCCTGTCCCACGGGGAACATTTGCGTGTCCTGTGGTGATCTGCATAGCAGCATCAAGTTGTCCAAGTGCTTGCACGCCTTTTGCCCGACTTGCAGTGAGAATATTGTGAACGCAGGAACGCACTGCCCGGTCGACGGCCTGCCGGTGTCCTTCGAGAACCTTGCGGTTAGTGACCTGGACGAATCAGTCGTGGCCGATTGCACTGTGCGCTGCCTCAACTTACAGTACGGATGTGCATTCGAAGGACGGCTGAGAGACATTGAGCAGCACGTCCTGCAACACTGCTTGCATAACCCAGTGAGCTGCTGGAGGTGCAAAAGACTCATGACCCTGTCTCAGTACGCGGACCATAGGGTGGAATGCCATAGAAGAGCGCGCGTTCAGGCCAGATTTTCTGAATCCTACCCCAGAACAGGTCTCAAGGAAAAAGGGGGCGTCGCAGACGGCATCAACGAGAGTTTGGTAAGCACTTCAGGATCAGTAGAAACTGCACTGAAGCCGAGTTTGCCGGTAGAAGTGGTGCCAGGAGAGTTCAACGATTCCGGGAATGCTGGACCCAAGGATCAGACTCATCTCGTGAGTCGGAAGGGCCCGGTTCCTACTAGCGCTGGCTTCCCGAGGCTCATCAGCCACAGGCCACTTCTCGGGAGGCAGCCACATCACGTCAAAAGTCTGGAATCTGATGCGGCGGCTGCGTCAGTGGAAGGCCCCGTTTTCCCCGCGAGCAGTGGTGAGAAAGCGTCCGAGGATGATGGAAGCTCGTCGGCCACATTCGGCGTAGGATCTACGGACAGAACTCAGGTCAGTCAAGGGAGGAAGTCTCCGGTCCGACCAAAGACTTTGTCCTTGGGGTTACGGCGCACCCCGAAGCTGACGGCAGCAGAATTAAATGCAGCGTTGGGAATTACTTCCCAGGTGTCGAGGCCCAAAGACAGAACGCCAGTGACAGATGATACGTTGACCTCGCCATCACAATCATTCCAGAACCTCACGTCTAAAACCTCCGATGCCTCCATCACGCAGCCGGGTGAATGTGACCAACATCTCGTCGAGGGCATCGCTAGAGTTTCCATACATTCGCCCGACCGCCCGGCGGCAGCCGGAGTGCGAACGCTGAGCGAAGTCGAAGCCGAGGGGAAAGATTCCGAACATGAGGAAGGATCTGCCGAGCTCAGCGCCATGAGTGCGAAATGTGACGCGGATGCTTCAGGAAACACAGCAGCGGCAGTTAGCAGTGGCGCGACTTCTAATCCCGGCCAGAGCAGAGAGGAATCTCCACCGCTATCGGCCCTTCGAGAAATGTACCGATTTCATAACGTCACCTTCACGTTTTCCGACGTCGCTGGGGTCAGAAGCACTTTGAAGCGTAACAACGAGGTGGTGATGCTGAGCGAGAAGGGCGTACTGCACGGGTACACTTTCAGAGCGACCTGTCGATTCCGGGGACTCGACGGCTTAACTTTGTTGTCGTTTGGCCTGTTCTTCTGCTCGGGAGAGTACGACGAGTGGTGCGCCTGGCCATTCGACATGAGCGTATTCCTCGAAGTCGTGCATCCTCGCAAGGACGCTAGGAATATGCGAGTGCAGCTGGGTCCCAGTCGCGCGGAGGCAGCCAGCGCATTCCGCAAGCCGGATCCTGGATCGGTGAATCCCGGCTTCGTCAGTCAAGATTATGCCTGGAACAGCGTTGTGAGGGCCGGCTTCCTCGTCGAGAATGCTCTACACGTTGTCGTAACCTTTAAGTGACTGTCCTAGTGGATTCTTGGACGAAGCCTCTGGCTGAGCAAATGGATTGGAGCGCTGTGCTTCACTGTCTTGCAATTTTATTGAAGACTGTATGCATATATTCTATTTTATTGACGAGCTCATCTTTGAGAATAAACTTCGAGAATGTCTTGTTTTATTCTGTTGCATCCTTGGGTTCGTTTTGAAACCAGAAAAGGGAATCGGCATGAATTTATTCGCCCCGCCTGGTCTATTGTTCTTGCACGTGAAACCCATTCCTGATTAGGATCTCTTGTGTGGCCTCAATGAATTTTAGTTTCTTGTTTTCTTTGTATTTTCGCGTTTTCTGTGCATATAATGCAGTTTTTCTTTTGTGTCGTAATAAATGCTCAGGTGCGAGTGAGCACTTGCGTCGCGTTTTCGTCTTATTCTATGCCATATCCGTCTTTATTCCTCGTTAAGCATCACAACTCGTTCACTCGTTAACGAGTAGAGCAGGACTCCAGAGTAATTTAGACATCTTTGGGTTCTTTAAAGTGCGCGGGCTTCGCACAGCGCACGGGTGTTTTAGTATCTCGCTTCCGTCGAAATACTGCCGCCGCGAATGGAGCCGAACCCGCGACCTTGGAATCATATTTGAGCATTGGATTAGAACATTTCAGGGTGTTAGAAATGGGTAATGAAATTTATCCTACTTTTCGGTGATTGTAACCCTTGCTGTTTATGGTGGAGTGAAAACGTGAAGGGAACAGTACATAGTAAATTTCCGAATTTCGCCTTTCTTCTCGCCCCGCCGCGGTGGCTCAGTGGTTAGGGCGCTCGACTACTGATCCGGAGTTCCCGGGTTCGAACCCGACCGCGGCGGCTGCGTTTCTATGGAGGCAAAAAGCTAAGGCGCCCGTGTGCTGTGCGATGTCAGTGCATGTTAAAGATCCCCAGGTGGTCGAAATTATTCCGAAGCCCTCCACTACGGCACCTCTTCTTCCTTTCTTCTTTCACTCCCTCCTTTATCCTTTCCCTTACGGCGCGGTTCAGGTGTCCAACGATATATGAGACAGATACTGCGCCATTTTCTTTCTCCAAAAACCAATTATTATTATGAATTTATTCGCAGTGAATTCGGTATTCACATATGATTGGGGAACTTGAAAGTGCAGGCTATTCTGAATTTAACCAGCGGAATCCAGTATTCTAGCCTATGGGAGGTTCGTCGCATACTGTGTCCAGTCGAACCAAGGCAAAATGTATTACGCCTATGCGCCCTCTTCTGATCCAGTAACGCACGCGCTCAAAATAAGTGAAACGCGCAAGAATGCAGCAGATAAACCCAAATGACGCATCGCGAAACCGCTTTCGCCAATTCCAGCTCGCAACCTTCCTTCACGACTCTTCATTGCTTTCACCGACATACGAGGCGTTCTTCGGAAACGTCATCAGGTTCACAGTTTCATATAAGTCATAGATGCCCATACTATTGTACTAAGAGAAGCATGGCGAAATTCGGAAATTTATTATGTAGTGTTCCCTTCAGATTTTCACTCCACCAATAAACAGCAAAGGTTACAATCACCGAAATGTACGATAGATTTCATTACCCATTTCTAACACCCTGCCATGTTCTAATCCAATGCTCTAATATGATTCGAAGGTCGCGGGTTCGGCTCCGTTCGCGGCGGCAGTATTCCGACGGAAGCGAAATACAAAAACACCCGTGCGCTGTGCGAAGCCAGTGCACGTCACAAACCCAATGATTTGTAAATTACTCTCGAGCCCTGCTCTACTGGTTAACGAGTTGGGATGCTTAACGAGCAAAAAAAAAAAAGACAGAGACGGCATAGAATAAGACGACAACGCGACGAAAGTGCTCACTCGAACCTGTACATTTATTCCGACACAAAAGAATGACAGCATTATATGCGCATAAAACGCGAAAATACAAAGAAAACAAGAAACTAAATTTTCATTGAGGCCACACAAGGGATCCTAATCAGGGATGGGTTACACGTGCAAGAACAACAAACCAGCTGTGAATATCGGCACAAAAGAACACGGGACAAGATCAAATGCCATCAAGGAAAGCTATCTCATGGTTTGTTATGGCGACAGGTTTGCTGATGCACGTGCCAGCTTATTTTGCAATGTAATTCGCCTCCCTTAACTAACGCCTGAATTGGTTATAGTATGTGAAAAGAACAGCAGTGTGTTTAGATATGCGCCTCATGGAGCGTAAGAATTCTTTTAGCCAAGACCGCTCTAACCTGGCAGGCCACTGTCGGGTTATGTGATCGGCAAGGAAAACGTAAGTGATGCGCGCCTAGAGATAGAGAGAGAGAGAGAGAGAAAGACGAACGGAAACATAGGTAAGTTAATTTTTTCTTTAGAAATATTTCCAATTCCAATTATGAGAATTAGTTCCAGGCTCCGAGCCGTGCTTGTCAAGGTGGAAAATCCCGTGCCTTGCTACAAGTTCCCTGGATTGCATGCAACGACAGCCCCACCGCCTGTATCAGCGAATAGGAAATATTCACTCACGCTTAAAAGAACACCTTAGCAGCACTAGGAGGGGCCATGAAAAAAACAGGATTGCGCAGTATGTACAGACTGCCCAACACGAGCTATAAGCTAGGCCCAAGTGCCGATCGTGGCAGGAGATTAAAATTCTCTAAAAAGAATACATATACGGTCCATATTCAACCTAACGACACCCGACACAATCGGGACAAAAAGTGCGCTTAATCATATCTACGGAAAAAAAAGAAAGGATTCTTGAAGCTATATAAGGCGAATTTTTTCCACGGCAGCCTTATCCTGACAAAACCTACGTAAGTAATGCGAAACATAAATTTCCTTTTATTTCGACATGTCCAATAAAGCAACGTTGGCCATGTTTGAATGTCATGAAATACCTGACGCATACGCAGTTTTCAATGCTTCTCGCAAACCTACCCGATGACAGCCACGTGTCACAAAGCGACGCCCTTGACACCAAGCATGCGCATTGCTCTTTTCGAGCATGCATGCGCATCAGCATGCGCAAAAGTACTTGATAACTCCGTCCTACGCATGGAAAGCTAGGAAGGGACAGAGTTAGTTGCAATGTTCAGGTATGTTCGTCGAAGATTAATCGAGACAATGCGAGAAGCCGATAGCTGGCTGTGTCGCAGCGGGCCGGTTACATAGGGAGAGATTACACCTGCAAAAATAAAGATTTATCACAAAAACGAGCGAGAGGAAGTGGAAGGGGATTGGACGATGGAAATACTAGTGGTCGCCGATCAAGTGGGAGTGCTCAGAGTTGCATTGATCTGCGGGTACAGATGGCCGACAGCAGACGAAGCAAAGGCTCCGGCATCACCTTGTACGGCTTCGACGACTTCTTGCACGGCAAGACCATCCACTTCGTCGGACCCCGTCCTGTCGGTGAAATGTGCCTTTCCTGCGGCGTCGTGTATCTCTGCATAAAGCCGTCGAAGTGCTTTCACGTCTTCTGCCTGACTTGCAGCCTAAAGATTTTGAAGCTGGGCAAGCTTTTCAACGTCCGGCGGGATTCTTTCAAGAAGCCTGCGGCTGGTCATCTCGGCGAGACCGACGTGTACGACTATAAGGTGCGCTGCCTCAACGCGCCTCACGGGTGTTTGTTCGAAGGAAGGCTGGCCGACTTGGAGCGGCATGTTCTGGAACGCTGCCTGCATAACCCGGAGACCTGCAGAGAATGTGGGGAACAGGTACCACCATCTCAGCTTGCGGACCACAGCTTGTTGGCGTGCGGCAGAAGAGCCACCGCTGCAGTTGCCTTTGGTGAGCCCTCAAGCAGGGGAAGGAGCAATGAAAAAGAAGACGTCGTAACCGTCACAGACAGTGCGGGAGATGTCCCAGAACCGGTACAAGCTGCGGTGAAGTGGAACTCTCCGATGGAAGCAGCACCAGGGGATTGCTATGATGCCAGGAATGAAGGTGTCAGGGAGGAAACACCTCCCGTGAAGCCGAAGCGTCCGCGTCCTCACGACGTCGACGTCATCAGGCAGACACACTGCGTCGAAGGTCTGCAAGTTGGTGTGACTGTTTCGATGGCAGGCCCCGTTTCTCCTGACGGCATATGCGTAAAAAAATCGGAGACGGACGGAAACTAGTCGTCTACATGCGTGGCAGAGTCTACGGGCAAAATCGAGGTCAATCAAGATAGGAAGTCTCCGGTCCGACACATGACCTTGGGCATGAATCATATAGGCGTACGCGTATAAACTGTAGAAACGGCACTAAAGGCAACCTTGGCGAATAGTGACCTAACACCGAGGCCCAACGACAGAGCGGCAGCTACAACTGACATGTTCACATCGCTATCGTACGAACTCAAAAACATGTGTAAATCACCCGATGGCTCCGTCAACAGAAAGGCGTAGGAGAATGGATCTCTACACCATCTCTTTGCGAGCACAGCTAAAGTTCCCGAGGGGGTGCTCGACGGTAAGACTTTTGCGAACAATACACGAGCTCGATATCGACGCGGAAGATTTTTACCGTGAGGAAGGAAGTCTGCCCAGCTCAACGTCGGGAGCGCCGAACGCCACGGGGGTGCCTCGGGAAACAGTGCAGCTGCTTTCGCTGAGTTCGCTACTGCGTTTTGTTCTGTTTCTGCTGATGACTGTACGTGTACATTTGTTTTATTGACGGGGTCACGCTCCAGAATAAAGTTCGGGAATGTATTTTTCATCAGTTCCATTCTTACGTTCACCAAGAAACACGAAAAATGAATCGGCTTTCCTTTATTCGTATTGTACATGCCGAGATTATGGCTGGGCAAGCGTTGTGAATGCCGGCTTTGTCGCCCAGGATGACCCCTGCAGTGACGTCAGGTTCGAGTGATGGCCGTAGTGGATTCTTGGATGAAACTTCTGGGGGCGGAAATATTGGGGAGCAGCGTCCTACGCTGTATTTTGTTATTTTTTTGATGACTGCGTGTGTGTAATTTATTTTATTGATGCGCTTATCTGAGAATTAGGTTCGGGCTGCACCGACGTTTTTTTTTTTTTTGCTCTCGCCTTGTGTTTTCCGTTCATTTATTCGCCGCAAATTTTGTATTCGTCTTTCTTTAGCAAACCTCGGTGCCCACCTAGTTGTAAGCACCACAGGCAGCATCTAGTATTGTCTGCCAGTGTGGAGGCTGGTCGAATATTGTGTTCAACCGCACCAAGCTATTGCGCGCAGCTTTAATATTCGTATGCTTGGGAGCTGAGCCTACAGATATGCAGCTTTCAGTTCCTAAAGTCTTTTTAGCTATCCGCTATCACTGTTCACTATTCGTACACCTTTCGCTCAATCCTAGCTGTATCGAAAAGATCATCTCGTGAGAGCGACGGATTTACAGTCCCTTACACTCAGGCAGTACGTGCGATATCACCATGAAAAGAAAGCCACATGGGTAGACCACCTGTAACTGCGTCCCCCCGCCATCAGCTCAGCTGCAAGACTGCCGCCTGGCCTTTGCCCCTGCGCGGTTGCTTCGTTCCTGTCGATATGGCGCTAGCTGCGTCAACTGGTACTTTAGCCAACTACTGTAGCTGCCTAAAAAGCAACTGTAATGTTCATTAGTACAATGATGTAGTCAACAACTAGCTCGTACGAGAACAAGTTAGGCAGCATTCTTGTGCTACAGAAAATGGTACTGAAACCAAAAATCAATATTTATAGAAGGCATGCCTTCTCTTTGTAATACAGCACAGCTTTTAGGAATTATTGACTTCTATTTTCATTATTTTGCTTGAAAAACTTGTCTTCGTAATAAAAAATTCAGGATGATAAACACTGGAGCCCTCATTAAAAAACTTCTAAAATATCCCGCAATCATTACTTGCGAAATAGTACTGGTAAGAAGAAGATTTCTGAGTTTTTAAACAAATATATCTGCGTCACAAAATACCGATAAGAAAACACTTGTACCACAGGCTTTCAGAACAAAATTTTGGATTCATTTATAGTCGCTGTCTCATTGGCCATGTCTTGTTGGCGCAAGCCCGAACGCGAGGGTACCAGGGCCATTTCCTTCGAAGTTCGCCTTCCCCCTCGGTCATTGACCGGCCGGCCTTAACCTCACTGACAGCACGGCACGGAGACAGACAGTGGGTCCGTTCCTCGAAGTTCGGGAGAAAAACGGTGAAACCAGCACCGGCAGGTGTACTGTATGGGGAACTTGCGCTGCGGTGCCGATTGCAGCGCCATAACACACTGCCTAGCGAGAAGAGCAAGCAGTTTTGGGTAGTACTATTAGTACTTTTCCGCGCCACCTTCAGGCGCTTATTGGCGTGAGCCTCCGCACTCCGTCGAAGGCGCACGTGCCGTGCGTCAGCTATCTGGGCTACGCTGAGAGAAGATAGCCAATTAATGCTGTCAGCCAAACGCGGGTATCTATTCGCGCAGAATGTGTTCTCGCGTTTGCAGTGGCCCAAGCGGCTGACAAAAGCAGTTTTGAGTCACCGAATGGAACAATTGCAGTGCCACCTTGGCAGCGCAGGTTCCCCATACTGTGTTCGCCGAAATTAACCGAACAGCCGCGTCAGCGGCCTGAGCGGGCTCGCAGCCGAGAGGCGGCGTTGTGAACTCCAGCGCTGCCCGATGCTACGCGGCTGCCTGTGCTAACTGGCTGACGTAAGCCTGCGCGCTCGCTCAATATGGCAGTGCTCCGAAGGCGCGAAATAGCTTTTCGCAAATGCCACCCGTTTACTCCTTATCATCCAAGGAAGGAGGGCGAGGGGGAAGACTAACGCTGATAAAGCCAGGCAGATTACACTCGGAGCCGGTTAGCAGCGGGCAATGCCGGAGATCGCACTGCGATCGGCTGCGTGCCCGCTCCGGCCGCCGATGCAGCTGCTCGGTTAATTTTGTCAAAGACGATACGAAGCGGCACCCTTCAATGAGTCTAAATACTATCTTGTCCTGAAAAGCATTGGCGTTCCCAGATATGCACGAGGTTTTCTCCTCCAGAGGAGGCTTGCTCTTCATGCAGGATGGTCGAATATTGATTTGGGTCTTCCCACCCGTAAGCTGTCTTAAGTGTGTCCGCCTAATTTTTACTCAGTCAGAATGTCCGTCTTAGTGGAAGCAAAGGAGATAAGCGTATAATTGACCATCATAAGCTGGTTTCTCGCACGTGACGTCTCAGTTAGGGCTAATGTCAGCTCAACATCAGTGCCACGATGGTAGATTCCGCCCCAGAAAATGAATTAAGCTGGAATAATGAGGATTAGTGGGTGCAATTAAGGTGGATTAGTTGAGCAGAGCTGGATTATGTGAATTAATTCGAATTTATTTCGGTGGAATAAGATGTATTAGAGAGTTGATGAAAGCGGAGTAGGTAGGTTTAGTATAATTCCACATGATAATCAAATGGAACGTACTCGATCATTGTAGTCCTCAGATTTTTAAAATTTGGCGGTTCTGACGAGGTCATGGCCCTCTCGACCAGTCTGGGAATTTCGTTATGGAGAAATTCGATGTTTTTGCAAGACGACAGCCAAAATGCCGTCGCATTAAAAAAAACGCATTTTAATCACGAACTCAAGCTATGTATCTTGTAAAAAGCTGCAAGCCCTCGTGGAAGGTCACACACCGATGTAAAGTCACTCATGGGCCAAACCACTTTGTCGGTGGGGAGCTTGGCGAGCAGGACAACGGCAGCATGCTGCACGCGTTGAGCATGGTCAGGATGCTGTTCACGCTGAAAGTAATTAGACGGTGTTTAACTCCGCTTAATCCGATGTGGGATGTGCGAAAGCGCGGTGACGTAAATGAGGATACCACAAGCAACGCCATCGCAAAGAGAAGGCGCAAATCACAAACCTGTGAACAACTTTGTAAGGGGTGGCCAGGACCAGATTTTTGCAGCCGCCGCGGTCGGGTTCGAACCCGGGAACTTCGGCTACTGATTCGGAATCCCCGGATTCGAGCCCGACCGCGGCGGCTGCGTTTTTATGGGGGCAAAACGCTAAGGCGCCCTTGTGCTGTGCGATGTCAGTGCACGTTAAAGATCCCCAGGTGGTCGAAATTATTCCGGAGCCCTCCACTACGGCAAGTCTTTCTTCCTTTCGTCTTTCACTCCCTTCTTTATCCCTTCCCTTACTGCGCGATCCAGGTGTCCAACGATATATGAGTCAGATGCTGCGCCATTTCCTTTCCCCCAAAGCCAATTATTATTATTATTATTATTATTATTATTATTATTATTATTATTATTATTATTATTATTATTATTATTATTATCCGGGTCAAATTTTGAAGTCGCTATCGTGTCGGACGTGGTAAATAATAATAATAATATAATGATTGGTTTTTTGCGGAAAGGAAATGGCGCAGTATCTGTCTCATATATCGTTGGACACCTGAGCCGCGCTGTAAGGGAAGAGGTAAGGAGGGAGTGAAAGATGAAAGAAAGAAAGAGGTGCCGTAGTGGAGTGCTCCGGAATAATTTCGACCACCTGGGGATTTTTAACGAGCACTGACATCGCACAGACACGGGCGTCTTAGCTTTTGCCTCCATAAAAACGCAGCCGCCGCGGTCGGGTTCGAACGCGGGAACTCCGGATCAGTAGCCGAGGGCCCTAACCACTGAGCCACCGCGGCGGGTGTCAATTAAGATTGGACATCGATTTTAGTCCAAATCGGCGAAGGTCAAACTTTGGGGGCGGCCCGGGTCATATCCTTGCCACTTGGCATCGCAGTTGCTATGGCAACGAGCAATGCTCAAGGAAGGTGCAAGATGCACAAGCAAGATGCTTGCTCGGCTCTGACGATCGTATGAGTGTTTCCGCACTAAAAGAACCCCGAGACGTGATTGGTGAGCGGTTTGGATAAGGCTGCGATACCAAGAAAAAATGGTTTTCGTTTGGGATCCCGGAACTCGTAAGAAGCTCGCTTCGCCCCGCGAATTCTACTGTGCGCTGTGGGATAACTTTACAATACGAGAGAGTCGACTTCTTTACCTTAGTTCGTTATCAGGTACTCGTTCGAATAAAAATGATACTGCTGTGCGGGAAAAAAAATCAAGTAGATGACATGGAAGCAATAAAGATGAATGGAGCTTTATAAACGAATGGGCCTGAATTTTAGGAAGTCAGTAAATGATGGTATGATTGGTATTACTGATGATACGAAGTCGAAGCTCTGGTTGCCACGAAAACCCCTGTGTTCGATGGTGGCTGTTTTTTTTATCTGCTACTTGCTGCTCTCTGTACGGCCGCGACACGGTGTTATGTTTATGTGTTATGGTGTTATGTTAGGTTTCCTCCTCGCCACCGGCACGGATCCTCCCAACTTTTCTTGCCACTCGAGGCGCGACCACGCAGCTTTGGAAGCATTGTAACCGCTTGCAACAATTTCTCGTTGTCGGCAATCTCCACGCCATATCTCGAATGTTCTTCGTGGCCTTCAAATTGGGCATGTCCGGGATCGGCGGTGATGGTGACCTTTGACAACAGCACAGTGCGCTGGCGAGGTCAGTTTATCTTAGTGAGCACATTCTCTCTAATCGACAGTGTTGGGCTTAGGTGCAAGTCTGCCTGACTCCTCCCGAACTGCTTGCCTTCATCGCAACGTGACAACGAGCCTTTTATTACATCACAGATGACAATGTTCCCGAGACCACAGGCTCCCTGACACACATACCCATCACGGCACAGCAGCCCCCAGTAACAATAGCATGCGCTTATGGATGAACGCGATAGGCACCAGTCGCGAATCACTATGAATGCAAAGGTGGTGTTGTCTTACCCAGGAAAAAGTTCCTCATTTCGTTCCATCTGCAATAAATGAATAAACATTTATTTGCAGAAGTGGTGGATGGAGCTGTTGCTTTGTCTGTTGAGAATGATTTTTGCACATGGGAGTTTCTTTCAAGTAAACGGCAGGGGCATCACCGTCACAAGTAGCAAATCTGCGCTGCGAGCTCAACGGATGGCTCCTGAATATGCTTAACCTCGTGGGCTTGATCCCCAGAGCACATATGGACCAGATTCCGAGTACTCGCGACAATATGTAGGCTCTGGTCTGTGATCTAGATGGGCTTGTGAGTCGGCGCCCTTATAAAAGATTGGGGCAGTTTCAGTAGTGCTGTTGGTTCCACCTTTTCACTTTGAAGGAGCACAAGAACTCGTTACGTTTTTTTATTTTACATTACGATGGCCTCTCGAAGCATAAGTGGACCCTTAGAGCACTTTTACAGTTCTCCATGTTGCCAACTGAAGTTCTTGTTGCTGAGCACAGCTCGTCCTGTTGACAGTATTGCCGTTAAGGTGTCTTGATGAGCAGCGCCTCCACTTATCGAGGAGGACCGTCGCGCTTTTTTGGGGCTGAAAATCAACATTGCTACGGAGCAATGCAATTCCAGAAGACAGCATACTTGGCTCTCTGGCCTGCAAGACCACGTGCACGTAATATTACTGCCACCAGACGTCGAAGCCTATTGCAGGTACAGATATAGAACATGATAGAAATAGCGCTGACACAAGACGAAGCAAAAACACAACACAGGCGCTCTACCCCGCGATCTTAAACCAACAAGCCCAACTCTCCACTGTTCTGGCAAATATAGAACCTTTATGTTCAGAGCAGAGCTCTACGCAAAATACGTGACCAAGAATGGTGCCCTACATACACCTTTCCTAACTTGTTCGTGTATAGCCTCGTCCACCCTTCTAGATACCACCCTACCTGTCCCTGACGCGGCGGTAAGCTCGCGTTTTTCACATTTCGTGGAGTTCCCTGTGCAAAACATCCCACTTAACATCACAGACACCATACGAGCAGTGGAAGGCAGCCCTAACCAGCAATGGTCTGGAGGTCTGTCACACCTCCCGACGGGTCCGGACATCACCGGAAGACACCGGTGTCCTGAACTGAACAGTCCGCCCACTTGAATCGTCCAGCATTTAAGAAGCTAATAAAGCAATCGATCACAGAGTTTTCAGTCTTGACGGCACGAGTTTGAAGAGAGTGGCAGGAAAAAAAAGCTGTTCTTCCTGGAATTTTTTTACAACAATAAATACTGTTTTTGCTGCCGAAAAAAAAACAGCATTTTAGCCACAACGAGATTTGCAAACATATTTTACTAATAACGAAAACCAGATGGAGTTACCCTCAGTATCCCATTAATGTACTATCGCAATAAAAAGTTTACGGGACGCGAGTGGGCTGTAAAAGAAATTATTTTAGCGCCGTCACCCAATCCAGTCTCCTGAAATGAGTATGAAGACACAAGCACACGCTATCTGCTCGCTACAATACTACGCGACTGGGTAGCGAGGTAGAACTGCGATGAATTATTTTCCCGAGAACATGCAATATTTTGATCACGACAGCACATTCCGATGTATGACCGACTCGACGCTCTCAAGAATGCGCCCCGTCTGGTCACGTGTTCCTGTTAGGTTTGGCCCATGGCGGTCATTGAATGAGTGGCGTCATGGCTGTGAGGGAAGATGACCGGTATTGTAAAACATGATACACGAAGTGGGGCCAACATTGAATCGGTTCGATGTGGCTATGGGGACTGCTACTCTCACGGCAGACAAAGATTTCACGTTAGGACTTTTAAATGCCCCCGAAGTTATATGCACTCTATGGTGACAAAACTTCTTTCGAGCACGTGGCCTTTCAGAGTTCCCCTTGTTCGTGGTGGAAATTTTGTTGCTGTCAGTGCTCAGAAGGGAGGCAACCTTGCGTTGCATGAAGTACAGGAATATTTAGATTTTATTGCAAACAATGTTACGTTAGCAAAGTGAGGTGTCCTCTCTTGCCATCTATACCGGAGATTTTGTTTGGGAGAAATCGTTGCGCATCCCTGTCCTCAGTACCCAAGGGATACATGGAAAGCCATTACGAGCACAACAGGGTGCCCAATATTTGTAGAGCGCACTTCATCTATTCCAAAACGTTTCCCAGAGTGGCTCAATTCATATTTTTGACGTGGGAGAGAGCGTTTACTTAAGCGTCATAAGTCATGTGCATAGGAAGGACGCTTTCATAGCCTGAGGTACGTGGTACAGGTACTCTGCGACTTCCACGCCCCACGGGTGGCATTAAATTCCGCACAGTATTTCATCGGCAAATTTCTTGTGCGTAGTTGCACGCTGATGGCACGTATCTGGAAAAAAGGGGGAGGGTAGAAGAGAGACGACGAGAGAATCGTCTTGACTGCTCCACATCTAAGCATCTGAAACACAGTTATCGGTTGCAGAAAAAAATATTTCTTTATTTAAGTACGATGCGTCATGCTCAGTGAATTCACCAAGGTACATTATGTACTCAGCACGCTAACCACGTGCCAGTCCTGAGCTATGGACACTCACATTGCTTTAGAGACATCAGCGAAGCTTTGCATGGCAAAGCAATGCCATGGGGTAATGAGGGGTGCTGTTTGTGGGAGGCTTTCGGCGGTGAGCTCGGGTCACCCTTGACCGTGCGTTCAAAGTTCAGCACACCGGCCTTTCAGCTTCTTCGTGTTCTGCAGCCCGGTGCTCTGTAGGAGGCAGGCAGGGATCTCTCAGCCACGTGATCGGCCCCGCAATTAAGCGTGTGGCACACTGTTAAGGATTCGGTCTGCCACGAAGCTCGAGCGTGGTCGCACCGCCGGGAACGCCGCTTCGGGCGTGGTGATTCCGTTGGGTGGAATGATGCCCGCGTCCCTTGCGATGTCGTGGAAGAGCGATGTGGGGTCTCCCAGGAGCTCCTTTGTGGGACCGAACTCGGCCACCTCGCCATCGGCCATCACGAGGATCCTGGAGGGAAAGTGAGACGGTAAAAGAAGTAGCAGGGCTTTAGCGCTTGTTATACCTAGTGACACGAGCGAAAGCTCTGTTAAGCATGGTTACGCATGCGTTGGTGACGGAGTCAGCCCGGCGCGTGCCTCATCCATGGCGAGACTGAGCGACCGAGCGCCAGCGAAGCAGCTCTTATACGTCTTGCTAGTCATGCGGTACAGCAGCGGCGAAGTTCCGAGCGAGCACCGCTGCGCCGCCTTCTCACAGCGAGTCACGTGGTATGAAGTCACTTGCTACACCACCGCTCCGCCGGCTCAAGGTCGAACGCGCACAAAACTTGACCTCGAGAGTTGTAGAGCGAAGAGTAGAGGTTTCGGTCTAAAACGTGTGGGCAAACCTCTGAACCTGTGTACAAACTGCGCAGGTTCTACAAGGGCGTAACGATGAGAGTGCAATTAATACTCGCGACTTTACTCAGTACAATGGAAGAAAAAGGGCTATGAAAAAAAAATTGCTGCTGGCCACAATATACTCTGAGAAGAAATAAACAGAGACTAAATGGAACAAATGGAACAAAGGCTCAGGCTCCAGGCACCGCTTCTGGTCGGGAAGATGAAAATCTAGGTCATGGAGAATGGGGGCATTCTGCGATATGCAAATAGTGAAGTACTACACGAAGGGTCAGCTAGAAGTAAAGCACACTTCATCACAATATTTCAGTATTTGTTTTAGTTCAAGGATTGACATATATTGAACGATACGTATTTAATTTTTTTTTACTTGCTGAGAGCTGGAAAATGCCTAGTTTATACTACGGCTGCCGGAAGGATGCCATCATCCAGAAACTTTTCTTGGTCTAGTTCGCTGCTCACATTGACGAACAACTTTTTAATCCCCCCCAAAAAAAAGCTGTGGACGTGAGAGTGAGAGGACGCAGCAATAACTGGTAACTGAATTTTAGTCGCGTGCGGAGTCATATAAATACTGAAGCGAGCTAAAACAAAAACAGAAGGAAGAATAATAGAACCTGTGCACGAGCCATTCCCACCCAAGAATGCCATTCGGATAAAATAGTTGAAAATTAATATGCTCGTCGGAACAAGGATAATCCAGACGTTAATTACACTGCAGTTTTCTCTCACGTCAAACCTCATTACCGTCCCAAGTGAAATATTGAATGATTCAACTGTAGACACCTCATACTAAACGTCATGAAAATGAAGACTACGCCCTGTATTGTGAAAAAAAGGTACTAGCACATAACTCGATAGAAGAACTGAACGGGCTGGAGCAGTAGGGCTCACGGTGCAGGCTTCGTTGCTATGTGACATGACGTGAAGTTCGTGCATACTTTGGAACAAAGGCTATGAATAAAGATAGCAAATACAACACAACTTGACCTGTAAGTTAGAATCGTGCGCCTACATCAGCACAGCTTTGTTAATCCTTTTGAAGTCAGAAAATAATGGCAATCAGAGCCATTGAAGTTACGTGAAGTGAATACGAAAAAAAGCTATGCCAATAATGCCACGCGATCTCTGAATCGTGCCCCCTAGTAGAGGTTTGTGCTAAGCTGTTAAAGCTTTGCCGTGCTTAGTACTCTTTTTGAAATACTACCACCCCTAACATCACCACCATCCCCACCATGATCATCAGGGCAACACCGTGCACTGCAGGACAAATGACTCTCCCATATCTCTCCAATTAAGGTAGTTTTGCGCATTCTCCTAGCAAACTATATCCACAAACTTCTTAACCTCATTCACGCATCCTACTGTCTACCGCCCCATGTCAATATATTTTAGTGACGCATACCTGCTACATCTACGATGTTCATGCAGTGTCATATTTTGTCATCCTACAGGCCAAGTCATGCCGGGTATATCACATAATGTCTTGGTGTGTCACGTCGTGTAATGCCATGTCATGTCACTCAACGCTCTATCACATCATATCATGCACTCTCTACCATGCCATGCCTTTCGATTCCATTCTATCCCACGCCATGCCAGGCTATAGTATACGTCTAGCTGCGCATTCCACGCTGTTTAGGACTACGCCTTTGCGCCGCGCCACCCTGTGCCACTAGGGGCGTACTTGTCGTAGTCCAGGACGGTGTGAACCCGGTGAGCAATGGCGAGAAGCGTGCAGCTGGAAAAGCACATGCGCAACGTGGTCTGGATGAGTCGGTCCGTGTCGCCGTCCATCTGCGACGTGGCCTCGTCCAGCACCAGGATCTTGGGTCGTCGAAGCAGTGCGCGGGCCATGCAGACCAACTGCCGCTGGCCGACGCTGGGGGAAGAACAAGCCCGAGGTGAGCTGCTCATACCTTTTTGAAGAACTGCACGGAACTATCGCAACCCCACCACATATGCCCCTCACACGTTCTAAAGGACGCGCACTGAAACATCACTTTTAATTGTGAGACGACTGTGGAATATTGCAAGATGTTGTTAGGAATGTATTGTTGGTAATACTGTAATGACCGACGCGCTGCCAAATCTTGCTTTCAAAGTTTGTCCTGCGCTCGGACTGTGTAGCTAAGACTGTACATCTTTGGTTACAGGCGCGAAAACAGACACAACGCAAGGCAGCAAGACGGGACGGAATGCCTCTCATCTTTTTGCCCTCCGTCCCGTCTTTCTGCCTTGTGTTGTGTCTGTTTTCGCGCCTGTAACCAAAGATGTACAGTTACCAACTTGCCCCAGCAAGACGTTCTTTAATCTAAGACTGCAACAGAAAAGCAATCAGGTGCGTTTTTGACGATTAAAGGCATAAAGCTACAAGCGTTCCGAAGGGGGATCTGCGGATATATTAATGGTTACGTTGCAGTGTTACAATGTGCGAAATTTTCATTAATAAACAAAGTTACATTAGAAGATGCCTCTCTCAAAAATTTCTGAGTAGAAATGAATGCCTAGCTGGAAAGCAATTTGAACTCACCTCAGGTTACAGCCTCCTTCTCCAGCTGCCATGTCCAGCCCGTGCGGACTCCTGGAGACGAATTCGCTCAAGTGGGACTTCCTCAGCGCGTCCCAGATCTCGGCGTCCGAATGGACTCGCGTTGGATCCAGGTTATCCCGAAGGCTGGCCGTGACCAGAGTGGGGTCCTGAAACGAAGTCCACAAGATTACTTGCCGATATCAGCATTTCATTGATCCTTTCTTATCTGTTTTGGGCAAGACAGCCAGCACGGATAAATCGCAACATACATCTCTACTTTTCTTGTTTGTTTGAACCCGCGTTTCAAAGCATCTTTTACCGTCTAACAAAAAGAAACGTCGTCTACCTGACAAATGTTCAGTCCAAAGTTCCTGTTTCGTGAAAGCGAATGCCAGGTAAAAGATTATTTAAGTTTTGTGAGAAACTAGAAGGTCGCATTGTTAGGCATCTCAGTTCTTTTCCCAGACGTGAAGCTTTGAAAAAGCACAGAAACGTAAATTATTGCCAATTATTTTTGTGACCAGTGAGCACACCCAATCTAAAGCCATTTGCTCTCAGCAGTCCAGCAAGCAGCAGCGCTAAAATTGATGAGCACTTTGTTGCAAATTTTAACTTTACCGCTTCTATGTGTCTAGGTAAACTGCGCCAGTAGTGTTGTACGGCGAGTGACATAATCGTTTCTACCGCGAACAAATGAATTCGAGACAAAGGCACTTTTACCAATAGTCCGAAAACTAGGATAGATATGCAAAAGAGCTGACATGTTTTCCTCGCTATTCTTTGAAACATTTAGTTCAACACAATATTACCTTGACCAAAGATTTATAACTCCTTTGTTTTTATCCTCTTTCACAATTCGGTGAAATTTCTATGCACCTAGATACCGTAATGTAGGAGAGTTCCTGGATGATATTTCGCTAATTATTTCTACGATTTCTCAGTCGTCGGCATCTTCTGTGGTTATGGAAGCATGCTTTTCTGCCTAAATTTAGGGTCTAGAGGGTGTAAGTAGCAAAATAAGGTTGCAGGAACTAAGTGAAAATCAATACAATATTTATAAACATCCAACAATCTTTTAACCGTTATAATCTTGTAACCGTTTTTCAGCATTGCGCAAATGCTAAACATTTATTTGATATTATGCTGTGTCTTAATTTGAAACAGGTAGTAGGACAAGCTACACGTATTCACGGCTCGTCTAACTCCGCTTTTGACTTGATTTTTGTCAGCTGTTCTCTTGAAAAGTCTTCTGTTTCGATCCATCAAGGATTGTCTGATCATGAGTTGGTGCATTTCACTTGTGATTTAGTCGCTGATAAACGTGCCGTGCCGTCCAAAACCGTGCTTGTAAAATATTTCTCTCGTGCCACGGATGGGAGTGTATTAGATTGTTTAGATCTGTGTCTCAGCAGCTCTGACGGAACTTAAACGACTGAACTCTAGTCTAAGTTTAAAAACATGTGCGCATTTTGCATCTGTCAATTTATTCCAACAAGGGCCAAAAAACTGACAAAGGTAATCCCTGGATTACGAGAAATCTTGCACCTCAAAAGAAAGCCTTAACGCTAAAGAAAAGCATGTGTCCCTCGCAGCATCATTAAAATGAAGCAGGCTTGTTTGACCAAAGCTGTTGCGGCTGCTAAGCGACGTTCCTTTCATAACGTTTTGCCAAATTTCACTCGAAACGCCCCAAGAAATTTTGGAATTTTTTAAGCGAACAGAGAAAACCCCTGCATGCAACGATGCATGAGGGCACCTTGCTCACCTACAAAAAAGATATTGCTGAGAAGTTCAGTTCATAATTTAACATCGTGTTTTCCCAACCTACAAATGGTTTGGTTTATGGGGGTTTACCATCCCAAAGTGACTCAGGTTATGAGAGACGCCGTAGTGAAGGGCTCCGTTAATTTTGACCACCTGGGGCTCTATAACGTGCACTGATATCGCACAGTACACGGGACTCTAGAAGTTCGCTTCCATCGAAATTCGACGGCCGCGGCCGGGATCGAACCCGCGTGTTCCGGGCCAGCAGCCGAGTGCCATAACCACTCAGCCACCGCGGTGGCCCAACCTACAAAAAGTTTTACAACCCGTGATTCATGCTCCCAGCCTGTACACAATCTTGTATCGCAACCTGGTGTTTTTACAATGCTATTAATTCTAAAAACAAAAGCAACTCCTGGGCCTGACGATATATCTAACTCATTTTTACATCGTTATGCTGAAATGGTTTTGCCTTTTCTTGCAATTATTTTTCGTGCTTCTCTTTTGTCTTCAAGTCTACCACCAGATTGGAGGGTGGCCCATGTCTTTCCCATACCCAAGGCAGATGATGCCGCATTGTTTAATAATTACAGTCTCATATCATTGATCTCATCATGCTGGAAAATTCTTGAGCATATCATAGGCAATTACATTAAAACGTTTCTTGATGACAACCACAAATTTTTCGGCTTTCTAGCATGGATTTCAGAAAGGCTTTTCTACGGTGACCTTACTCACATCCATAATTTCCAATTTCGCTCAGGTTCTAAACTTAGATTCCGGGGCACATACCCCTTCCTTTCGAAAAATGATTCGAGGACTCCCTCCGCGGACGCGAAATTTTGGTTGGAAAACATCGTCGGTGAGAATCTGGCAGAGAATTTTGCACGTTGTCGATTTCACCTTCCCCGCCTTCTCTTTTTTTGCGAGCTCAAGCAAAGAAACAAACTAATAAATAAAAGTCGTTTAAACGGAAAAGCTCTTCGTGTACCAACTTGCGGAATCACGGTGATGGCGGAGCGCAGCTTCTTCAGCGACAGCGTGGTTATGTCCACTCCATCGATGAGTACGCGCCCTTCGACGGGAACGAGCACCCGCAGGAGAGCCTGCACCAGAGAGGACTTGCCAGCACCTGTGCGGCCAACCACGCCTACCTGGAAGGAGATTCGAACGAACCGCTCTGAACATATGTGGACGGGGGGGGGGGGGGGGGGGGACGCTGCGAATAACAGGAAGTCGTACAAGGAAGACTAAAGCAACATCTTTGAGAAGGGCACTGAAAATTGTTCAACTGGCTGACACCGTTAAGCACCGACGACAACGCTTCGACCGTTTGTGTGTGTCGTGGACATGGGCATTACAAGGCAAAAGCAGTTGAGCTAAAAACCCAGCTCTGATGAACTAAGAGCAGAGCTCACCCTTTCGCTGCCTTCGACGACGAAGCTGACCCTGATTAGGATGTTGGGCAGCACGCCGGGCCTGTAGGAGGCCGTGTAGCGCTGAAACTCGATCTTCCCTCGCGTCGGCCACAGCTCCTCGAGAGTGATGGAGTTGCTGTGGCGGCGCCTGAACTGCACTGAAGGCCTTTTCTTGGGCTCCGGGTCACTCTCCTGCAGGCGACCAGAGCACGTGCTTGTTAAGTTCAAGAAAGGTTGCGTTCAGCATCTAAATCATTGGGCTTTACGTTTAGAACATGTTGTAATAGTTGCGACCGTTTCAGACGGGGTGGTACATGAACATGAGAGATGTTAGTTCTAAGACCAATTAGCCTCATTGGGCACTGACATCTATCGTGTCAAATCACTGCTTGACATCATTTGAATCAGACTGATTACACGCTATTGTAACCGTGAGTTAGCCGCTGCCAGCTTATTAGAATAAAACTGGTCTTGTTCGTTATCGTTTGGTGAAGGTATGTTCGGTCAACTGTGAGCCCTCTTATGAATTTATCGTTGCGGACGTGCTTGCTATGCAAGCTGAAATAGTATTTAAGAAACTTCCATTACAAGAAAAGCTTTTACTTCGAAGCGAATTCCCTCCCAAAAGTGCCCTCTTTGTATGCATACCATTGCATCAAACACTGTCGTATACACTTTCGCTAAAAAAAAAATAACCAGGACCGTCTGCGTGTACAAGTAGAGAAAGTGAATATATGTGAAGAAAATTTTAGAAGAATAAAGGGAACTGTGGAGAGCAAAACGCCGAGCTGTGCAGCAAAGTTATCAGCCGAGAGTACTATATAGAATGTCATATAGTAAAGCTTATGCTCAGAAAGACAAAAAAAGAAACGTGCATCTCAACTCCACGTTCCTGCTGTATGATTGTCATAGCAAGTCATCGTTATGGCTGTCCCAGCAAGGTCCTCTTATGATTTTGTCTACTTAGCCACCACTATGTTCTGTTTCTTCTAATGCCAAGATGGTGAAAGTCAATCTAAGCTAAAACGACCAAACTGATAGCTATCTCCGGTGCACCTGGGGCCAACTGAGGAAGTCTGTTCTTTGCAGTCACCGCTAACTTGCATCTCTGTTTTATGAGAGATGCAAGTTAGGGGTAACCACCAAGCTCTGCAGCATCATACAAGTGAGATCACAGAGCTGTAACCCTACTACTCTTCCTGTAAAAGGAGTACTCACGCAGTTATAGTCCCTGCCGAAGGTGGCATTTCACTATTTGGTTAATTCAGGCGTAGTAACCGTCTGGCGGAAAGAGCACAGAGGCTGATTTACTATTTTTGAGAGTGTGCCAGCACTCATCTACGGGGCAGAAACGAGGAGACTAAAGAAAAGGGTTCAGGTTAAGTTAAGGACAACGCGGTGAGCTATGGAAAGAAAAGCGATAGGTGTAACGTTAAGAGACCGGAAGCGGGCAGAGTGAGTGAGGGAACAAACGCGTGTTGATGGCATCCTAGTCGAAATCAAGAGGAACAAATGGGCTTGAGCAGGGCCTGTAATGTGAGGGCAAGATAACCGCTGGTACTTAAGAGCAACGGAGTGGATTGCAAGAGGAAGCAAGCATATCAGGGGGTGGCAGAAATTTAGGTGGGCGGATGAGATTAAGAAGTTTGCGGGAATACGGTGGGCACAGCTGGCAAAGGACAGGGTTAATTGGAGAGACATGGGAGAGGCCTTTGCCCTGCAGTGGGCGTAGTCAGGTTGATGATGATGATGATGACTACAGGTTTTTACAGGGAGGAAAATCCCCGAACACAACATACCTCTTGCGGCAGTTCCGTGTACTCCAGTGCCCTCTGGAACTGCACCAGGAGCTGGAGGACGGCGAACAGCGACAACGTGATGGACATCATCAGGATGGGCATCTGCGATCGGATGCTCAACGTTACTGTTCCCGCTGTTCACAGGCCGCGCGACAAAGGACTCGAGTAGTGATTTTCTTCCTTGCGCCTGGTACTTCGCCGCTTTAAGAAGTTATCGTGTTATCCGAGCAGGCGTTCAGAAGTTACCTACCTTCGAGATTCAACAGCTACCATTTTCGAGCAGTGACATGCTCCTCGAAATTAAAAAGCTAAAATTTAATTAAAAATTTGTTAACCATTTACTACTTAAGACAATTGACAGGATTTCAGGTGTCCTCCAACAAGAGTAAGAGTATGCCGCAAAAGCCATATTTTTACC
Source organism: Amblyomma americanum (assembly GCF_052857255.1). Classification (NCBI taxonomy): domain Eukaryota; kingdom Metazoa; phylum Arthropoda; class Arachnida; order Ixodida; family Ixodidae; genus Amblyomma; species Amblyomma americanum. The sequence continues at coordinate 53,119,756 of NC_135506.1, forward strand.
CCAAAAATTTCTTTTTTTAGAATTGCTTAAAGTCTTCTCTGAAACACCTAGTGTGTCTGTAGGAAGCGAACAGCCACCGAAAACAAATAGCATATGAGAATGTTTGCGTCTTATTTTAAAATTTGGCGGCTCAATCAATCGGTTAGTAATAGGGTAATTTATCGCTGAAAGACAACTTTTTTGCAAGCCGAAGAAAAAACAACCACATGCCACCAGTGAAACGGAAGCCCACGATTTCCGAAGCATTCCTGCTTTCTAAACAGTTATCTATCAGTGAAAAATTAATTATACTATTACTATCCCACGGCTTAAGCTAAGAAATTATAAAATAAGAGAAAACATTCCCCTAAGCTACTTGCTTTTAGAGACTGCTGTCTTTTTTCTAAGATACATGAACAAGATTTTTCGAATGATGACGATAAATTTTAAAGTCACGACCTTTAGATGCTAAAAATAAAATAACTTTGCAACAACCTTCCACGAATTATATCCGATATATGATTTTCAGTTGTAATCGTGCTGATGAAGGAGGTTATCTGTCCTCGTAGTATTGTACAGGGGACTCCGTTTTCCCTTTTCGCGTTAATAGGTCCAAAATGTTTCGAAATATTTTTCGCCAGCTGCGAAAAATCAATCTATTAACGTGAGCTTCCTCACTTAGCTGTCATATTCACCTGTTTTCTGCGCGCTTTGTGTCAAGCTTCCTTCGAACATTAGCACTTTTTTAACCAGGGCCCTTCTACTATGTCCAACAGGTAAAAAAAGTTCGATAAATAATCTTAATAATCGATCATTCGAGCTACATTCTTTAATACCTTAAAGCATATAATTATCGCAATGCTCTCTTCCTTGTTCTAATGTTCATAAAAAAATGAAGTGGTCTTAAAAGGATTACACTAGATTATCATCTCTTGTTGACGGTTTGCTTATCAGCTATAAACTTATCTGCAGATTCCCTTTGCTCGATCAGGGCTTCCTCTTTATATTCCGGTTCTTCTCTCCTTTGCGGAAAATCTCAGGGGATATGTCTTGAAACCAGTCTACAATTACCTGCATAATTTCATCATTGCGTGTGGGAGACTCCTTTCTTAAGTATAATTCACAATTTTTTTTTCAAGCACAAAGTTAGACCGTCTCAGCTACCTTAAATGAGTAATTGTTTCAGAATGGTTTGTCTGTACAATGTACCCTGCCCAATACCCCATTGCGGGTATGTTCCACTCCAACAGAGAACAACAACAACAATGACAAGGACAACGACAACAATGAATAACAACCGTCACACAGACCGCTGAGAAGAACCCCCGGTGAGATGTAGATATGGCTACGTCGTATAGCTTCAAGTTTTACTAATAGGGAAATGCAAGCCGGACTGGCCCGCTCTGCCAGCTTTTTTATGGTTCACGTGCATATCCTGATGGTCACGCATACGGAAGCGCACGCTGCGGTGTGGTTTGTACGAGCTTCATGTCATTGGCCACACAAGCACGACAACGTGAGTGACCGAGGAGAAAGCTGCATGAAGAGGCCTTGTAGTATGCTGCCGCAAACCCCACTGAAATGCCAAGCGTAAAATCGGACTGTTTCTTTTTTCTAGTGTTTCTTTTAATACTGTTAAAAATAAATAAACGGAATTACCGACAGGGCCGAGCTGAGGGCGAGTCCGACGTCGCTGTTGCTGCCGCCGTCGCGGTTCCTGGCGGCCAGGGTGAACCCCAGGGTGGCCAGCACCACTCCGAGTCCCGAGAGAGCGGCCAGGCAGCGGGTGACGCGGTACGCCGAGAGGTACGCGCCGAAGGTCCTCGCCTCGGTGTCCACCAGGCGGCAGTAGAGGCGGCAGAAGCGCGCCGCCGCGCCGAAGCTGCGCACCGTGGACAGCGTGTCCCTGGTCTCCACCACGTGCTGCATGGCGCGGGCCAGCAGCGCCGCCTCGGTGTACAGCACCAGCGAGGCGGCCTTGACGCTGTACACCTGCCGGAGGGGCGTGGCAAACTGGCCTACACTTGCACAAAAACACGCACGCTACTCGTGGAGCAGAGCTTGGTGACGTGTATGTAGGGAGCATCAAGTGAGGGCACTGAGCACGGTGTGTAGCCCCGAGAACGCAACGACATCTGTGCGGGCGAAGAACACGAAGTATTTCGCCATCTGGTGGTAGGATTGAGCAATATGTCTACTGCACACTGGATGTCCATGACTTCGTCCATTCAAAGGAAAGGTCACATGAACTGCGCGGCCATAAGTGGCACACTCTAGAGAGCGGCTACTCCCTTGTACCCTTTTACTGGTCCTCTGAGGTAAAATAAAAAAACAAATGAAAAAGAGTCATCAGTGGGAACGTGTGTTTTGCATCGGCCTGCGCAATATCGCTCACACTTGTCCGTCGTTGAGGAAGGCGGAAAACCCGGGAGTAGTTCTCTTTCTTTTACCAATGCTATAATACAAGCAGCAGTATAATTGGCTCAAAAAGAGCAATAAAACACCTACATTGTGCAGTTGAAATATAAGACAGAAAGCCTGATCTCGCTGTACCAAATCATAACTTTCCCACGTAGAGTAAGAAACATACCCTGTCTTGTTTTGTTTTTTTCTGCACGAACGATCCATATAGAATAATATTTTGTGATTGATACATATAAGTTTCAGGAATTATGTTTTTTTTCTGCTTGAACTATGCCGCCTTATGTTGCTTGCATGTGTGCATAGATATACAAAGGCGTTATGGCTTTTCGTATCCTTACAGCTTGCTTGCCTCTAACACTGCGATTAACGTGAGCCAAGAATTGGGAACGCGTTTGCGCACTTACACAAGGGACACCTAGTGGCGCCACATCACGGGTTCGTTGTAATAATGATCTTACGGCGCGGAAAGAAAAATAGGCTGAAATTATTGAACTAAATGTTTAAAATACCTGCCCATCACGCGGGTACGTGATATACCTTACTAGACAGTGCGCAGGCACAAGAGAGACCCGCAACCGGTATATTATTCTACTACTGGTCCTAAAAGAAGGGGTCCAGTCTACCGTTTCACAGAAAAGTATTTCGTTTGTTTTATGAAGCGCAATAAGCAAACATTGTTCCGGTGACAACATTATCGTGAAGCAGTTTCATGCGTGGCGTACTACCCCTGTTTTACTGGCCGTCTAGTGACGCCATTATCAGTACAAAGTGCAACATAGAGAAAGATTAGCATTAAGGAAAATTAAATCCGTAGAACATTAGATCTGTAGGGGTATCAGTGTGACTTCACCGCCAGGTGTTTCAGCCCGGAATTGAAGCACAAGCAAAGTGTCTTTCTGTATGGATTCCTTTTGGCGCCCTCTAACACTGTACTAATAGTGAGTACAGAATAGTAAACGTTCCAGCCCACTTATTGCCTTTATCTCCAGCGCGTTACGCAGTGGTTCCGTTGCCAGGAATTAGATATGTCTACACTAGATAAAGCTGAAACATTTGCGCTGTCCATTTCAAATATCTATCCGTCGTATGGTCGGTCAGTCTAGACCCAGATGCAAACAAGATCCAGAACCGGTATATTACTCGACTGTAGTTTGCAGAAGACAAGGTCCAATGGCGATATTTAAAGGGCCTATGCATGGCTGCATATTACTAATCTTCTGGGGTGTATGCGTGATTGAGATTGCACCAGCTAGACATTCACTCACCAACGCGACCAGCGTGGCCACGGCGCCGATGGCCCCTACCAAGACCACGACCGAAGCCTGGCTGGCGACCACACACAGCTTGGCCGTGGCCACGAGGACGTTCTGGACGCACTGCTTGCCGCTCAGGAACAGCCTCAGGTCGACGGCGTACAGGTCCAGCGAGAAGCGTGTCACAATGCGTCCACGTGGAGTGGCGTCGAAGAAGGACGTCGGGCTGGACAGCAGCCGGGCCAGCATAGACTCGTGCAGCTGGTGCGACAGGCGCCGGTTGCCCATGGCCATGACCAAGACACCGAGGCAGCGGAACAGCACTGCAATCAGAGGAACGGGGCTGGCAGTCAACACGCACAAGGGCGGAGAAACCGCCACCTCTTAAACGTCTGCTATGGAGCGAAATGCAAAGGCGGCTTCATCTTGAGGGTTGTCATTGCACTTCAAAAAGCCCCAGGTGGCTGACGTTACTCCGCAGCCTATGCTGCAGCGTGTTTCATAGTTGTGTTCACAAAAGCGATGTGGCGGGCTAGTTGGTATTGCATCTCTGTAGGAGCAGCGTATCTAAGACACACGAAGGAGCGCTCGTGTGTGTCACCTTCTTTGTGTGTCTTCTTACCTGCGCTGCTCCTACAGACTGAGTTGTGTGCTTCATAGTGTGCCACAAACAACTGCCACTTATCCTGGGGAGTGTATCTCGTACAGGCAGCGCTGTAAATGACATGAGGAGATTGAGCCTACCGTCGCACAGGGAGACGACGACGAGACCGGACACCCAGGCCTCGTCCGCGCCTTTTCTGCCTTTAGTGCCACCCCTCTGCGCCACAGCGTCTGTCCAGCCCCTGATGAGGAACTGCTGGCCAGCCACAGCCGCGGCACATGCCACGAACAGCAGGATGGACACCCAGCTCCAGGGCCCCGCGAAGCTCAGCAGGCGTCGAACCACCTCCAAGGAGCTCTGCACTCGCGGGCGAGAAACACGTGTCGGCCAAGCGATGGGCAGTGAGATAAACGAAAGAAAGCAATCTAGCTGATCCCACCATCCGTCAACTGAGTCGAGGGTGGCTTGCTAGGGGCGTATTAAACCGTCGACGTGACGCTCATTTCTTTGATACGCACTCACGTAAGAGCGCGAAAATATTTGAATGAACTTACCAATGCATCAACGGAGTCTGTCCATCGGGATCCGACTTCATCGGCCCGTTCTTGCACGGATAACCGAACTTGTTAAAAACATTCCTCGAGGAACGTAGCGGCCTACTAATCACTGAAACTATAAATCATGACAAGCAAATTTCCGTCGCTTCCTGCAGCGCACTGCTTTTTTTTTTGAGTGAAATAAAAACGTGCTGAGTTCAGGTCAGCCATTATTGAAAGACCCAAGTTACTAAGCTTTCTATTTTACGCTGCGTTTCCCTGAGGTTAGAGTGAGGCCATCATCTACAATTTTCAAGTAATAAATGCAGTACACCCTCAATTTCTATCAAAACAAAGTGATAGATGAGTTGTGAACAAAAGCGAAGGACACTTTACTACGTTTTCGGACCCTTTGCAATTGAAAGCGCCAGGGTACAGTTTACTTCGGGCGTTTCGCACTTGCAAGCAATTCAAATTAGGGTAACAAAATATCAGGTAAAAATAAAAGACTTTTGATTGACCTATGATACTCCAAAGGAACAAAGATATAGCTTTGTTAGGTTTTTTCAACACCAGGGCTGCTATTTCAACGAGAGGTGAGAAAAATGGAAGCTTTCATTAGGCGAATTCACACAGTGGAGACAAGTTGGTGTTCGAGAAAGCGGGAAGTACAGTGATGACGAAATTTTTCACCATCGAAGACAGGGCGCGTTCGTCGGTGGTAACCCTGCCGCTGCCCATGTGGCGCCCAGAGTCTGTGAGTTCCTTTCTGTGGAAGGAGAAATAAATGAAATAGGCGTCAAATCATGGCAGGCAACTTAGCGTATGGCGAACGTGAAAACCACATTTCATGTGGTTGCCAGCGGCCAGCGAATACATTGGTACGCTGGCAAATGAAAACCCCTTCTCTTGTCTATGTCCCGCCACTGTGACGATGTTTGCCTACATTGAATGCATACAATAACTCGCCCAAATTTTTGCTTTACTGACCGAAAGCCGGACTTTTCCTCTTATACAACAAGGTAGAGTCATGAACGAAAGCACTCCACGGGCAAGAAAATTACAGGATGCGGGCTAGCGGTGAAAAGGAATTGTCGGAGAAACAAGGCTACAGCTTAGTGAAAATAAGATCCGGCTCGAGCCGTCATTGGTCGCAAATCGCATGATGAGGCGGCGGCAACTCAGTGCTGACGCTTCCTGCACTCTCACTGGTGCACGAAATTCAAAGCACGGACCTCGTCCAAGATGGCAGGTCGCGGTCCATCCCGTTTGGTGAAAAAGCCGTGATCTGTGTGCGTGGCCAGGCGGCCAATCTTATGGAGAGTGTAGGGAAGCGGGTGGGTGGTGGCGCTTCAGAAAAATTGTGGTGGAAGAGTGGGCAACACACCCAGCGCCCCTAAGGGATCGCTGCTAATCAGGAAACTTTAGCTCCGTTTTTAGAGGGCTGGTTTGTGTTACTCAGGATACTGGGAACGTTAACGACATCTAAGTGCGCACAGTGCAGTGGGAAACGTGAATGATTACTCGGAGAAAGGCATGAACTTCGGCGCAGCACGCTGCCGCAACAATTTTTGCCAGCCACTGAGCTCCTGCGAAACACCCACCTTGTGCTTTTCGTCACTTCTTCCGGAGCCGGCTTGTGGGTCTGACCCATGCGCAACGTTCGGGGGGCATTGGGGTCCTGCAGCAGTGCGGCCAGGTTCGGGAAGCTCCACACCTTCCTGTCGTGCACCATCAGGACCCGCTCGACGTGCCTCAGCAGGTTGCCCTGGCTGCAGACCAGGATGCGAGTCTGGGCGAACGGGACACACGCGGAGTTTGTAACAAGGCCGAATGCTTGTGCAGTTCTACTTCCAATGGTTCACCTCATAAGCAGCACAATTACTAATTTGTGTTTTCTTTACTTTCAGCATTTAGCTACATTTAATTTATCTTGAATTGGCTTTAAGCCCAGCAAAGAGTTACTAGTCCGGGCTCCTTGTTTCTTTTATGCAGTTTTGTATATTTTTGAGAGAGGACCAATAAAAGGGTAGAAATGCTTGCAAGGATGCCACAACGGCCGCCTACGGCCGCCGTCACAATGACCGCTCTATCCAAAACGCTTTTGGAAGGAGCGCGAAAAGACAAATGAACTCGACAGTTCAACTCGTTCGTTTCGCTGAACTCGAAGGCTACTCTCGTTTTATCTATGGCCTTCAGTATAGAGTACGATCAGGGTAGGCGGAAGGTCAGAGGCTAAACGAACGAGACTGACCTTCCTGCGTAGCAGGCCCTGGGGTCCCATCACCTGTCTGAACACTCTTGCGGCAACCTGGGCGTCCAGGCCACTCAGTGGATCGTCGAACAGGTACACGTCCGAATCACTGTACACTGCGCGAGCCAGGGCCACCCTCTGCCGTTGGCCGCCACTCAGTGTCGTGCCCTGCGATGCCAAAAGCGCAGAATCGCAAGGCAGAAGTCTCCACTTTCGTATGATAGTATCGCAATGAAAAAGTCGCGTCACTACTGTTTCTGATATTCAAAACATCGCCTGATAATATAGGTTGTGTAACCAAATAATCCAGGCAGGCATGGTTCATGCTTACTTCGGATTCGAGGTCCTCATAGAATGGAGAGGCGTCAGTACTAAATCTGGCAAAGCTGTTAGTAATTTCTATGCCGAGGAAGACAGCGTTAATTTCAACGGCTAATTTTGTGTTTTTCACGCGACTCAGCAGAACTGTACACAGATAAGTATGATGCGTGGTTTTCATAGAAGCAAATAGCATAGAAACAAAAGCAATTATTGTACGCAACCAGACTGTATGTTCTGTGTACAGCGAGAAATCTCAAAAAGTCTAGTTTACACAACATTCGCTAAGTTACAGGGCTGTCGGACACAGCTGCGCTATCATAAGCCCCACTGTTGGCTACTTTTTTGGCATTATCAGTCATGTGAAACCGGCAAGGAACCACTTTGACCTAAATATGCTGGGATCTAATCGTTAAATACTGATCAAATTAATCATACTGATCCGACGGTAAGGCCCCTGTTTTCTATAGATGAACAGATAGGATCCACCGTGCCCACGGCGTGGACACTAGCTTGCTGCTGATACGAAGAAGACGCATCGCAAATAGAAGACGTTCTCACTACAGCGTTCCAAAATTATTTGCCTCAAGTGCATGGGCATGTGCGCTCGTAGGCTTTCATAATGAAATCTTTAAAGATTCACAAGTTAAGAATGACTTTGCTTTAAAGAGACAATGAGGATAAACAGAGTTGGCCTGTATCCAAAAGTTACCGCGTTCAATCATAAAAAGATCGTTTTAATCCAACAAGGAACTTCAAAAGGTTAGAAAACACCAAAAAAGACGAAATACAGATATCCCCAATAGAGGCCCATTTCGAAAGTAAAATGCGAGCATCGACACGAATTTCGTCTCGGGTCTCAGAGGCTATACGCTGTATTGCCATTCACTTTAAAAAGATGGAAACCCGCCCTTTTTGGTACGGACGTCGCTAGTTTGAATCGAGTGGCTGGAACTTTTTAAATAAAATTTCTCGCCAATAAAAGCAACTTCTGCTGCTGTACAATTGTCAACTTGGCCAGAAAGGGCCAGATAGTCACTTTTTGCTGAGAACAATCATTTGATGGAGTCGTCCTCCGTGTCTCTTAAAGGTTGAATCGGAGTATCGAAGCTGAAGAGTTGTTTGATCGAATTCTTTCGTTCTAAACACAGATAAAGCGCAGCGCGAGAAGAAACACTGGCGAAAAGGAAACAGATTAGGAGCAGTAAAAAAAAACTTTGGAGACACTTAAGCTTCGCGTTAACAGGGAAACGCAGTGGCGTTTCCTTCTGGTCGAGCACCTTCGATGTAGATGGCGCATCAGCATTCAGGGAAGGCGCAGGCTCAAAAGAAAGCCCTGCACTAGCGGACGTTACCGGCTTTATCGCACACATGTGTCAGAAGCAAACAAGCCTCGCTCTTTATGCAATCTACATGGCGACACCACTCCACACTGCTCCTAGAGGCCTCCGTGCGCAATGGAAACTTTCGACTCCGCTTCCTCAAGAAAGGATGATGACGTCACACTCACTCAAAGCATTCCTGGCGTCCTCCGCGTGAAGTGGAGAGCTTGTGCAAGGTTTTTTTGTGCACTAACGACGCGACGGAGCCGCGGCAGCCTTAGTAGAGTGCTTCTTGAAACCGCGCAAAAAAGACAAAGGACGAGGAAGAAACCAACAGGACAGAGCGCGGCAGCCTTACACTGTGGTGACGCCGACAATGACGACAACGGCTTTACAGGCTTACGAGCTCATTAACGCTCCCGCGTTAATAACTTGGATGCTAGTTCTGGTCGTATTTGTGCTTTACATTCATTTATGTTTCGTTTTCGGGCTGCACTCAACATATGATGAGCGTGGAGCAGAGGTTAGAAGCTTCACTGCAATGCAGCATTGATGTGGCGGTGCACGCTTTACGGGGAGAACGTGGCCTGAGTATACGCTCGATTTTCTCATCCCGTTCTGTAACGTACAGGTGGCGCTGCATTCACAAGCGTTACATCGGCCTGCAATTGGTAAGTACCTTGTCTATAGCGTGCCGGCTAATCAATATTTGCATTTGAGATCGTGTGTCCATGAGATCGATAAAATTGCTCTGAGATTATTGAGCCGGGCACGATCACGTGTCCGGTCGAGTAAGGTCGTGAGAGTTTAACGTTCCCATTTGCAATATAATCGAATGCGAGCTGTAGATAAGATCCGTAGGACATTTGAAGCATACACGAACACACGTACGATTAAATAAACACGTCGCATTTGAGATTTTAACTTTATGTGCAAACGCATCGTTTCTGGGGATTTAATTTTGAAGTAGACGAGGACAGGCAAACCAATTTACAGGAAGGCTGGAAGAATAGCGTGTATATATATATAGATAGAAAAATGACTACATGACATATGAAGAGGTGGTGGAGTAAAGAGAGTGAGTGTTTGATGGAGATGCAGCTACATAGTGAAAAGATGTGCACTCCGTTCTGAAAGCACGGAGAGTACTCCTCAACTGCAGGATTTATAACTAACTTTTAGACACATTTTTCCTTAAGTTACCACTCAGAGATTGAAACAGATCCAGAGAAGCACAGAGGTTAGGACTGTACTGAGTGTTTGTGTGTATACCGCGTCAAGCAGTGTTCCCTTTCAAATAAGCTCTTTTAACAAGGAAAGTAGAGAGACGCGAAATGCATGGCTAACTCTGCTAACGCACCTTCTCGCCCACTTCTGTGAGGTCTCCGGCGGGAAAGGAGGCGAGGTCTGACTGGAGCTCGCACGCCTTGAGGACGTTCAGGTAGCGGAGCGGCTCCAGCTTCAGGCCGAAGACGATGTTGTCCCGAACACTCATGTTGTAGATGCTTGGAGTCTGTGCGGCGTACGCGACCCTGCCCTGCAGACAGCTTTTTATAATTAAGAGCGAAAAATGCGGCACTATATGCTTTACGGCTCTCACCCTCTACCCCTCTAAATGGAATGTTAATACTGCGAGAATACGAGGCTAGCCTAATAGGGATGTTCGCCTGTACTCACTTCTTCAGGCCTCTTATTGCGGAGCTCGACCTTTTTGACCAGTCAAAGTGTGTTCGAATCCTAAGCGCAAAACTAAGACTCATGGGCCAGCACTCATGCAGAAATGATACCGAAATCATAGACTGCGGGCTCGTCCCCATCAGCTGATTACCTTTCGAAACTGAGATCACAATATGATCTTTGGTATGAAAGTGATCGTTGAAGATAATGGTCCGCGCCTTCCACTGCGAAATTTCAATACGTTCTTGAGCGATCGAAGTGCGTTTGAAGAATATCAAGCTTGTATCCGAGAGTTTATAGCGGGTTTACGATTTCCAAAAGCGCGAGAAAATATCAGAAGTTTTGGTTTGCGTTCTGTGAGGGTAGATAATTTCATCGGCACCTTGTTAAGCAGGTGACAGGCGTTGCTAGTCATGGGTATTGACTTTTATCACGCACTGAGTACGGCGCGCCCTCTCAATTGCTCTTCCGAATGTTTACTAGAGTTCGTATTGATTAACAGTTAAACAAGAGATTGCAATGTTTCCGAAAGAAAAAGTTTTCCTTGTATTGTAACACTAATAATCTTGCATGGAATGTGCCAGAGTTCTTTTCCAGAACCATTTCACTGCTCTTGTCCATGGCACTTCAAGTGTCGTAAAAACAACTCGGCCGAATCTTTACTTCCAGCAGCTACTGCTTTTTATTGTCCGCATGAAGCAAGTCGTGCGGAGATCATACCCCATACCCACGAACAAATAAAGCAGCTAATTGGCCCTAGAGGACCGCTATTCAACGCAGCAACGCCAAGATGCTTCTATTTCTCCTTCACTGGAATTTTTTTTCAAGGCCACTCTTAGAATCCCAAGTTGGCACGACGTATATTATATCCTGACGTCAAACCAACCCAGTAAGCCTTCTCCGGAGCTGAAAAAAAAAAACGTTCCACTTAATCTGCACAGCTCTACTTTCATCCAATATCTCCTTCTTTTCGGGCAGCTGGATTGCTCACCCTGCTTACATTCAAAGACTTCAATTACCATGTTTAATAACGTGTACTACTTGCATTATTGAACGAAAACTACGGGCGTTTTGACACGAGTCAACTACCGACCACCTACCACAGCCACGATCCCGTCATTTACGTCTTAAGAGACAGTCTCTCGAGTACGGACTTTCTCTCTCTGCGAAGAAAGACGCATCCCTCACACCGACATCGAACCATCCTCGGGTCCGCTGCATGTCCCCCAAGATGGCGGCGAGCAGCGACGACTTTCCGGCGCCCACGAATCCGACCACGCCCACCAAGGAGCCCGGCTCGATCTCCATCGAGACACCGCGGAGGCTGAAGCTCTCCTTGTCGCAGTCCCAACTGAAGTCGCACTTCTCGATGAACACTTCGCCTGCAAAAGGGAAAGCAGGGCTTGCGCCGAGATACCCGAGGCTGTGCAAGGGTGCATTGGCGTCGTGTTAACGATACAAATTCGCGCCCAATAAATCATCACTTCATAAAATAGGGCAGTGTCGTAAAAGTTGACTTACGACTGCTTGTGTAAAATTCTGAAATCATTGGATAGTTTTGACCTCACTGTGAAGCATAATAATTATTCAGCAGACAGCGTTATGCTGCACCCTTCGCTTTCCTCACTACCACATTAGAAACCGCATCACATGATTTACAGATTGCGCCACCTGCCTTCCAACGGAGATAATAGGAAGCAAGCAAAGCATCACAGTGAGGGACTTTTCCTGCAAGAAAAGTAGAATGTGCAAAAACAAACACGTAGCGGGTGGTGTTTTTCTGTTAGCGGACTCCCACGCAACAAATAATGCACATGAATGGTAACATGTTGTGCTTTAGATACCTGTTATATTATGCATTTTTCTTTATCTGTTTCGACTTGTACAGCCCTGAAAATTTCTCGCCTCTTAAAATAAATAATGAGCCTTTAGTTTTGTGATCAAGACTTAAACTAAATGCTTGCTGTTTATTTTGTTATTCCTTTGCTCCGTGCCTTCCGCTGTTTATATTACATATGTGTACCGTGCTTAATGTTTTCCTTTCGTTATTAAAAAAAAGTGAACTTTACACTATTTTAAAAACAATTATTACTAACTTGCGACGATGCTATGTTGATGCTTTGATGGTGGCTTCCCATTTATGTAAGCCTATTTTTGTCTTTATGGTAATAACGTGAACTGAAATGCACTGCGATGCTTTTAACTTCGCTGCAGTACATATTTCACGCATGTCAGTGGCAAGGAAGCAGCCTGGAACTGAATATCTGATGGAATGCAACGCCGCAAGCGAAGTACATAAATCTAAAGTCGTCTTTGCGCATTCATGTAACTAAAAGCCATCCGCTTTCCAAGAAAACTCACCTGCACATAACGCATTTCAAAAGCACTAAAGTACTGGGCGCTCGAAAAAGTGTCCTAGATGATTTCTCCGCGTTAAAAAATGCCAGCTCTACTCCGCAGCGCAAAAGTAGTGGCCAGAGATGTGCGCTGTATTTCTACAGATGCCAATGTCATTGTATTATTTGTAATCAACTTCGAACATGTTTTACTTCTTTCGAAGCATTTATAGGGGTTTTTCTTTTCATCTCTGCTGCGCACCTTTATCAACCGTAATAAATAGCTTCGGCAGCCTCCACATTCCCGATTTTCGCATGCTTTAGGCCTCTAGCACTACAGAGACTGAAATAAAAGGTACCACACATCCTGGAAACACTTAAAATTACCTTTAGGAACGCAGCGTTATCCCGGTGGCAGCCAAATAAGAAGAATATTGTTGAACCGAACAGACCTCCCGTTGCTTCATAGCGATATTAGGAGACAGCATACAGAGATGATAATGCCTGCCAGGTCTCTGAAATAAATATGGGCTGACTGGCTCTTTTTACTCGAATCAGAATGGTTCAGTAGCCTAGTATTGGGAAAGAGAGTAGGGGAGCAAATATATTATGCGGCGGTCGACGCCGATGGCGCCAACAAAAGTGCGCAAAAATACACGCTTTCATATATTTTCACTTTTGTTGCTCAGTGTACATTCTCCTTGATTGACAACACACAAATTGCTCAAAACAAATGCTGCCAAATAGCGCTGCTGATGGTGCGTAAATATCGGCGCTACATTGAACTTTGAAACTACAAGAAAAAGCTTCCAGCTGATGGGTGTGGGCATTGATGGGCGACAGGCAAACTGCGGTGAATCCCCTTGATGGTAACTCCAACTCCTCAACATACTGTTATGAGCAAACCAACGATTAATGCCTATAATATACAGCACGACACTAAAAAAACAAAGGAATTATAAAACTAAGTGAACGTAGTTGAGGCGAAAGGAAAAACTCGTGATACGCGATAATAAATGCAGCTGACGTCTCTTCCGACTGACCTTTGGAGGCCTTAGTTTCCAGGAAGCATGGCGGCCTCTCCTGGTGTTCCTCCTCACTGAAGAATGCGCAGTACCGGAGCATCGCCAAGCCGACCTGCGCGAACAGAAGGTCTCACTAACTAAACCCACAAGATCTCTTAATATGAGGAGATAGTGTATTAGGTGCACAACATAAACACGCTAAGGAAGCGAGACTTTTCAGTTGCAATTTTAGAGAGAAAGCTCTACTTCTCCCGTACAAATCTGAAGGTCATGTGGCTATGAAATTTGACCTTCAAACCAGGAGGAGCGGAGGCGTAGCTCTGGCGTCATGCCACGTCACTCGTCATGCCTCGCCGCAGCTGTGCGCGTTGAGCCGACGGCGCTCGCTCGCCTCGCAATTATCGCATCACGTGACTCGCTACGCCTCTCCACAGCTGCGTATGCGGAGCCGACGGCACTCTCGAAACTGGCGGAAATTGCGTACTACGCCATTCCCTATGTAAAAGCATATGGCTTGTGCTCACCGTCACAGAAAGCTATGGATGAGCAACGTGTTGGAACTGCTGTTCCGAAGATGTACCGTTGTCCGTACAGTTCCGAGACTTAGTCCATTAAAAAATCGTTTAACATTGAAATCATTTGTGCGGCACCCCTTCGAAATAGTCTCTCTTGCAGTCTATATATACACAGCTTCCAATGCTTCTTGAGGTGTTGCAAACAGTTGGAAAACTGTATTTTTGGCAAGGCTGCCAGCAACTTTGTCGTGGCGTCTTGGATGGCCTCCACCCTCCCCAGCCAGCGACATTTTGTGGCTCTCTTCACACAAGGAAGCACGAAAAACCGCATGGGGAGAGGTCTTGCGAGTATGGCGGATGGGGAAGCACAGTAATGCTGCGCTTGGAGAGAAATTTTGTCACGCTGAGAGCAGTGTGCAGCCTTGCATTATCGTGGAGAAGGCTCAATTGTCCAGATGCCTGTAAGTCAGGGCAACGGCGTCGCAGTGCATCACGCATGTGTTGGAGCCCGCGGATATCAAACTCCTTATTTACCGTCTGCCCTTGTTTGACGAAGTCGTTGTGTAGGACACCTCTGGCATCGAAAAAACTATCAGCATCGTCTTTGCTTTGGCCTCCTGTCGCCGCACCTTTCTCGACGTCAGAGAGCTCGTGGACTCCCATTCGGCACTCTGCCTCTTTGTTTGAGGAAACCGCCATGTTTCGTCTTAAGAAATGATGCTGTCGACGAATGCAGCATCTTTCCCTCGCGGAGGAAATCAGCGCTCACTAATGCCAGCGTGTCCTTCTGGTCCGGTGTTAGGGAGTTCAGCAGAAATCTGGCGTTCATCTTTCGTTCCCCCAAGTTCGCACGTAAACTTTGGCGGCATGTTGTCTTACTAATGTAGAGAGCATCTGATAGCATGCGGACTGTAATGGTGTGATCTTGCTGTACAAATTCCCTGATCCGAGCCACGTTGTTTTCATTCTGTGAGGTTGAAGGGCGCCCCTGCCTTGTGTTGTCTTCCACCGAAGTTCTCCCCGAAACGAACCTCTTGTGTCATTCGAAAACTCGAGCTCGCGATAGTGTCTCCTTGCTGTAAGCGTCACGAAGGAGCTCGTGCATCTGTGGGGCTGTCTTGCCAGGCTTCACACAGAACTTTATGCTTACACGCTGTTCGAGATGGACGTACATATCTCCAGATTCATTCACTGTAGAATGCACAAACGACTAGCAACAACGTATTTTTCTACATGTAGTACCATCTAGCCGCTGCCACAGCAATTAACATAAATAGCTAAGGTTAGCCCGAAAAGATGGCGCTACGCATACGCACCAACATTTGTTTTGGGGAATTATTTCTAGAGAAGAAAATAAATCAGTCTCGAAACTTTAAGGACAAAGGTTGATCTTCGCTGTTTAAGCCAAGTCACTGACATGCAATAAAGTTTAATGAAAGCTAAACCACGTCTAACCATGCTTAACAGACCTTTAGCTGTCTTACTAGGTTGATCCTGGTTGAACTACAGCAAATTTTTTTTTCGCGGACTGCAACTTAGTTTAGCTGCGGGCTTCAGCTGATCGGGTTAAACACAATGTTGCCGAGGAGCGTGGTTTTCATGGGTAGAAGGCACTCACAACGCTGCGGCTACGCAACAGCTGAGATGTAGAGCTAGTGACGAGATCTGTGGCCGAGATGAGGTACAAGCAGCAGAAGGACACGGCTGGCGTGAGCAGCGACGCGTCGCCCAGGAACGCCACCGCTGAGAACAGCAGGATGGCCATCTGCAAAGGCATGGGAGGGATGCAGCAGCAAGATAACGCACACATATGAGTGAGAGAAGATGAAATAGTGAAGCGAAATTTAAAACGGCGCCAACGGAAAGTATTTTGCGACCTTTGGATTGAGTTTGGAATTTCTGACAACTAATTCAGCTTGCGCGTGTTTTGTGCAGCGTTAACAAGAGTAGTGTTAACTGGGGGTTTACCGTAACGACCATTTCTCGTGACGTTCCTGTTTTCTACATGAAATCATCGTCTTTGTTGGGAATTTGTATTCCTCCTTCCCACTCCATACCTATAGCTTTTGCACTACCAGAACAGCTGCTTCACTCGCCCCCAGGCAGTTTCTCAGCGAGTTGAAAAGGAATGATGAAACACTCACGCCGAGCAGAACAGGTCGCTAGAAGAACACATGCACAGAAGGCACACAGAAACAGGGAACTAACACCGCTTCCTCTGTGCTACTTGTTCCGTGCTGTGTGTTTGCTGCTGCTCTGCCGTACTGTGATTCACAAGCTAGCCGAATCCAAAGTATTCCTCAAAGTCATACTCAATAGCAACGCTAATAATCGTTACTCTTCATCGGAAATGAGCGCACGCACCATCGAGGCTGAAGAGGTGTACACGGAGTCGATGAGGCCGTCCAGCACGTTGACTCTGTGGCTGGCCTCCTCTTCCTTGGCGCGCAGACGGCTGATGGCCGCAGAGAAGGCCTCCTCCCAAGCGTACATCTTCACCAGGCGCACCGACGAGAGCAGGTCCGAGGTCTGCTTGAGCCGCTCGTCGCGGAGGCTAAGCACGTTGTCCTACGAAAACAATGCCGATTGCTACCCTGCTCCTTCACTGCCATAATTTCACAAGCGGTGATATCGTGTTTTTTTTCAGACTGGCCTAGGCACACTATTACAGAAGCAACTTAACAGACTCCTGCTCCCCAAACATACTCTATGAGCAATGTTTAAGAATGAGCCTGCAACGGACACTGTTCATTATGTCAAGCAAAAACAATTTTCACAAGAAATTCTTTCTTAGTACGCTATGCTAAGGCTAAAAAAGTAACGGTATACCCCCAGATTGTCCATCTGTGTGTGCAAGGTTGCTGCACACAGAACAATTTTGGGTGCTTACTAGATGGATAACAAGATACTTATCCTTCTTTACCTCAGCCTCTGCTTCTCTCTGTGCATGCGCATGTTCATTAAGCCGTTTTAAAGATGTCAATTTATCCAACATCTTGTGGAAAACGGTATTTTAGGAGGTAAGGCAAAAAGCCTTAAGGCGCTTGCCGGGGCCTGAACTATGTTTAATGAAAACAAAAATGTTCTGACAGAGAGTACCCAATACATCCAATCCGAAAACAAGAATAAAGTTTAAAATTGAATACAAACTGGTTGAGATGGATTTTTACATGCGTAAACCGGCATTCCTTAGACAACCCTCACCCAGAGCCGGTCCTGGACCACGGCTGCTGGCCAGACGAGCACCAGTGCCACTACGGGCCAGATGCTGGTGATGAGCGCAGCTACCGCGCCCACACGCAGCCCGATGAGATAGATGATGACCGGGAGGAGAAATGTGCCAGTCATGGGCAGCGGGAACTGTGTGCACGCAATGCAGATCTGCAGGCAGTCACCGCCCAGAAGGGCGAGCACGTAACCGGAAGAGTTCCTGGACAGCGCACGGGGGGAGAGCCGCACCATCTGCGAAGAGGATAGGAACACGGCTTGAAAGATTGGCGACTGTCGGGACCCGCACAAGCGCTACCATAGTGACGTACGTTCAGGAGGGCAACTGTTGGGGACGCCACAGCTCCGCTCTTGATAACTCACATCGACGATGTCGCCACAGCAGGTGCTTCTTTACAGTGAGAAAGACGCCATGGCGGGCGACATTTAGCGACATTTTTCTGCCGCATAAGTCATGTTACCCAGCCTGAAGTGAATTGTGGGTTCTGCCGTCCCAAATCGACATGCCATGGCAACGAAGGACGCCGTAGTGAAGGGCTCCAGATTAGTGAGCCAACCTGGGGCTCTTTAACGTGCGCTAACATTGCACAACACAAGGGCGCTTTTCGACGGTTGATACTTGAAATACGATATGGGCTTTCAGGATGCAAATACAGCTGCTCATTACATTTCCTACAGGATCTAAGCAGGGATGGAGGTAAGTGTTCAGTATTTAGGTATACAGCGGCGTAAGAAGCGGTAGGGCTGCCTAGCCACCCTACCGCTGTAGTTATGCATTGCTAGGCCTAACCTGCTTCGCATCGAAGCCGCAGCCAACGGTGCACTGAAACAAGCTGCCTATCATAAAATGTCGAATCCTGTTCCCAGTGCACTATAAATTAACGCATTAAATTCAATGTGTAGCTGGTCCCCGCGAAGCCTGTGCCGGCGCAGCCCGCCAAGCAAAGCCCGCTGCTAGGCCTTGTTAGCTTGGCCTCACAGCATGGTAACGATGCGGCGCTGAAAATGAGCACAAGTGACCGAAGGACCGGGAACTAGCATGTGTGCTGCAGTTTCCTGTCTGTGCCTTTTAAGCTAGTTGTTATGTCTGTATGCGAACAGTTATCTGAGAGCGCTGACATAAGCACCACTTTCAGGGGAGCGGCGCCGTCCAATATATTGAACATTGCGCTGAACGCGAGTTCGATCAACGACAACTGCGGTGTTATACTTTCGTAGCATGAGCTACACCGGCCGAGGTTGAGCAGTTTCGCGTGGCTCCTGGAGATCCGTGCTGCGCATGCGCGAGGATCTGTGACGTCACACGGCGCACAACTGGCGCGCCGGAGCCGCCGCCGCCGCGCGCGCATCGTCGGTCTGCGCATCCTCTGGAAACCGCACCACGTTGCCAACCAGGTAACTGGTCACGTGACCAACCGCGCGATGAACCACGTGACCAGCCACGGCGCCGCGCCGCCAGCAGCTGCTCCGCACCACGTGACCGACCACGTGACCAACCACGTGGTCAACTTGGGTGCGGTTCCGGACAGTCAAGTGAATGGGCTCCCGCTCACCTTCCTGAAGATGGCGCCCAGGAGGAGGCACCGGACGCGGTTGGCAAAGCGGAAGCAGGTATGCATCTGGTAGCAGGCCAGCAGCGTGTCGGCGATGCAGGCCGAGACGAAAAGCCATGTGGTCACCGTCACCTCCTCGCCGCCCTCGACCAGCCGCCTAGTAAGTGGAGGGTGAGGCAGAGAAACACAGCAAAACGATAAATAGCAAATGATGACGAGCAAAAATGAACGTGAGAAGAGGTCAGTTAATGAATAAATGAATGATCTCGAATGTATTGAATATTCCAACGGTTTTTATGGAGGAAAAACGCTAAGGCGCCCGTGTGCTGTGCGATGTCAATGCACGTTAAAGATCCCCAGGTGGTCGAAATTATTCCGGAGCCCTCCACTACGGCACCTCATTCTTCCTTTCTTCTTTCACTCCCTCCTTATCCCTTCCCTTACGGCGCGGTTCAGGTGTCGAACGATATATGAGACAGATACTGCGCCATTTCCTTTCCCCCCCAAAACCAATTATTATTATTATTCCTTCCAGGGTCTTCACAGCGTCGTCATGAAGATGAGCATGAAGAACTCCATATAAATTGAAATGAAGCTTTCTATCAGTAAAAAAAAAATAGAATGGTGTTTCGAACATTCGGGAAGAGCACCGTCTCCTACAAGCTACACGGCGACAAGCACAACTCTCATATATAACGAACCCAGTTATACATCACACCATTACATAATATAAAGATACGTGAGAGAAAAAATATCAGAAACTGTTAACAAGCACATCTTTTTCCGTGTTATATTTTTCGTGCTAAGTGTTTACAGTGTGCTGTTTTTATTGGCTAAGAAAAGTAGCTGAACCCGCAGTATTTATTTATGACCGCTAGTCATTAGTAAACCCTTGAAGTTGAGTATCACGAAAAACCCTTGCGGAAGCTGTGCAGGCACTTTAAAATTCTGTTATCTACTTCTAGGAAGATGCATATTTTGTTACTGGTGGCATGCAACCCGCCGCGGTGGCTCAGTGGTAGGGTGCTCGGCTACTGATCCGGAGTTCCCGGGTTCGAACCCGACCACGGCGGCTGCGTTTTTATGGAGGAAAAACGCTAAGCGCCCGTGTGCTGTGCGATGTCAGTGCACGTTAAAGATCCCCAGGTGGTCGAAATTCTTCCGGAGCCCTTCTTCTTCTTCTTCTTCTCCTCAAGTAATATGGCACATACCCACGTGGGGGGATTGGCCAAGGTATAGGGTAGAATGCCAATGAAGCATTTGCGCGGGGAAGGAAACGTCAGAAGACTGAATCAAGATAAAAAAAAAAATTGGGAAAAATAAAATGAATTCAAGAGGTATGAGTCATCCGGAATAGAATCAATCTAGCCTTTTTGGACATGCGAAAGAATTTTGTGTATAGCTAACAGGATAATCGATTAGTTGCACTTATGTAATCGTGAAGGTAGCCGCATACACTGCTTAACGGGAATCCCTTGGCACTCGCACCGAACGATAGAAGAACTGTAAGAGACAGAGGCAGTCCTAGTCTCGAAAGAGGAACCTCCAGATATTGCTTTCTCTGAACCGCGAACCGCCGGCAAGAGAGGAGAAAATGATCGATTGATTCAACTTGCCCACATGATACACAAAGGTTTGTCGCAGCGAACCCGCACCTGCATAAGTACAAGTTTAAGTGAGGGATTCTACATCGCAGGAGCGTCATGGACACTTCACAAAGCCTTGACTTACACCACCGGATATTCCATGGGTACTTTAGGTGTTGAAAGTCCACGGTATTCAGCAACGGATCACTCAAAGTGGCTGAAATATGTTGGAACCGCTGGAAACGTGAAGCTGCTAACAGAATGAGGTGAGGGACGGGATATATTACAGGTGCGCTGAGAGCTGACCTTGCCAATAAATCAGCCACCTCGTTAAAATAGACGCCTGAATGCCCAGGTACCCAGACCAAACGGATCTCGCGCACTGTGCTCGGAACAAAAAACCTAAGTGAACGAGTCAAGAAAGATTTTTCCGAATTTTGGAGAGAGACAATAACTGAAAGGCAGTCTGTGAGAATAAGAACCCGTGCGACATGTCTGGGAATTTTGAGAAGAGCCAAACCAATGGCCAAAAACTCTGCGAAGAATATAGGAGTATAATCAGGGATACGAACGGAGTAGCTCCAATCTAGATCCTGCGAATATATGCCAATCGCCGCCTTCTCACAGCTGCCGGAGGCATCAGTGGAGAGAACAGTATGATGTGGAAAATTCTGTAGGTGTTCAGAAAGAAGACCATTTAGGGTATGTGCGGGCATATGCTTCGCATGGGACGGGAAAATAAAGTCGTAATAGAAGACGGGATCAGCCTGCGTGTCAGCAACTCGTTGCAAGGAGATCAGATCAACCTGAAGCGGAGCTAACAGATTCTGCGTGAACCTAACTTGCGGAAGCTGATAACGTGGCCAGTGATTAGTCAAAAAAAGGTGTGGTTGGGATACAAAAATTGGAACACTAACGCCTGGGGCCGGGTCAAAAGACTTGAGGAAAGTACGCACTGTTAGAAGTTGGAAGCGGGAATAGAGGTTGGGGATACGCGCTTCCAGATAAAGGACAGCGTTGGAAGCTGATTTTGGGAGCCCGAGGCATAGCCGTAGGGCACGTCTTTCCAGTATGGCTAATGGCTGCAGCTTGTAGTTCGCGCTACCAGAGAACAAGGGGCAACCAAATTCCAGAATCGGTCTCATATAAGCCTTATAGAGCAACAGTAGCGTGTCACGACGCATGCCAAACTTTTTATTGCCAACTCGGGTCAAACGGCCCAGTGCACGTTCCCCTTTAATAACATTATTTTTAATATGGTGTCGCCAGTCCAAATTTTGGTCATAAGTAACACCTAGGTATTTAACCGACTCCACCTGCGGAATTGGAGTGGAGCGGTAGGCTAGCGAGATGTACATAGGAGCGTCGGGTGGAAATACCAGCACGCCGCATTTGCTGACATTAAGAGATAAATTGATTTGGTCCAACCAGACTTCAAGAGCATTCAGATATGCCTGCAAATACCCGTAGAGCACATGAATATCATTTGCTGATGCGAAAAAAGCTATATCATCTGCGTATACATAAACTGTAACGTTAGGATGAATGGGGATGTCCCGAACTAATATGTTGAAAAGCAGCGGAGAAAGAACAGAGCCTTGCGGCACACCTCTTGATTGACCATAGGTATTAGAACAAAAAGATCCGTCTGTACAGAAGAAAAATCTATCTTTTAGAAATTCACAAATCCAGGCGTAGAGGTAATGCGGTGGTTGTAGTTGAGCAAGCTTGTTAATGAGGACTGTGTGCTCCACGCTGTCATAGGCCTTCGCAACGTCAAGCGTCACCAAGGCCGAAACTTCTCTCTGGCGCATTGAGAGTCGTATTCGGCTCTCGAGATCCACATGCGCGGACCATATGGAACAACCGCGACGAAAGCCAATCTGTGCGGGGCTGAGGCCGTTAATATGATGAACATGCTTTGTGAGGCGACTGTGTACTACTCTTTCTATTAGCTTTACTAAATTTGAGGTTAAAGCAATCGGCCGAATATTGTCTAATTGAAATCCATTGTCTGCATTTTTTAAAAGTAAAATTATTTTCGCAATTTTCCAACTGTGAGGAATCCAAGAGGTTTCCAATGACGCATTTACAATATCTAGAAGGTGAGTTGGAAAGTCGTGCGCTAAAATCTTTAACATGCCCACAGTAATCCCGTCAGATCCCGGAGCAGCAGAGTGCATCGAGGAAACAATTTGCAGGAGCTCCGACACGTCGACCTCAGGATAGTCCGAGCTGGGGGTGAGAGTGTGCAAAGGTTCTGCTTTCTGTACCTGGAAACGTAAGGCCAGCCCCTGCGCGATGCGTTCAAGGTTTTGCTTAGCCTCCTGCGGAGACATTACCATTGACCTTATGCGATTGGAGGCCGGAGAGCTGTTATTCTGCGCCATGAATCTGTAGAGAGCCTTCTTATTCTGGGGTTTTGAGAGATACGTGTTTAAATTTTGATTATAATCCTCCTTTGCCTTTTTAACAGTTCGTTTGAAACATGCAGAGAAGAACTTATAATTTATCCAATTAGCTGGGCTCTGATTATAGGAAAGGCTTTTCCAGGCTGCTTTTCTACGACGATAAGCTTTCTCGCACTCCTCCGTCCACCAAGGAGACGGCTGTCTGGCAGGAGCAGTAGTGCACACCGAGAATACAGAACTCTCAGCAGCATCTTGCAGAAAGGTAATTGTCCGCTGAGCTCTTTGTGCTCGACCTGAGCTAACTATGGAGGGGAGTGAGGCAGATATCAATTTTTTGTACATAATGTGGTTTAGAAATTTCATGGTTGCACCACCTTTTCTGATAGGCGAGGATATAATAGAAAAGGTTATTGGAAAGTGGTCACTAGATGTACCTGATTCTTCAGTTGACCATGCAGATACGCCAACCCCACGAGATGCTAATGTTAAATCTATGATTGAACGGGATCCTCCACGCATAAAGGTTACTGCTCCGGAATTACAGCAGCGCACTGCATTCATTGACATCCAGGACCACAGAAGCTGGCCGCAGGAGTCAGAGCGACTATCCCAGGCACTGTGGTGCGAATTAAAATCTCCTGCGATGACTGTGCTGTTTGCGCCGCTCAGTAAGGTGTCCAAACAGTCTGTCCTGTGAACACCGATTGGGAAGTAGACGTTAGCAATAGTGACTTTGGCGCACTGTGGAAGGGAGATTTCAACCGCCAACAACTCACAGTCAGGGCGCATAACCGTCTGCGAGATTGATGCCCGGTGACATATTTTCGTAGAGATCATAGTTATTAACCCACCACCCCTGCCATTAACGCGATCTACCCTGAAAACACGAAATTTTTTAAATGTGAATGATTTAAGTGGTGAGAGCCACGTTTCTTGTAAAATCACAATATCTGGATTATGTTTATGAAGAAGTAATTCAAGATCCGGTAAAGAAGAAAGTACGGAGCGACAATTCCACTGCATAACTTTTAGACCCGCCATGATTATCGACTGGTTAAAGAGGCATCAACAGCCTCCTTCAGCACATCAGTCTGGGGAATTAATTTGGGGGGTCCTTTCTTTGCTTTGACTTGCGGAACAGCTGACTTCGAGGGTGAGGAAGAAGCTCGACGCTTCTGGGAAGTGGTGAGCATTTCAACGTCCATACTACAAGGATCTACGTGAGCGACACTGTCAGGAGCGCTGTTGGCAGGCGGTACTTGGGGCACGGTAGGAGGCGACATGGAAGGATTCTTACTAGCAGCACTCGGGAGTGATGCCGGCGTAGCCGCCGAAACATGTGATTCAGTAGGCAGAGATTGGCCAGCAACAAGTTGAGATAGAGCCTCGGTGAAACTGCCCAGCATTCGCTCGACCACCACAGAAAGAGCCTGTTCTACTGAGGACACTATTGAAGTAGTCAAACTTGACGGTATATCAGCAACAGAGCTTCGCGCACGGCTGGCATATGTATTACCCCTCCGATCCAGAAGTGCATAAGCATCTGCTCTCGAACATCGTTTCGCTTGAATGATATCGAGCAGGCTTTGTTCGTCGGCTCGTTTCGAGCAGTTGACATCATCAGCTGAGTGGTTGCCCTTGCATAGGCAACACTGGGGCTGATCAGAGGTGCAGCTGTCATCTGAATGCCCTTCTCCACAAACCCGGCAGCGGGTCGCCGACTTACACGCTTTACCACTGTGACCGAAACGCCAACAGTTGTTGCACTGAAGAGGACGGGGCTGCAGAGGGTCCACACGATACACTATCGGCCAAACCTTGAGTTCAGAAGGACAGGAGGAACCAGCAAACGTAGTGATAACTGACTCTGTCGCAACACGCACACCATTGAATTCTCTACTGCACCGGTAGACAGAAAGAACCCCCACACCTGCATCCTGAAACTCCTTCAGTATATCCTGCGGGGAAGATGCTGGGTCCACGCCACGAACAATGCCTTTGGAACATGCGAGCTGTTCCGGGATGAAGGCTTTAACCGCTAAGGACTGAAATATTTTGCACTGGAGCAGGTCCGTGACACAATCAATGTCAGCGGACCTGCAAACAATGCCTCTCCGGCCGAACGGTCGCACCTCAGAGATCTGGAGGTAGTGGGTAGTGAGAGATCTTAGCTCCTGCTGAAGGACCTTGGGGCTTTTCATCTTGATCGTTCCCTCACCGATCGGCACGAAAGCCACAGGGATGATGTCAATTCCATTTTTACGAAAATTTTCTAGCGGCAAGCTTTGGGTGGGCAAGCTGGCAAACCAGGTTGCCGTCCCTCCACCCGGGGAGGTCAGCGACATACCTAAGCCAAACGCACCCTCAAATGCACATTAACCTGGCCTACAGACCTAACCTGAGACCTGGCCAAATCCCCCACAGAGAACGGCCTCACCAGAGATGACCACGTAGGCACCACCAGGGAACCACAGTTGAGCTCGAAGCCAAGCACCAGCAAGAACACGTCAGCATCCACGACGGCGTCCACCGCCCCCCCACTACGGCACCTCTTCTTCCTTTCTTCTTTCACTCCCTCCTTTATCCCTTCCCTTACGGCGCCACGGTTCAGGTGTCCAACGATATAGAGACAGATACTGCGCCATTTCCTTTCCCCCAAAAAACCAATTATTATTATTACTGGTGACATGCAAAAGACGTGTGCAAATCATGGCTAATGAGATGAGTGGTATTTGGCAGGAGAGATGCGATCAGTGGATTTAACAAAAAGTACAGTTTTTGCAGCCCGTTGTTCATGTAGAATTCAACCAAAAGATGATGACTGCGAGAACAAACGTGATATAGTGCAGATAATGGTTTGTAATGTATATGTAGATGTGGTATTATGAGAATCTAGAATATACGAGCTGCCAAATTTTCAGAGACATTTAAAAGCGCGAAATAGTTGCGGTCATGATTATTTCAGGCATGAAAATGTCGTGTAATTTTTTTGTTGTGCTAGGAGATAATGTCTTCTGGTGTAAAGGTGTCGTTAAGAACGTGATCTCATTTATTTACAGTAATTAGCAGGTCATTGGCATCATTACGCATCACGTTGCACTGAGTACTAGCATTCAACGCGCACCAAAATTTTTTAGGGTTGTTTTTTAGCATAGACGATCTTAAGTAAGAAAATTATGGCGGGAAGTTTTGTGTAGTCAGTGATAATATTTATGGATTCATTTTACCTTTCCCTCCAGCTCGAATACCGATATTTAGTTGCCTGTCGGTGCAATCGCATTTTTGAATTATTCAAGCATCCAAAACCCCAATTTATCCAATACACATTCTTTCTGTGTGCCATGGGCATGACCGGCGCGAATGCGTTAATTATAATGAGCGTATTTTTTTAAAAAACGTGATAGTCGTGTTAAATGGACAGCGAGGAATACTCAATCAAAAAGTGGACAGCAAAACGATTTGATTCTCAGTTGACTCTGTTAAAGTTATCTTTGTTTTAACACTTGATTTCTTTATTATTTGTTTTTATTTCTATAGAACGAAACCTGGAATGGCATTTTGCGGGTGCTGCTTTTTTTTGTACAGGCCTACTGCTGTCCATGCCGATTGGCTCGAGCTCCAGAAGCCTTGGACTGGAGCCAATCGGCACGGACCGAAGTAGGCCTGTCTAAAAGGCGACACCCACAAAATACCACTTCTAATGCTTCCGGTCAATACGTAACAATCTCACAATCTGAAATGATGCCCAAAGGAAGTCTATCTGAGAAGAGGTCAGGATTACACCTTAAAAATAAATCAAGAGCGCTCGTGGCTCGGAATGCGTCTTCTGTTATAAAAGTTGTGACAATAAGAGATGTAGGCATTACTGAAACTATGTGCTTTGAGCTTCTGTGTAACGGTCCGCGGTGAATTTCGTGCATCAGTTGTTACTAGGAAAATGAGACTCACCAAAATAAGGCCAGTATCACTTGGAACACGCGCGCATATTTCACAACCAATTTGTTTATATCTGTTTCGATACCACGTTGAATATATTCATACCGTTCAGTCATCTTGACTTCTCGTACATCTTCGAAACAGGTACTTATTTACCGCATAGGGTGTTTGCCTGGGCTAGTCGGTACATGGTACTAACTGATGGCACAAACTGTGTTTGTCTCTTTCTTGTCCCGTCCTTCGTGCACTGTGTCTTCAGTTAGTATTTATTTACCGCCCTCAGGCACTGCGAAGTTAATGTGATGTTCCTAGGTAATTCTCATACACATATATTCGAAATTAAATCCACTGAATACATGGAGCTATGACGTGCATAAAAACGCAAAATTGCTTGAACTTTCCAGAAACATTCTCAGGCTGGGACTACTGCACTCATCATGTAGGGGGTTGTTTGCATTGTACACGCTCAGCATGTATTTGCTAACGTGTTCAGTTATGATTACTCTATGGCCTGTCTAAGCAATGACTGCATGACTGCGGACGTTTCCCCTGAATGAAATATTTTTCTACCGTGCGCTACACTGGCCGAGGTTGAGCAGTTTCGCGTGGCTCCTGGAGAGCCGTGCTGCGCATGCGCGAGGAGCAGTGACGTCACGCGGTGCACAGCTGGCGCGCCAGAGCCGCCGCGCCGGTCTGCGCATCCTCTGGAAACCACACCACGTGACCAATCACGTAACTGGTCGCGTGACCAACCGCATGACGAACCACGTGACCAGCCGCGCCGCCGGCAGCTGCTCCGCACCACGTGATCGACCACGTGGTCAACCACGTGGTCAAACCCTCCTCACACTCACTGAATAAAAAAAAACCCTGTGTCGAGGCTAGGAGTCCAACCAGGGCCTTTGGCTTTTTTTTTATCTTTATTGCCCGTAACCAGGACCTTTGGCATTTGAGACGGAGACGCTACCACTCCGCCACGACGACTCACGGTTTAAGCATGAATAAAGGCGGATGTACTGAATGTGCGCCTTTCATATATTAACTCTTCCGAAAAAGATGTCGCCGCGCTTTCGCTACGTATATCCTGGCCGAACAGAGCTAGGCCATCATCAATTTTGTGCGCATGCGCAGAGGTATCACTGAGGGTATACATATAGCGGGGCGTTTTCCAGTGTGGTATAGCCATGGAGAAGGAGAGCGAAATTGCTGCTCACGCTACGTATATTCTGGCATAGCCGAGCTAAGCCACTGCTAAATAGGTCTGAATCTATGACGTCATTAAGTTACTACCTACACATTCCTCTCCAACCTTATTGATAGTATGACAATAGTACTTTTTGGACAGCTAGAATTATTCTGTACACTTGATTTGAAGTGAGCTGCAGTAATGCTTATGTTCACTTGCGGTAACTATACCTTCGAAAGTAGAAGGGTCAACACCTGGCAGAGTTGATCATTTAGCATTGCACACGATATGCGGATCTCATTAGTTCGAATCGGTTTCCGCTAACCGCATGTCAGATGTCAACTTGTATGAAAAAAATCGCCGAGCTAAAGCATTGATGAATTATATTAATATATGAAAGAGATCGCCGATCTAAAGCATTCCGAACTAAAGAACAACAATGGCGATATTTCTGCATGCCTTCATCAGTTTCAAAAACCACTGGCTTCCATCGTAGCTTATACAATTAGTGGCGTGGTATATATGGCCAGTGTGCAAAGTCGCGTACATATTTCGGTTAGTTCAGATTTAGCTATATTGCTAATGACACTGCTGGGCTCGACACTGCTCTCTCACCCAGCAGAAGTTGGTAGGAGTAGACACGTTCCCCTCCCCACTCGACCGGCACTTCCTCCGAAGGCTTAGTAGTAGGTGCGGCCCCCTTTAAGACCCCCCCCCTCCCCCCCCCCCCCCCCCCCCCCCGGCTGAGGCGCAGGAGAGGTTCTTACTCGAGGAGCGGCACCTTGCTCAGCACGTTGGCGTAGTAGGTGAATGTTGTCAGCATGGTCCAGAAGAGGTCATCCCATACGGTTCGCATGACGGCGTAGAACAGCCGCCACCGGGTCAGCCTGTCCGTTCTGCGCCAAGAACGAAATGAAAGGAAGAAAAACTCTTTGGCGACCTTTGATGCGTCGTTCGAATGTGTTAACAACCAAACGTTCGGTATATCCGATGTTGACACAATAAAGAGCGTTGTGTCCGAGATGGTACACTTAGGTTCGTTATATCCGATGTCAAAACACTAAGTTCATTATATCCAAGGTTAACACACTAAAGTTTGTCATATCCGAGGTGGCATACATATATATAGTTTCGGTATATACGTTGTTAACACACTGAAGTTCGTCATACCCTAGATGGCATACTAAGTTATATCTGAAGTTAGCACATGAAATGCATTATATTCGAGGTGGCATATCCTAATAACATTCGTCTCATATTCGAGGTAGTATACTAATCTCGTGCAAGCGCAGTGTAAGTGCAATGGCAGGTGGCAATCTGCCACTGCACTTGCTCACGGCGGCCGCCATTTCCGCTTGCGTAGACTCTTTTAATGTTTTCTCAATAATAAATAAATAACTCATAAACGCACGCACACACACAGGCACGCATGTACGCTAAGTCGCAACCCTTCAGTACAAAACAGGATCATCCTTGTTCGCATAATGTTAGCTAAAGTTACACTTGAACTTTTATCTAAAAACTGTAAGATTGAAATAGAAAGACTGGTCGATTCTTTGGATGCACGTGACATATTTAAGTGCAGGAAGAAAGACGTTTTCCATTTTGGTTTGGTTTTGGTTTATGGGGGTTTAACGTCCCAAAGCAACTCAGGCTATGAGGGAAGGCGTAGTGAAAGGCTCTGGAAATTTCGACCACCTGGGGTTCTTTAACGTGCACTTACATCGCACAGTACACGGGTGTCTGGAATTTCGCCTACATCTAAATTCGACCGCCATGGTCGGGATCGAACCCGCGTCTTTCGGGTCAGCCACTGAGCACCATAACCACTGAGCCACCACGGCGGGCTTTCCAGTTGGGGAACCTACCTCGTGAATGCGATCGGCACGTTGAGATACGTACTGTGATCTTGAAATGAAATTTTCGCATAGTACCGAAAAGTACTGCACCTTATGAAGTAGGATTCGGTGAGTAAAATTTCGGGAAGACGGTCATGGCTGAAGAAGCAAAGTATCCATAGCGAGCAAGTATTTGAATTCTGAGTGCTCTCAAGAGTGGCGAAAAGATGTCAAGATTATACTGTCGTTCATACGCAGAAAAATGATCAACTTACATCTTTGTTAATGATATCAATAGCGCAATGAGAGCATTATGAAATGCAAGCATCCCTAGCTGCTGTCTTCTGGGGCCTTATTTTGTACCGATTTATATCACTTTTAAATTTTTTGCACCATTACAATTCACAGCTGTAGCTTTTGATGCCAGGCTTGACGGCTAGCAACGAGCGCCTTACGCTCTCTCCGATATATAAATCGAACCGGAGCAATGAAAAAACGAAAAAAACTGGATCAGAAAAATCATGCTGACATTTCACGGCCCCTCGTCAGTATTTTACATGTTGGCGTTTAACTCTTTATTATCGGATGGTTACCAGATAAGATATGCGGGTATTGACGTCCTGAAGCTGCGCGGCTGTCGGGGTTTGCTCTATGAAGGACTCCGGATTAGTTCCAACCGCCTGGCATTCTGTGAAGTGCACTGATATCTTAATGAATACGGCTGGTTTTGAATTTCATTTCTATAGAAACTCGGCAACCAAAATTCT
Source organism: Amblyomma americanum (assembly GCF_052857255.1). Taxonomy (NCBI): domain Eukaryota; kingdom Metazoa; phylum Arthropoda; class Arachnida; order Ixodida; family Ixodidae; genus Amblyomma; species Amblyomma americanum. Next base: position 53,150,504 of record NC_135506.1, read on the forward strand.
ATCTTGCGACCTTGGGCTCGGTATCCGAACGCTAAACACACTTAACCGTTATGGCGGTGGGGGGGGGGGGGGGGGGGCTATCTTCTCTTTTACCGCAATTTGTTGAGACGAGGATCTACTTACTGTTGTACGCGTGACAGCCGACCCCAGGCTTCTTTGGACAGCGGCCCGCACTTCATGCGTTGACTCGGAATCGGCAGGTCTCGGTAGACGGGATTTTCCTAGTACCGCCACATTCTTCAGGTGCCTGAGGACGAAAAGCGCGACAAAAGCACATGAATGGAATTTTGATATTCATCACATCTAAGTACGAGGTTTAGACTTTTCTAAGAAAATTTTCAGAGCGTCGCCATATTGTTCACTGGACTGTTGCGCTCTACTGGCGCAAGCATATAGGAAGCGGCAGCACTAGCTCTTTGAACTTGTTCGCAACACTCCAACAAAGCAGGTGTTTTAACATCTCCTTGGACCCCATAAAAATACCTAGAGGCACCTGCAAATCAACTACGATTAATCAAATCTCCTCAACGGACGGCTTTGAGCTACTGACGTTGATTTATTGCCGTGACGTCGCGGACAGCCAGCCGCCTTCAGCCCGCTAGCATGCACTACCCAGCAGCTGTGGCAGGTGAAACCCCTGTTATTCACGGCGTTATGACAATAGGTTGATGCCTTTGGTTGAAGGTCGTCCTTTTAGGAGCGCAATTCCCCTTTTCGTTCGTCAGTGTATCCGTTCAATCTTGTACTGCTAGCCCAGAAATTATACCCAATAATCTCCTGCCCCATTGTAGACCTCTCAACTGATCTTGTACATGGTGAATTCGCCGATGTCTCAGATTTGAAAACGAATTAGAACAACTACCGTGCATGGCTATTGATATATCGATCCTGGTTTAGTGTCGGCACATCACTCACAGACTAAACGTGTCTTTATATTTAATGCTGAGAGAAGGAATTAAGTACCTCGTGTTGCTATTGAAACTTGGTGTTGAAAACTGAATTTTTGGCTTAAAGAAACCTAAAGGCGATTACATTAGTCAGCAATGCGAACTTTGAGCGCAGCTCTTAAGACCTGTGACAGCTATTACCTCTGTTACGGCTGACAGATGGTGCGTTACGCTGCTAGCCTGCACTGCTGCTAGCCACGGCTGAACACTTGATACTTTTCTGTAAAGGGCTTCACCCTGCAGTGGAAAGCAGCGGGGCTGATTTATCCAAGGCATTGGGGTTTAAGGGCAGTGAAGGGAAAGTATATTTTAAGCGGGTAGAAGTAACCAAGAGAAGGTTATCTGATTGGTGCCTAAAATCAAGAGTAAAATTTCATAAGGCATGGCTAGAAGGCTTGAGCCATCACCCTATTTAAAGCGTTCAGCCTCCATCCATACATCCACCCATCCACTCACCCACCCACCCACTCACCCAACCATCCATCCATCCACCCACCCACCGATCCATCCATCCACCCGCCCACGCACCCACCCGCCCACTCATCCATCCACCCATCCATCCATCCATCCATCCACCCACCCACGCACCCACCCACACACGCACACACCCATCCATCCATCCATCCATCCATCCACCCACTCATCCATCCCTCCGTCCACCCACCCACCCATCCATCCATCCATCCATCCACCCACCCACCCACCCATCCATCCATCCATCCACGAACCCACCCATCCACCCACTCATCCATCCATCTATCCGCCCACCCACCCACTCACCCACCCATCCATCCATCCATCCATCCATCCATCCATCCATCCATCCATCCATCCATCCGTCCGTCCGTCCGTCCATCCATCCATCCATCCATCCATCCATCCATCCATCCATTCGAAAGCGGGAAAGCTGCAGGCGGCGCAGCTGGGCTCATGCGGAGAGCCGCGGTCGCTGCGCGGCGGCACTGTCTATCTCATTCTAAGGCTTTAGCTATTTCCCCGTAACTGCGTCGCAGAATTTGGAATGATGATGATGGCCAGCTCGACTGGTTTCGGTTTTTAATTTTCGCATATTGTGAGGCTTACTCTACTCTTCAGAGCTTGAACATGAGAATTCGTTTTGAGGAAAGCAAATGGCGCAGTGACAGTCCCACTTATCTCGCTGGTCACCCAATCCGCACCGTAAGGAAGGGATAAAGGAGGGAGTGAAAAAAAAGGAAGAAAGAAATGCCGCAGGGGAGGGCTCCGGAATAGCACACGGACGCCTTCTGCGTTTCGCCTCCATCGAAACGCGACCGTCACGGTCGTGCGTCATGCCATTTACTGTACGTGTGTGTACGTGTGTGTACATGAGAACGCGAGCGTCCGCGCGCCGCCCTAGAGTGACATGCGAAACATAGTGGAAGCCCGCTTTGCCGCATCGCCTCTGTTTTGTGCGTGCGTGCATCATGCCATTGAGCACCTTGCACGATTTTTGCTCGAGCGAGGCCCGCTGGCAGTCTCGCTATTGTAGTCTTTTGTGCGCTACCTTTACTATTGCCTCTGCCTTTCGTGGTCTTCGGCTCTGCATCACGTCCAGCCCACAATATGCAGTATTTCTTGCTAATAGAAGGAGTGCGTATAATAATAGATCAAGGGAAAGGAAGGCATTATTTAAGTAACGCTGCTTGCCATGTTGGAAGTGCGGCCATGGACACAAAGTGAAACAAAACGCGCGCACGCATGCGCTTACAGGTTGTATTCGTCCATCAAAGCAGAGATGTCACGAGGTTGTATAACTTGTGGAAGCCCCGAAGCTAGTTGTCTGAGATCACTGCATGAGGATTCCTGTTCCCTGGACTCTGGCTTCAGGAAGCGTAGACTCTTCAGCAATAAATTACCGAATGGCAGTCGTCAGACGAGGTACTCTGTGAACTTGATATAAAACGTTCTGGCACCCAGCCTAAATGCTCTTTTCTCCACTGCATCCCAAGATGATATTTCCCGCTCAGTGTCCTCTCCAATCTCCACTTCAGCTTTCCAGTTTGCAGGAGACTCGGCCTGCAGTAGTAGCATGCAGCTCTGTGCCTTTCTTAGAGCTATAGGACTCTTTTGTCCTGAAATGTCCACAGAGTTTAAAAACTAAACCCACCATTTCACTATAAAGCAGATGAGCAAAAGGTTCGCTCTTTTGAAACAGAGACAAAACATCGGTAAGAATATCTGCAGCATTCTTCACGAACGGGAGCTTCGCATAAAACGATTTGTCGGAAAAAGCTTTCTTCAGGCGTTGACGCAGTTGTCCTCCCAAATCGGCGGCGCTCATCTAGCGACTCCAACAAGAGCGACTCTGAAGACGCTCCGCCGGCGACGCGTATAAAGGGGCCCGATAGTCCCGAAATTATTGACGACGGTAGTATGTCTAGTGATCACATGACCCACCCTCCCGCCACGTCTCCTTCGAGTCGGGCTTCCAATGTGGCGGCGTCGTCGTCTACTGCCGTGCCTTCAGGCGCTCGTCACGGTTCAAGTCTTCAGGCCAGCATCTCTCAGCATACTCAGGACTCGATTGGCGACGACGTGGGGAGGGCGACGATGCAGACTTCGATGTGGAGCCTTTGGACGCTATGGAAGAATCTGCGACGACCGAGAACGTAGGTGGCCTCTTGGTGCTGTGCTCCCCGTTTAAGTGTCTGTGCGCTGGACTCCGTAATTTGCTTAACGATCACGAAACATGTTCTTGGTTCTTACGATGCGCCTTTTTTTGTTCTCAGGTTCCAGAGTTCCCGGACGTCGCCTCATCATCACAAGCACTAGGGGAAGAGTCGCAGCAGTCTCATCACACAGCGTCCACATCCGACAACTCTGCACTTGTTCCTGCTCAACGTTCATTGCCTTCAGACATCTCTGCTACGAGTCAAGGTAAACAAAGTTTTGCTCAATTTTCTCAGCGCTGTTGCTGACATCGCCTCGTAACTTGTCATCTGCAGTAGACATCAAGCCGCCGCCATCCAGTTTAATACCATATGATGACCAGACGATACCACCTGTGGTCGCCGCCTCTCCTGCCGCCGCGTTATCAGGGGACGGCGCGTCCACCGCCATGGAGGTCATGGACGCGTCTGGCGTTCCTGCTATCGCCGGTCCGTCCGGTTATCAGCAGTCGATGCCGTCTCATGGTAAGTATCCCGTCCCTGACAACGCAACCCATCACCATCTTTTTTTTTCTGCGTCACGTTTGCCCCACGGTGATCCTAGCCTCTGTGGTGCTTCGGGGTTCAGCTCTGCGTGCAACGCCGGGCGCTGTGCACATGCTACGATTGCATAGAGCGCCACTGAACGCCGGTCTCTGGTTAAGCTGCCCTGTCTTTGGGCTGTAATTTCACTCTGAGACGCTTTGTTCTCATTTTGTTCCGAGACCGCCGTTTATTTTGTAACTCTGCTAGGGAGCTGTTAGACGCAATATTTTGCATTTTTCTCTATCGCCATACTGTGTACAAATTAGACAGCAGTAAAGTTATTTTCGCCTGCTGCTTCCGTCACGGAGGCTTCCCAGAAGACGTCCAGTCATTTGTCGGGTGTCATGTGTCGTTCAATCATCGGCGCTTAGTCGCGATGCACTTTCGGTTTTCTGGATCCTGGAGCCGCCCTGAACAAGGTGCGTTTGCGTGCTGGTTTTCTGAGGGTGCCTGGCCACGTCACTTCTAGCCTGCGGTCTTCACTCGTTTGGTTTTCGCGTCGCGCACAATTTTTGCATCATGCGATTGGTTCAACCATCAGTGAAGACTCCTCTTCGATGGCAAGTTTCGCTCAGTGCCCTTTGAAGTTCAAAGCTTTTTTTTATTTTGTGTAGGTTAACTGATAGGGTCTTAGTTTTTAAATCTTAACTGTGTGTACTAAAAGTGCTTGTATTGCTCTGTATTTTCCCTGGACAACTTGAAATAAATGGGGAATTGGTGGGGTTTCTAGTGTTCTTACAAGATTTTGACACGGGGCGACCAAATTGCAAATTGGTGTGTGTGCGTGTGTGCGTGTGTGCGTGTGTGTGTGTGTGTGTGTGTGTGTGTGTGTGTGTGTGTGTGTGTGTGTGTGTGTGTGCGTGCGTGCGTGCGTGCGTGCGTGCGTGCGTGCGTGCGTGCGTGTGTGTGTGTGTGTGTGTGTGTGTGTGTGTGTGTGTGTGTGTGTGTGTGTGTGTGTGTGTGTGTGTGTGTGTGTGTGTGTGTGTGTGTGTGTGTGTGTGTGTGTGTGTGTGTGTGTGTGTGTGTGTGTGTGTGTGTGTGTGTGTGTGTGTGTGTGTGTGTGTGTGTGTGTGTGTGTGTGTGTGTGTGTGTGTGTGTGTGTGTGTGTGTGTGTGTGTGTGTGTGTGTGTGTGTGTGTGTGTGTGTGTGTGTGTGTGTGTGTGTGTGTGTGTGTGTGTGCGCGTGCGCGCGCGCGCGCGCGCGCGGGGGGGGGGGGGGGGGGCGAAGGAATAGCGGCCAGCTTCACTAGTCATTATTTCGGTTAGATCGCCAGGTTTGCACTTGGTGTCAATGACTGGTGGATTTGGCCATAGAACACACTGCAAGCAAACCCACTACACAGGTAGCAGCACTGTTGGATGGGTGGGTGTCCCTTGTGGCCCGTGCAGGTGGACCTTGGTTTCCACTAGCAAGCTGCCAAGCGTCGTTATGTTCAAAATGAAACTTGTTCGAGGTATTTCTTGCGTTCTGTGTACTGCTCCCTGGCACTTGCGCGAACCCTTTCGGGTTTGCTGCTGTGTGAGGACATAGTCGCGCATTGCAGGAGCTACGGAGCTAAATGCGACTTTAGACTCCAGTCCCCTTTTCAGAGAAACAGCAGCTTTTGAGAAGGAAAGCCATGACTTGTGTACCCTGCCTCGACGTTTTTAACTGCCCGAAACACGTGTCATGAGATCATATTCGAAAAGAAAATGCCATATTGTAAGAATGGAGCAGTGCGATATCGGAGGAAACAAAAATCTATAATTTTAATTTGTCACTGAATATCGCCTAAAATCTTGCGGTGAAACCTTGCCTTTATTGGTGTACCCACCAATAGGCCGTACCTCGGTGAAGTGTCTTGTCTGAGCATCCTGTTTGGAGCGGTAACCACGGTCTACTAGACCGGAACGCGGACGAAAAGGTCACGTCAGTGATGTGCCGAGCGCGACAGCAGACCAAGCAGATGGACAGGAAAGTTCCAGGATCCCCCAGGTGGTCGAATTCATTCCTGAGCCCACCACTACTGCGCCTCTTTCTTCTTTCACTCCCGCCTTTATCCATTCCTTTATGGCGCGGTTCAGGTGTCCGCCGATTGGAGACAGATACTGCGCCATTTCCTTTCCCCAAAAACCGATTTTCCATTCTCACACTTTCCTCTTGAGGAATATTGGTAAACGGCCATTCGAGACCTGAGAGAACGTGCCATATGCGCTCCACCCAATTATTATCCTTCTAGTATGATCCGGATTATACTCCACATCAGGTGCCACGCTGTGAAAGGTACGGAAGTAGTCCAGAGAGGAAAATAAAAATTAATCTAGATTAGCTGAGCTAATACAGGATATACAATGCAAAAGATGTCGGCGTTCACTGTGTTCATTGGCGTTGGCGTTGACAATATTCTAGACGCCGATGGCTTTGATCAAAGGAAGGGTGCATAACAAGCTCCCTGGATATGTGGACGCCTCATTCGTGCTTTGATTCATGGTGAGAGAGATGAGGAATGAATTAGCGCTGACAGCGTTGCGGCTGACATGCGGCACTGCAGCAATAGCTAGGCTGCAGCGTGGTCAATCTCTCGCGATCAACCATTGACTGCACGCGACCTCCCAAGGTGGCAGGGAGGGCGCGCTGCCTATCCACTGTGCGGAAAGCAATCAAAGCAGGCATTTGACGCCAACGCCATGTACATGAATGTGACATTGAGGTCTCCATTGACCCACGGAGCCGGTTGTGCGCCATTCCTTTCGTGAAAATGAACAACCTTTGCAAAGTTGTCAATGGAAATGAATTCTATGAACGCGGTCGGCTCACTTTGTTTTGTTTGGTTTTTGAGGAAAGGAAATGGCACAGTAACCGTCTCATATCTCAGTGGACACCCGAACCATGCCGTAAAGGAAGGGATAAAGGAGGGAGGGAAAGAAGAAACAGAAGACTGAAAACTGAAAGTTGCATTTTGAGGAAAAGCAGTGGTGTGACTAAGGAGCGAGAGAGAGAAAAAAGGCGGCGGCCACCTGCACAATGCGTGACACTCGTGCTCCGACATACGCCGGCTCGCGCGAAGCGCGGTATTGACTAGCGCAGTGAAGCTTTTCACTTCAAAAGAAAGGCGTGTTACTCCGCGCTTGTTCTGTGACCGAGTGGTCTATGGCACGAGGAAGCGGCAGCGTGTTATCAGCAATAACAGTGCATTTAGTCAAGATCATATTAAATGTGCATGTGGTAAGCCTACAGGCGAAGTATTTACTACATTTAGCTCACCACGAATAACGACTACTTTTTGCTAGCTCTGACAGCGTTGCACATTGTGTTTGAAACGGAGTGTAGCTGTCACTACCTGCCTTAAGCAGATCTATTCCCTCACCACTTCCAGTAGCTCGCTACCAATTGTAAACTGCTGTTCCCTTGCTATACTGTTGAGCATTACATTGCTTTTCTGCATGTTAATTTTTAGACCCACCGTTCTGCTTTGCCTGTATAACTAATTGATAATGCTTTGCAGTTGATCTCCTGAGTGACTTAGCAAGGCAATGTCATAAAAAAATCGCAGATTACTTAGGTACTCTCCATTAAAGTTGCCATGACAGCCTATTTTCATGCATACCCTGCTTATCGCATTTACTTCTCAACTAGTTAAATTAAAATTCCCCCACATTTCAGTTGATTCTGTGGGGTAAATATTTTTAAAACGAATTTTTCTTTGTTTCTTCAGCGAACTGCTTGCTAGTCTGGCAACCTCGGATGGCTGACGGCAGATGAGCATAGCCGCGCCGCGTCGTCTGCTGGGCGTTGTTGAGATGCTTGTATGCACACCGTAGACGGCGGTCGCTCGAAAAGTTTTCTTTTTTTTTACCTTAACGCAATAAAATGCATTTTCAGTGTTTTCTTTTCGGAAGCCGTCAGCTTAATACGCGACCTGAGTGATCCTTAAGAAAGCGGACTTGCCCGTGGTACCGCTTTTCTGATTGTTGAGGAAACAGAAATTGATGAACCCCTGCTTTATTATTTACGCTCATAAAATGTGTGTGTGTGTGCGTGTGCGTGTGCGTGTGCGTGTGCGTGTGTGTGTGTGTGTGTGTGTGTGTGTGTGTGTGTGTGTGTGTGTGTGTGTGTGTGTGTGTGTGTGTGTGTGTGTGTGTGTGTGTGTGTGTGTGTGTGTTCTTTTGAGCAGTCAAGTGCTCCCGTATGTGAAAAGCGGCACGTGCCGTGTATGCCTTCGCCGTCGTGCGCCGTGAAAGCCGCGGCGTTTTGTAGCTGCTACCAATTTCTTGTCCGCTATTCATCGGCTCGATAATTAAACTCAACTTATCACAAGGTGGCGCTTGAGTGACCTTGAGGCACGAAAGGAGCCGAGAAAAGTGCCGAATGAGACGACTTTCCCGCTGCACGTGTGCGTTTGTAAGTCAAACATAGATTCCCTTCGACTCGTAGAACCCTTTTGCAGGAACCAAGCCGCGTGCAAAACCTTACGCGACTCGAATGCTTTCACTGCCCGCACCGACGAGTAGTCGCCGCCGTCTGAATGAGCGCTTGGAAATTATAGTACGTCATTTAGCGTTTACTGTGCGTGCGCAAACAACACTGCTCGTTTGCTTGGCATAAAACGCAAGGTGGGTTCTCCTTATCTTAAATATTACGTAGTATTGCTCACAAATTGTAGTTTTACTCATTTACACACTATGATAACACTGCAATAAGCGTCGCTGATGCTATATCGCCTGCTTGAGAAACGCTTCGCGTTGGACCGGCTTCTTCCCCGTATGTCATCAGTATTTGATTTTAAAGCGGTTTAGCTAAATATACGTTCGGACATTACTTGAATTAATGAATACAGCCAGATTTTTTGTCCACAGTCGACGCCGACGGCTCCTGCCGGCTGCCTTCAGCGCTCGCTGTGCAGACCGGGTCACATATATCGGCACATCCCCCTGTACTCGCGTCCTGCGATGTAGCCAGTTGTCGCTTTGAGGGCACTGTAGCCAGAACTATACGCTCGACAGCTATTTTCAGGGGCTAAAACTTGCGAATTCGCTCTCCGTAATCGCCGAAATCGCTCACACGAATCCTGCGTACTCGCTAGGTCTTGTCACGAAAGGGGACGGCCATATCCTTTTGTAATAGAGGAGGCTATGGGCCGGCGGTCCACCGTCGGCCGAAATTCAAGCATCTGGCAAGAGTTCCCCGCTGATTAGTAAGAAATTGTGAAGATATGAAATGCAGCCAATACGGATAAAGTACACAAGCGCAGTTTTTTGGGCCGTCTATTCACCGGGCGTGAAGCTTTCGCTCGGCCGCATAAGCCCAGGCGACGGCGACGAGCGGCACCGTCGTGCGGCGTTTTCTGCTCGTGTCGCTCAATTGCCTCGGCGATAGATTCTATATGCACAGGCACCAAATGAAAGCACATTTTCGCTGGTGAATGCACATCGCGTATGTCGCCGTAGCTATAGCATGAGGTACAATACATTTTAAAATTCTTGAGTTTACAGAAGGTCATACCAACTAGTCTCCAACCACACTCTGCCAGTTCCCATCAAGTTCACTCTTTACGCTACTGCGTTACGGGGTCGTTGGTCGTGCTGGCGTCGTTGTCGGTCTAGCTTGACAGACCAGTGCGTCAGCGATGGCATTTGCATACCGACCAGCCAACCGGCCACCGATCGCCGTCCCATCGGCCTAGTGTAACCGGGCCCTATACCTATACCGAAGAATAACCGCATTACTATTATTCACGCTTTTGCGGCACCAGTCACTCATATGTGGATGACGACTGCTACTTCGATCGCCCGGGAAGTACAGGGGACAAGAGACCTCGCTGCGCACATTGCAGCAACGAGAGCAGACGACGTTGCTCCGTGTGTGCCCTGGTGACGTCACGATAGCATTCAATATGGCGGTCGCTGCCGGTGGGAGAAGTTTCCCGTTCTCAATTTCGATCGCCATTTTTGGAATACACAGCGCGTCCAGGGCAGCCAGATTTCGGAAACTGAATCATATGCTATTGTATTAGTTACTGAAGCGCAAAACTGCAATATCAAGAGTGACATGTCATGGCCCCTTTAACAGTTATCCCGAACTGTTCGCAATTCAGGCATCGGAACACCAACGAAACACCTCGGAACATAGTACAGAAGCTTGGGAGACCCTGCTAAGAAGCCCGGACACTAAACTCCAGCGCACCACCATCCATCTGGCGGTAGAGTCTGCTACCATTCAAGGACTGACAGCCAGCCTCTAACCGCGGACGCGCAACTCCTCATCTCCTAGGCCTGCGTGCCAGGGGGGCGGGGAGAAACGTCTTTTCTGTTGGAAATTGAAGTTGTTCAATCGATCAAAAACCGGCGAATATTGAAAAGAACTTACCAACCGCAGTTATGAAACCAGACTTCTACGAATGGAAAGTGATGATGGCATGCCACTAGATATGATAATGCTTCCGGGGCCTTCACGGAATTTGGCGATATAACGGCAGGTATACATGCTGATCAGCTATACATGCTGTTGAGGATGCTAGGTCTCTGAAACCCTACCTTGAAGAGTACATATACAACATCTTTAAGGTGCAAAAGATACAGCAACCTCAAGCATCAGAATGGCTCTCAGAAATGGAAGCCTTAAACTTGTTGCCCGAATATGAATTTCTCTACCATATAGGTTGAGAGTAACGCTTTTGTGTCCAAGTGTTCTTCTGTCCGACATTATTTTTTGTTTTTCACGTTTGCAAATAAAGACTCAACAGCGGTATCAAAGAGGTAGCGGGCCACGCCTTTCTACTGACCCACCTTTGTACTAAATGTTCCACAGTTCCATAATCAGCAATATACCGCAACAGTAGTATGTCCACTTCTGCAGATAGCGTGCACTGCACTCTGGGTACAAGGACTGTCGCAATTCTCCAAAAATAGTAAAATATGGGACAAGCCTTTATTTAATCCATCGAAATGTATTCCAGTACTCCGTTACTTTTTAGAACGCATTTCACATCTCGTTCCCAGGAGTTCCTTCCAATTCCCTTATACTAGGAAAAAATCGGCATATGCTCCTCAATCTGTTGTCATGGTTTCGGGGTCAACAGCCTTGCACCTGCTAGCGTGGCATCGGAGGAGCCTAGCAGGTGCAAACCGAGTCACTGCAATGTCATGACAGTAGGTAGACAACATTGGTTAGAGGACGTCTTTTGATGGGCATTTGCCGCTTCTCTCTGTACTTGTGGCTTGGTTGTTACTACTACCTTATCACCACCGTGCGCTTCCGAGTTTACGGCGGTCACCGCGTCACTTCCTCCGAGTGAACTTTCGCTTGTTCGCCACAACATAAAGGTAACGTCACCATTTCTGGGTCACCGCAACGGGGCGGCACCGGTTTGAGGTGGTGGCTGCTCCCCGGCAATAGCCAAGGTTGAATGACTGCACAGGGAAGAAGTGCTCGGTCTGACTCATCCGGCTCCGATTGCTCCGGCCTGCACTCAGTAAAGACCGTCACGCCGAGTGTAGAAGGGCGCGGGGGAGACCGAGCCTGCTAAAAACAGAAAGGGGAGTTCACACTGCTCGAGCAAGTTACGACGAGTGCCGCCTTCCAAGCAGCGCATATGCAGCGACCTGCGCACCGGATTGGCCGCTTGACTCGACCGGGCCACGTCATCGCGAGTGTGCGCGCGCGCGTTCACGTGACCGGTTGTGGCGGCGTCAGAGCCGCAGGCCCTCACATAGTGTGTGGCCGAGCCAGCTGTGCAAGCAGCAGCTGACGAGTGCTGGCGGCAAGGGTAGGATGTGGTGGTGGTGGTGGTGGTGGTTGTTGCTATGAGGGGGGGGGGGGGGGGGAGAGATACTGGTCCCGACGTATGTTGGCCCTTTGGGTATCACTCTTGGGTACAGGGGAGGGGGGGAGGGGATGTAGGGGGGAGGGGTTAGTGCACGGAGGCGGCGCGACTGCTAAGATTAGGAAGAGGAGGAGGGCAATGCAGGCAAGGCAGCGGTGGCGATCCACGGACGGCCGCTAGTGATGGTTGAGGTCAACAACAGCCACAGCTCGACTGCCCTTTCCACAACGCTCCCGGTGCTCGTGAACACGTCGGGACCAGTTTCCCCCTCCCCCCCCTCCATAGCAACAACCACCACCCCACGCGAGGGAGTCGCAATCACGGAACGTGGCGCTGAGAGCTCCGGAGCAGGGTAGGAACATTTCCAGGTTTCCTCCTGCTTTCTCGCGAGCAGAGGGACGCGCCTCTACGAGAGTAAATGGCAGACAGAGTGAAAGTGCCGCTCGAGTTAGCAGTTACAAAACACTCTCGTTATTTCGAAGTCGCTTAGTTCGAACTTTTGGTTTACTCGAGTTGAAGCTTTAAACCCGTCAACAATTAATGTATCTTAAAAAAAAGGGGCTGCCTTTAATACGAACAAATATCCGAGCCCCTCCGGATTGAAGCCATCGACAGCCGGCTATAATATCAGTTTTTTTTTCAAATAAGCAAAATCGAGAAACCGAAAATAAGTCAGATTATATGCTGTAATGGTACCCAGTTCCACACTGTTAAAAAAAAAATGCCCAAATTGGAGTAAATTGCTTGTCCTATAGCGCACATCTAAACTGAGTTTTTATTTACTCCATGTAAATGGGGCATTTTATTTACTCCTTTACACAAGGGGGTATTTAGGAGACTGAAGTTCCCTCAGAATTTTATTACTATTAACATGTAAGGCATATCACAGAATAACTTGAATAGCGCTACTGTTTGTACGCACAAACACTTTCGCGTTTTTCTCATTCCGTGTGAAAAAAAAAAATCTTATACCCCTGTCACACGGACACTGTAAAGGTACTTTGAAATAATGCTCCAATACTCAAAGGACGAACGCGCGCTGCCACACGGACACGCCAAAGGACACCTAACTCAAAGGAGCTTCGAAACAAGGCAGGTCGAGTTCGTCCTTTGAGGCTTCGAGGGAGTAATCTCTCTCCCAGCGAGTTAACAGCATAAATAAATTGAGAAAAGAAACGTTCAATTTTCATTTTATAAATTCACTTCATAAGATTAGTGGTTCATAAGATCAAGGGAACAACCGAAGAACGAAGCTGAGCCTGAGCCAGACTGATCGAGTTGGGCTCAGTGTGGCGAGCACTGTGATGTTATGCTCTTTACTTGGAAAATCATGTCATTATTGCAGGTAAAATTGCGTTGCTTTAACATAATACGGTTATAAAACTAATTTACTAAAAAAAGTTGACATTTCTGTACTTACATGTGCAGTGAGGTTTGCAATTTTAATAACGCTTTTCGCCGATGAGGGCGCTAAAAACTTCTTGCGAAGGTCGTTCCACGACCATGTAGCACGGACGAACTCCCTTGAATTAGTGCTCCTTTGGGAGCGTAAAGGAGCATTAGTTCAAAGTGCCTTTAGAGGGCCCGTGTGACAGGGGTATTATTCCGCTTGCTTCGAACAGTTAGCGACTGGCAAGTCACGAAGCTGTATTCTGTCGGAACCTTGCCGTCAGCATTACTTGCCGCATCGCTCTCGCCCTTCGCGCCACTTGTCACACGCCTGCACACTCCACCTGTCAGGTGTTAAGCCGACGACTACGACGCGGGCGCATAACAGCTGCTCTCTAAAAAGCAAACAACTGTCGACATAAGTACATTTTAATAGGTTGCATGATGTGGCTAAAGCCGGGCTTCGCATAACACATGCAACGTTCGTAAATGCCTGTATAACCGCAGTTTTTGGTTTACAAAACTCACCACGGCATTTCACCCACCGCCACACTCGACCCACCACTTCACCCTCCAGATGCCCCACCCACGAGCCATTCACCCAAGTCTACCCTTGAGAAGCGCTCCCCACCTCCTATCTACCTGCCTGCCCAGTGCACCTACTGGAAGCCAACGCAACAGCGGAACAAGAAAGTGGCGGCGAAATCGAATTCACAGACGCAATGGCAAAGCTAGCTGCCCTTCAGAAATGCCGCACACCAACCACCAGCCACCACTCCACCCCAACCTCTACTCACCGAGTAAAAAATTCACAAAAGAAGCATCAAAACAATAATCGAAGATGTTTCGAACTGCTGTCGCAGCCTTCTCGCGTCAGGTTCCATAATCGTACTGTTAATTCTTTTCTCCCCTACCCTCGCCACGCCTCATGTCACCGCCGTCAGATTAGATCAGTAGGCTTCGATGGTTTTCTCGACGATGGGGCCGTCTTCCGGATAACCGTCTTTAGCGGTATCACAGAGGAAATGAACTAATTGTACAAAAAGACACCATGCTCCGTTCATGGACGCCTAATTTTGGTGGTTACCATGGAATGCACCAGCCTTCTACTGCACGATGAAGTTCTAAACTTTATTCATTGGAACACCACAGCGTTTCCATGATTAAGTTAAATGGTGACGACGAAGTGCCTCATGCGTATATTACTCGCTGCTTCACGCGTCAGAAAGAGAATTCGTGAGGGATAAATATTTGGAGATATTTCAAAGGGCTCAGAATTGTGGCAACACCTGCTCGTGAACCAGTAACTTCAGCTAGCGGTGTCATAGACAGGGTGCCCCTCCGTCACGATTAATTTCTATTAAGGAAGCTCGACGGTAAGTTCTGACATGGGCGCTTTTCATGGCGTGCACTTACATGCCCTGGCCGCCGTCGTGACCAGTGCTGCTCTCACCTGTACAACACGGAGCAGAAGAAGACCCCAAGCGGTGACCTTGTGTCCTCGTTCATGGACTTCTGGTGCTGATTGGGGAGTGCAAAAGTGACGAGGAAAACATGTAAATTGTACTGCCGCTGTGGCAAGCATAGAAAACTATCAAGACTGTGTCATATACGGCGAATATTTAACGTATCCGAGACGAGAAAAACGACAAAACCCTGTCAAAAAACGACAAAACGTTTTTTTTGTAGTTTTTGTCTTAACAGCCTGTTTTCGTGTCGCTTTGTAGAATTTTCTGTAGTGCTAGTGTTTTTTTCTGTTGCAGTTTTCTGCAGTCTGAGCTCGGTAGAAATTTTTCTGTAGTAACTACCCAAAATTCTGTTCTTCCTAAATAAAGTTATTTGCTTACTACAAGTCTTTCCACACAAACATTACCGACATGCCCAACACTTGGAGAAAAATTCTGAAAATTGAAAAATCCATTCTTCTGATATGTGGAAAGATCTTTCTTTCAAAGTGTTTGATTCCATCGATCGGATCGAGCAGTTAAGGCTGCCATAGAAAACCAATGGGGAACGCTCTTGACGATAGCAAAAACGTTAATAGAAGAAAAATTCAAGACTGCCGTCATGTGATGTACGGATATATTGATTGTTATAGTAAAACATTATATTAAATGAAAAAAATGTGTTCATCAATGGTCTCCCGCTCGAGAATGCTTTTGTAAAGAACCGTTAGGTACGAAATCTATTGTGACGACAGAAACGTTTCTGTTGTGTACTTCGACAGGGGTACATAATTGGGTGCCAGTGTAGACTGCCGAGTTCGAGTAGCAAGGCGACGTCCTCACCGTGCCCCTGTTCCGGTTGTAGTACACCTTGCAGCGGAGTGCCATGGTGCAGAAGGCTCCGAGGAGGAAGAACATGGCCAGCGTGTCCGTGACCACCAGCGAGGGCGCGTAGCCGGCGTCGGACAACACGATGCCGTGGTGCTGGGTGCGGACAGCAGTGGGAAACACGTCACAGGCGCAGAGAAATTTGAATATGAAAGGATATAGTTAAGAGAATAACATCTAAAACGGGGGCTGGCATTTTTGTATCTCATAGTGCGTTTTGCAATGTTAGATTAAATGTTGCAATTCAGTTACTACCCTATTGAAAAATTTGTACAGGTTTGACAAAGTCGACATAGGATTATGGCACATTTCGTTGAACATTATAGGATGAAGCTTCCAAAGCGATTAAGCCTTTCAGAGACTCCTTAGTGGAGGGCTCTGTATAACTTCGATTACCCGTGAATGATTACCGTGCACTTACATCACACACTGCATGCAAGTCATGGGTTCGAACCCACCCACTACGGTAGCACTTCGATGGAGGAAAAATGTGAAAGGTTCGTTTACTGTGCGTTGTTGGTGCTCGTTAAGAACCCTAGGTGGTCGAAATTATCCGGAACCCTCCACTACGGCGTCCCTCATAGATTGAGCCGCTTCGGGACATCCATCCTATAAAGCCAAACCAAATGTTCCATAATCCTATTTGCTGACCCATTCAAACCTATATACATTTTTCAGTAGGGTAAAACATATTTATTTATTTATTGTGCTCGAATAGGATGGCACCCATGTTGAAATTAAGAACGGGGAATGGTGAATGGGAATTGGAATCGGCAGATCCTCATTCTCTCAAGATGTCATACAGCGTACATGCAAACAGCGCTCTTTCCCTTTGCGTTCCGTCTCTCCCGAGCCCCAGACAGATATAAAGGTCCCTTGGCTGTTCCACAATTCGGCAATAATGTTAACAGAAAAAAGATCGCTGAAATTAAGCTGCTTAAGAAGAAAAGCAATAATTAGAATCATAGAAAACTGTCTGAGCTAGCAGCCCTTGAATGTAATTGTCTCCCTCTGAACTAAAGCATAAGAAACAGCCAAACATTCTGCGCAATTGGATAATTATACCGCATTATAACAGCGATAAAAAAAATCGACACTTTTCAGACCGTGCTATATGTATTTTGCAGTTAAAGAAATTCCTCCCACCTCAGATAGCAACAAGTGGCAATAGAGGTTACAGTGAGACGTGTAGGCTTCACGCTCTTCGTGTCATATACTCTGAAACGAGCGGCAGTATAGGCTTCGCCTCCAAATGTTGTTTTCTGAAATTTATGCCAGCCAGATCATTTGGGACTGGGTACGTGTCCAAACAGATTTTCCTTCTGTTACGTCATGATATCCCAGCTCTTGTGTTGCTTCAGCCGTTTAATGGCATAGTAAATCTTGAAGAATTTTAGCGATGAAGCTGCCTTCTTTGGCCAAACAACATTGTTCTCAGTAACGTGAGTACAATTTTGCCCCGTCTTTTCAATGATACATTATACAGCCTTAAAGGGACACTGAGGAGAACACTATCATTTTTTTTGTTAGCAAAATCTGATAGTTCGGCATTTCATGGCTTTGTTGCCGCTTGTCCGGGCGCGAAAGATGCATTTATTTCAAAGAAATTTGGATTCGAAGATGAAAAGTTTTTCCCGCCGCTCTGATTCAAACTAAGGGAACTCTTATGACGCCATGGGAACTCTTATGACGTCTCAGAACGGAGTGACGTGATACGTGACGTAAACGCAGACTCCGTGATTTCTGTAGCTAGCGGTGCGGTGCGCAACCTTCATTTGCCAGCCTCAGAGATTCGTGGTTTCCATGAAGTAAGGAAAATTCCTCCAAGCTGGCGCCTCTTCTCCTAGGAAGTCATCACGCTTGTACTTGCGAGATTGGCCTGTGGCGGCGACACCTGTATTTTGGTTCTTGCTATTTTCTACATTACAAGAGCTTTGTTTTCAGTAAGAGTGGCGTTTTTGTGATCAGGAGCTGCTATTCTATCGATACAAGCCAACTTCAATTTCTCGTCAGTGTCCCTTTAAGACCCAGAGCTTCGTGAAAGCTGACCCTCTCCACCTAGCATATATTACAGGCGCCCGCTAGACAGCAAATCTTAAAACTATAACTCGTTTTCACCCTGGCCCACACTCCGGTGGCAGGCCACGCACAACCTCCCCGCGTACCTGTTCCACGAATTGCAGCGCCCTGTAGCGGCCCGCAAAGTCGGCTACTCCTGCGGTGCACAGCATTCCCAGCACGGCCCAGACGAAGCCGGAGACCGACTGGCCGTTGTTGAAGCGGACGAGGGGAATGAAGCCGAGGCCAACCTGCAGGCAGAAAGCGGCAACTTATGCTTTCATAGTTTGCGCTCACTTCTTCTGGAAGAGTAGCAGCGCGGACACCTTATTCACCAATAGCCCACGGTGTGGCGTGCTCCGGCAGGAGCCCCAAGGAGCCCCCTGTTACGCAAGTCAGGCTGTGGAGCCGCGGAACGATTTATGTAGCGTCCGTAACAAGGCGCAGACCTGCGGGACCTCCAGTGACCTCCAGCGGGACCTCCAGCCTGAGTCGGTGTACGCAGAAAAGCTAGCAAGTGAAGCAGGACAGGACAGGACAAAGGGACGGGGAAGGTCCCCTTTTCTGGCGTTTTCAACTCATCTGAGAAGCGCAGAAAAATGCAGGAGCAGTTGCTCCGACAGGCATAGTCGCTGTGCCCAGCCCGTTAGCGCATCAGAGTATCGACATGGCGAAGTATAGACTCGAGCCTCTTGTTTCTATCTCTTCTTTTTAAAGTATAAAGAGATACGTTTCAAAAGGACAATATTCAGATAGCTACTTTCGTTTATTTATTCCTTTAATAATAGAATCAGTGGTTAGTGTTCTGTACGCAGTTTTGCCCCTGGATCCCCTGCGGTGGCTCAGTCTCTTTTGGGTTCGGCTACTGACCCCGAGGGACTCGGGATCGAATCCCGTGCACGGTTTCCGCCGTTTGTAGGAGACAATGTGCGAGGACTGCAGTGTGTGGTGCAGTGTCAGCGCACTGTAAATATTCCCTTGTGGCCAATTTTAATCCCGACCACTCCACTACAACGTCCTCCATAATCTATGGGCAAGTTGGGGACGTTGAATCCCGCAGATCTATGAAGTTTCGCTATTACCTATTAAACAGCTGAGCGAAATTTCCCCCCAAAATTGCGGTGCAAGCGCTTCCACTGTCATGTATCACGACAAACGCGATGAAAGAAATGATCAACCCTTTTAGGCGCTGCGTTGACGGTTGTGGACACGAGAATTTTGAAATTCTCAAATACAAGGTTTACCGCTAAAGGGACACTACAGCAGCCACCAGAGCCATGCAACAGAACGAGAGGCCCCTGTCCAAGACAATGCATGCTTGGTACAGCTACTGCGAGTCTCTCATCGTGAGTGTAGATGTGAGCGGTGTGCCTTATAACTGCAAGTTACAAGCGACTGCAAGTGTGAAGCACCAAAGCATTAAATCACTACAAACATCACATATGAGTGCCTGGATGTTCTTCCTGCTAAGCTTTCGTTTTTGTTATCGTGAAACTTCGACACGTATGATTGTTGCTGCCCGTCTTCGAATTAATTTTAGTGCTGTTAAATGTTAATTGATTAACCCTTTCATTTATTCAATTCAAGGATCAGAATTGAAGCTTTAAGAGCTTAGGAGTTGTAAACAGGGAGATGCCACAGACAGGTTTTGCAGTAAGAGTGGGCAGAAATTCGGTACCAGTGCCGCGGATGCCGCTATGCTGGAGAGAACGTCTTGCGTCGAGTGCTCGGCAGCGCGTGCACTTCCGTCGTCGACTGTCGCCACCTGAGCGCTTCTCGTCAGCGCTGACAACGAGGACAGGGCGACGAAGATCTGTGAAAGAGTGAAACACCGGAAAAAGGAACTGAATTAGGCGACAGTAAACTTGCGCGTAAGAAAATTGCCTTTTTAAGGGAAATTTATGGTTGCGATAAAGTTTGTGACTAAGCATGTACACTGCATTCTTCTTATGCAAGAATTTGCCTCGGCGATAAGGCCCTTTACTCGTAAATAAGTGACACTGAGCACGCCCGATCCCTTTCCTCCGTGGCCCGCGCTTTCTCGGAGTCCAAAGACCGAGCCAGGTCGACCTTCCAGAGTGCACAATGGCGGTGGCCGCTCGCTAACTTTTCTCGTCAACCACCAGGTATGCGTGATAGCTTTTAACTGTTTCCCCCACCAGATGACATAAACCTCACAAGGCCTAGCCTATAGAACTCACGTGAACCAATATTGCTATGAAATAAAAATAGGCGTTGTAGCATCAATCACTAAACAGAATGCGTATTCATAAATGCGGCTGCGGGCATGTTACGCAAGAGAAAAGGTCACAGAGTAACTTGGAATCCCTGAAGCTGAGCGGTGAGGTAGAGCAAATTAAAGAATTAAGAAATTAAAGAAAAAATAAAAATGGGAGTTCGGGGAGCAGACAGGGACAATCAAGATTGGGGGAGGAAGCAAAAAATAGAAAGAGAAGAAAAAAAAGGGGGGTGGAACTAGTATAGTAAGGCAGGACGGGGTAAAAAAGGAGATGGCGAAACGAGAGAAAGGGAAAGAAGACGGTGCGGGGGACATGTGCAGCGCGGCAACCACAGGCGTATGAAAGCAAAACGTCCAAACAAAACACACAAACAAAATGCACAAACACAAAGATGGGAGCCGCTGTAGATGCGTGGCCAAAGAGGCGCCGCTGCGCAAATGAACAGGCCAAACCAGGCGCCTTTCAGGATTTTTTCACGACGCGACTGCGCATGCGCCCATCCCCTGGCGGCGGCGTCGCGAAACATATTGGAAGTGTCGCGCGCTCCACTCTTCATATAGTGCAAGTTGCTATAAAGTACCGAAAAAATAGTTATGCGCGGAAACAATTTATTGTGCATACAGTGATGCTCCAAACTTGCAACTTTGCGAAGTGGCAAAAACGACATTCTCTACCTCTTGTGGCATACGATTTTTTTCCGAGAAAACCATGAAGTTCCTTGCAAAACTAAGGTGCATTCCTTTGTGTGGACACATTTACCCATCACATATAAAAATTTAATTGAAAACAAAAAAACCTCGATTACCGTTCTTATCTGAACATGCCCATATATATATATATATATATATATATATATATATATATATATATATATATATATATATATATATATATATATATATATATATATATATATATATATATATATATATATATATATATATAAAGCTGCAGCAGTGCCTCAGTAGTTGTAGTGCTTGGCTGCTGCTGACTCGAAAGACGCGGGATCGATCCCGTTCTTGGAGGTCGAATTTCGATGGAGGTGAAAGGCTAGTACATCAGAGCACACCAGGTGGTAAAAATTATCCTGAGCCTTCCCCTACGGCGTCACCTCATAGCCCGAGTCGCTGTGGGATGCTAAACCCCCATAACCATAAACAATCATAATAATTTCGTAATGTTCCAAGCCGACGTGTGGTCACTCTGCGTGAAATCTCAAGGCTAGGAACGAATTAAGCCCATAGTGTTAGACGAGCAAGAAAAAAATAAACATTTTATGTACAGCTAACAGCAACAAGAACAGCGACATCCAATCTAGACCAGACGTATCACAGGCACACCACATTAGCGAGCAAGCTAATTATGCGCCTTCCTGCAACTGGTCGCAGCTATAATTAGCCCTCACCGGGCCACTAGGCAGGAGCCAAACTACTGAGACCCAGAATCTAGGTGTTTGTTCCAGTGCTCTGTGGCAGCCCGACTCTTCTGTGGTGTCTCTTAGAATTAAGATTATTGAACTGGAGCTGTACGGTTTTGCTGATATCTTGCCTTAGTTCTCTTTAACGGGAGATGGGGGGCTTAAGGGTCAACAGCTTTTGAACCACTGGTACGATTTAAATTGACTAACCTTTCAGGTATGATGCAGCTTTAAGACATTAGGGCAGAGGCAAATTTTCAATATCTTACCTTGAGTCTCAATAAAGTTCTTCTCATCGCACTGATCTAGAAAGTGTGTCAGTTTGGAAAGCTGCTATTTTAAATGTACCAGTAATTTGTTCACTTTTTCGACGTAGATTACCCCAGAAAGGCCCTTCGTATTAGATAAGGGGAACACCTGTAGATTGTTGTTCTGCTACCGCTTAGGAACAACTTTGTTTTTGGATGTCAGTCTTATTTAGACATGCGACTTTCTGAATCATAAAAACCTAACAGCTCTGCATAATAAGTGTATCTCCTTGTTGGACACAAAATTTTCGCTTTAGAAAACACCATCAACGTAATTTCTGTTTGGGCAGTATAAAAACAAATTTTCGAAAATTTGTAGTTTGTCCAAAGATGCGAACTCATGAAAACGACACAGAAAACTTGAGAAGCTGCAAGTTTATTTCGCCGCCTACTTGTCTCAATTATTAGCTCTTGCTGAGCAGGTTAGACCTTCGTATTCGTTGCGATTACGCTGCTCGATGGCAGTTGCGGGCAAATTGTGTCCTTATTTGTCAGCTTTTGAAATATGGAGCTCGGAAGCCCGCCAAAATAAGCTAAGCACCAAAATAAGCATCGTAGAAACCAATAAAACGAAATTGTTATGAAGAATAAATTTTAAGAATTTGGCTTCAACGATATCGTGATGGGATTCAGTTAGCCACAGCCTTAGTTTCTTTTTCCCCGAATGTCGGCTGCCAGTGATGTGATTGCGTTATTTTCGCTTGTGTCTTATATGTATTTCTGGTGTTGTACCGACAGAACACCTTTACAAGCCAGAACGAGAAAAACAATCAGCGACAACACTATTTTTCACGGCACTGCTCGCTGACAAAGGAGACTTGTTGTGTCCGCTGCCGGCTACACCTCTTGCGAAAAGAATTTTATTTTTTACATTTGTACCGTGCAGTTCTTGACACAATTTGAAAAATGCGCACGTACTTCAGCGGCCACGCGGCCTCCTTAAACAACGTGAGCCCCTTCACAGATGACACTTATCAATATTACAGTTACGCTGCTTGAGCGCTCTCCTTCCCAAATTTATGTGCGCTGACTCCCTCCTTTATCCCTTCCCTTACGGCGCGGTTCAGGTGTCCAACGATATATGAGACAGATACTGCGCCATTTCCTTTCCCCCAAAACCAATTATTAATATTATTATTATTATTATTATTATTATTATTATTATTATTATTATTATTATTATTATTATTATTATTATTATTATTATTATTATTATTATTATTATTATTATTATTATTATTATTATTATTACGCCCAAAAATAATGGCAACCTTTATGATTAGAGTATTCGTTTTTCTCACCGCGAGGGTATTCTCTGAAAATCTAAAGAAGATACCCAATTTAAAGGCTACAAATGGAGGGCACTTGTTTACTCTTTAGCCGAGTCTCTCTCATTCATGCGAAGAGACACTTGCGCTAAAATTTTGTCAAGTAAGCGTGCTAAGCTCCAATGAAGAAGTAGACCTGATGGCAGCGTTAGCAGGGCCATGGATGCATGGTATGCTCTTACCAGGTATGCGACATCCAGGAGAGTGTAGCACTTGACCCTGGTGCAGGTCAGCGTCCTCTGGTGCAGCTCCGGCCAGCCCAAAGGCAGGGAGAGTAACGCAACCCACTTGAGCACCACGGAGATCACCACCCGTGGCGAGCTGTAGTGAGCCTGTGAAGCAAAATTTATGGTGCACTGAGACATTTTTGCAGAACAAGACGCTCGTCATGGAGGTGCCGGGATGCAATCCCGGGACCCGTAAATTGCATGTTCACTCAGCTCTGCACTCCGGCGCGAAGGCGCAAGCCCTCGAAAAAAATTTTAGACAGTCTATAGACTGTCCATAGACTACCGTCTGCAAAGTCTATAGACTCTCTATATTCAAGCCTTAGAGAACAGTCCGTATGCAATACAAATCCTGTAGACAGTCTATACACATGGTATAGATTTATGTTCATACACTTTTAGTAGACTTTTTCCTATGTACAGTCTATACACTATGAATAGACAAAAAAACATCTGTAGGAAGGCAATAGAGTATATAAGAAGCCTATAGACTGTATATAGACCATTTTTGTAAGGTATATAGCGACCGCACACAGCCACTTGCAAGCTCATGGGCAGACAAACGGACGATTAAAGGCATTTTTCCTCTAATTATATGCCCTTGATGTGTTCAACAAAGTGTTTGGCCCTTCCCTTTTCAGGTGTGTACTGCATGTGCTTGTTTTAAAGGAGCTAGTTTCGACCGCCGCTGTCATGTATTTTTCTTCGACTAGTTCTGTGACCTTTTATGCTGCTGTTTTCAAGCGCGAAAGCGCCGTTACACCCGAAAAGAGACTTGGGCTTAACTGTTGGTGCGCACCAGCACTTTGAACGAACCAAGGTAATGTTAGAAGTGAGCAAGGCACACTGCTAATCCCACTCGGTGGGTAAAGAAACCGGTAAGTGAACGGAATCGGATAACGGCAATGCTTTGTGAGCGCATCAGCAGTGGTGTGGAAAGTAGTGAGTATAGTAGACAAGATAATTGTGCTGCGTCACCTGGCTGTTCCTGCGCCATCTTGACAATAGCCGGGTGATAGTTAGACACATGGTTTCTTGGCAGAAACTTTTGCTTCTTCACATGGGAATTTTCGCGTGAACGTAGAAGTCCATGCAAACTGAGAGGGAGACATACGCTACGTTGTCATGTCCCTGAGATGACACTCAGGGTGACAGTGATTAAGGATGAAAGAGGTTACGTAGTTACACAACACGCGGGCACGCACGCACGCACATATACCAGGTAGTTGACATCGCCAAAATGTTTTTTTTTTCAGCAAAAAGTAAGCATCATCTTCGCGTAGTCCACCATGGCTTAAAAAAATTGGCAGTGGCTTAGCTTAGCTATACCAGGATATACGTAGCGAGCACTGCAGTTCCCCTCTGGTGATGCATGTTGTGGAGCTTGTTGTTGAGAATGAAATCTTAATCATTGAAGAAGTATTCGGTGAAACACATTGTTTATTGATTCAATTGTTTTGACAGAGATAAACAGTGCCCGATGATCGGTAAAGTAACACACGCAGTTCTCTCAATGCTGCCTACACAGTACTGATACCCCGTGGAGACGTTGTCCGTCGATACGCGAGACAGATACTGCGCCATTTCCTTTCCCCCAAAACGAAATTTTCATAAAACGCCGGTGAATGAATGAATGAAAAACTTTATTGGTTCCTTTAGGAAGTAGTAGCGGTAGAGGACGAAGTCTTCGTCTTGAAGCTTGGGTCCTCCTTGGCCGTGGGAAGAAATTCGATGTTCCACAAAAAATAAATCAACACGCTCTATCGCATTAAATGCAGGTATCGCCAAGTAAACCGCAGCGATGCTAGGGCAGATTTTGGTGTGCAAATTCCCGCCGTTAGGCTACACCACTGTTTTACTTTAAACGGATGGAAAACCGTTTAAAAGACGATAGTGCTGCGCTGGCCGTAGACATCTTTGGCCCTAACGTTGGGAGCTTAAACTCAGTGGTGGAGAAATTTATAACTGGGAATTTATTTGCAATAATTTCTTGTTCTGCTGCCGAACAAGCACCAAAATAGCTGGAAAGAGCTATGAAGTCAAGTTTGATGACAATGAAAATTGTTTGGAGTTGTCCTGCATTCATTTAAACCTGAAAGTGGGAGGGAACGCTGGCAAACGACGAGCTTTCGTCGAAACACAAATAAACCAGCTCAGACATTGAACCCGTCCAAGTGAGACGTACTCGTATTACGAAGAGCGAAAAACTCTGGTCTCGCCTGCAATAAAATTGCGGAGTGTGGAAGTCACAAAGAAAGGACAAGGTAACCACGAACAAAATAAGAATATCGCGCCCTGAATTTTCCTTAGGTCACGAAAACCTGCAACAATGTTCCTTGTCTGTTCGTTGTCTGGCAGCACTTAACCTTGTTGATGCGACAGCACTAGAGCTGACGTTCGGAGGAAAAGCCGAGCGCTTTGTCGCACTAATTCGGAATTGGTCGGCGGCGGTCGTGACATCAGACACTGTCAACCAATGATGGTTGAATGCTTAAGGAAATCCCCCGAGGTAAAGTAAAGTTGTAAGAAGGGAGTGATTACTCATTGGCATCCACCGGAGCACAGCCATACAGTTACGGGGGGATTCCCCTAGATACCTTTTACAGGGGAGTAATTACTCATTGACATCCAGCGAAGCGCCGCCATACGGCTACAAAGGAAAGCTATACAGCTTTCTCTCAGAAACTTCGTATTTACAGAAAAATTCCTCCTGGTCCAAGGTTCGAACCCAGGGCCACAGCTTTACCGGAGCAGTACCACTAGAAACTACAAAGTTTCCGTGGAAGTTGTATAGCTTTTCTTTGCAGCTGTATGGCTGCGGTTGAGTTGATGCCAAAAAAAATTGCTCCTTTATTACACGTCAACCAATGAGAACGAGGTATGACGTCACACACGGAGAGCAGAGGGGTTGGCAGGGTGTCAGCAGCGCAGCAGTCAAGAGTGTGTGGAAAGTTTCCACTTCTCTGTTAGGGTTGCTAGCTGTGAGGTTAGCGGGTCGTGTCATGTGACAGGGTGCGTGACGTAGCCGTGGGGGAAGAGGAGCGGAGAGGGAGCGCTTCTCAAAAACTAAGAGGCTCCGAGACGGATGCATGCGTTCCGTAATGGTGCTTCTGGAGTTGCGGAGGAGGGGTAAGTCACTTCTAACGCTGTCGCGTTCGGCTTCTTAAGGGTTGATCAGGCGTTCGCAATTTCTTATTGGCGATCTTTCGCCAAAAGCTTCCCTTTGGCTTTAAAAATTCATCGTCATCATCACACTCCTGCAAAGGCCTGCCGGGCACCGTGGAGCAACTGTGCAATGGCGGAACGATTATTAACGGTTTCTATTCTAATACAATCTGTCACTGCAAAATGGGATGTGCGGCGATACGTGACAGGCCGGCGTTACGTAGATAGCAATAACTCAATGCACTGACGGTAACTAAGAAATCTATTCCGTTTATCCATGACTTCCAAGCAGTAAATGGACATATGCCTCATGCGCAGGCCGAAACGTATCTATGACGCTAATTTTCACGTCGGTACAAAAAAAAACTAGAAACGTTTTCAGAAACGTTTTCATCTTCTCCGAGGCGAAAATTAACAGCCTGTCCCTACCTTTTCTAAGCGAAGACTTTCATTACGCCGTTGAATTTTCTGTTAAGACAAATTCTTGCTGCTACTACTACTACTGTTATTCCTAGTACTACAGCTTTGGTAAGGCGCCAATAAGTCTGGAAAGCCTCCCGTACAAATCCATCACAGCAAATGTAACTCAAGTGCATTAGCTCTATTCTATATTCATGTCAAAGGAGCGATATGAAGGTTTGAGCACACAACACTGCATTGATTGATGGTCGATTAACAGACTGACTGACTGATTAATCTGTTAATAGCGATTGATTGGTTGATTGATTGATTGATTGATTGATTGATTGATTGATTGATTGATTGATTGATTGATTGATTGATTGATTGATTGATTGATTGATTGACGTTTTAACCTAAAAGATTCCTGTAGAGCGTGATTTCATCGATTAGTAACACAACATTGATGTCGGGCAACATTCTTGATGAGTAAGACATGTGTGACGACCCCCCATAATGCGCAGGTCCACACGGGACGGAGAGGCAAAGAGACACCGTATGGCTCAGTTTAAACAAACAGATATATTCAATAATTATACCTGATTATTGATTATACATCAGAGGCTGGGGTGTCCGAGCTTACGTGCCGACGACTTCATGGGGACGATGGAGGGGCTCCGGAGTTGAGCTCGAACGGTTGCTGGCAGAAGCTGCACGCCGTCGGGCTTCGGCGCTGAAGGCCCCCTTGGCGAACGATGTCGTCCTGAGCGTTCCCTCTTCCGTACTCCTTGTCGATTTTTGCATCCTCTTATCCCCACATTCCCTAGGGTGAGGACGCCCACGCCGGAGTGGGAGGGGCCTAGGGCTTTCACTTGGGCGCACAAACACACCACCGCACTTATAATCTCGCCCCCGTCACGTGTTGAGTCCGAGGGAAAGAAGGTTGTCGTCGAGGTAGCGTCGGCGGTGGTAGACGGTCTCTGGCCCGCTGACGGTTCCCGCGGGTCACCGACCTCCGTTCTCCATCAAATGACACTCGCCACTCAAGGCCGGAACGCGAGGTCACTAAAAGGCCGGGAAAGTGGTCCCTTGTCCTGGGATGTGCTCGGGAGGGTTGGTGATGATGCCCGCCGTCTTGTCACGGGGCCAGGCCCGCCGAAACGAGGCCCCTTTGTCCCCGGCACGGTCACGGCAATTGGGAAAGATAACGCCCGTCTCCCCGCGGCGGCGGCGGCGGCGGCGGCGTTCGACACGTGCCGACCCTATGGAAAGGGGGTCCGGTTGTGCTTAAACCCCTTCGTTTTGGTCGTTCACTCTCAACGAGTATGGCTCGGTAATTGGACGCAGCTCTCACCTGGGTCTTTTCCGTGCGGTCCACGGCGGCAGGCCCGAAAGCAATCCCATTCAAGTTGCTTGCAGCCATATACAGTAGAAACATGTGTGCTGGCTGCTTCCAAAACGAGACCGGCTGTCGCCGATCTCCTCTCTTCCAGCTGAATTGTTTTCCCTTGAGTGCTTTTGCAGCCACTGGGGGTTCCGTCAACGCCGCGCCGTCGAACGCGGACCCTCGTAGCACACACAATGAACGTCACACATGCGAGTGCCCGCTTTCGAATACAGCCTCGTGCTACATAACGCAAACTGTCGGTGGTTTAAATTCCGCGCTCAGCAAATCCGGTGCCTCCATATAAGCATTTCTTGGGCAAGCTCGGAGCTACACACATGTTTCAACCCATTCCCGGCCCTCTTAATGTAATAGCCGGCAGCACGTTCTATTTATTCGTGGCGCATGCCATTTTCGCTGTCCGGCGATATCATCACTCCGTTCAACCGTGACGCCATCTGCTAAAGCATCGACCCTCTCAACAGGAAACGGTATATGGAAATGGCATTGCGAATTGGCCTTACATTTTAATTTGAAGCTTATCGACGAACTCCCTCCGGCTGTCATGTTGCGTTATGTTATGCAATACAGCCTCCATCGTGCCCTGGGCTCTGCATGATGGCAGTTTCCTGCGGAGAACGGCTGCAGCTGACGTTGTAATAAAGATATCGGCACATAGATGGATAGAGTCAAGGCCACAAATGCGTAGATGAAGGGTGGAAAGGCAATGCAAAACCATGCTCTCTTTGATGCTGCTCTGAACAATACTATGTTCACAGCGTAGCTGCAAATCCGCTTCAGTATTCTCGTTTTCAAATAGCTTTTCGCTCCGGTGGGAGAGAGCTGTGAAAGAAAAATAGCTGAAGACTGACAGCAGTGCGCAATGATTCTTCGCTTTCAGAGCATAATCTACGGTGCTTGAGATGATAGCAAGACTCGAACAAATGCTCACGCGAGTAACGAACGCGTTCCACGAAAACTTATTCGTGCTTCTTGCCCCTCTCAGCACGAGCCAGTATGCAAAACAGTGCTGATACGGGAGACGATAAGGGAGACGGGACAGTGCTTCGTCCAGTCGCTTTCTTATTGCCCCATCCCAGCGCTGTTTTGCGTTGGTACAATAAACAAAAGCACGGCATCAAGCCTTAAAAAGATATGCTTTGCAAAACTTCTGTGTCCACGAGAAATATATTATGTTCTTATTTCCGCACTGTGTGCTAGCATTGCCAAGGAAATGGGTTAAAAGGATGCCAAGGACCAACACAGATTGGCCTGCACCGACAGATTACCGCATCCTAATGACCAAGAGGTTGGTTTGAATGAGTGCGCAGCTGTTAAAAGCCAGAAAAGAGAAAAAAAGAATCATAGGGACGCTTAAGTCTCCTGAACACAAGAATTCGATAGCGTTAGATTTCATCCTTGTCGCAGCTTCTGTTCCAACTTCTGTGTGTGTGTGCGTCAGTTTCATTGCAGTTTTCGCGTCATCAACCGCCATGTTCCGACTGCTAGCTGCAGCAGCAGGTATCCGCTCAGCTGTGACGGGGATGGCATTTGCATATATCTCATATATCACAACCCGGTGGGGACGTCACGATGACGTCACAAGGTCACGTGACCTCTCTAGACCGATCATTGATTTCAATTGCCACCTGCCGCGGTGGGCAGGTTGTTCACAATCCGCTGGCCATGTTCGGAAGACGCCACAAGGTCATGTGACTTCTCTCTACCAATCAGCGGATTTTGCTCCCGACGTAAACTTTAATGCTATCGTATTAAAACAGAATAGAGGCATCGCCAGCACCGGCCCTTTTTGTAAGCAAATAGTCGGGAGACGAAAACAGCTTGTTTAGTGCGGATCTCTGGGGCTAGAGGGTACGTATGAGTCGACAGTCCGGGTTGAATGACAGCTAGCAGAAGGTCGGTATGCTCCGGCAGCTAAAAAGTGTTCATTCAGCATATTGGCAAGTGAAACTCCAGCATAATTCACCCCATTGACTTTCAGCTCAGAGGGAAGACAATTCTTCCTGTTCCCTATAATAACGTTAATACCTTGCCAAAGTAATTTAGGATTGTGTAAGATTGACGAAAACTTATTAATATAAAAAAAAGATTTAGCTTTCTTTAGATCTGAGTTTAATTTATTTCGAAACTTCTTAAACTTAACTAAATCATCCGGGCATCGCGTTTCCAAAAAACGAGAGAACATTTTGTTCTTTTCTTTAATTTGTTTCAAAAGTGCTCCTGTCATCCATTCTTTTCTAGCCTTTCTATGTTTTTTTATAGTTTGAGTTGGGAACGCGGCGTAATAACATTTAAGCAGCTTCTGAATAAATATATCATAAGCACGGGACGAGTCATTTTCACCATATACATCTACCCAATTAATTGTAGACAACAAGTGACAAAATCTGGAGATGCTCTTTTCATCATTAACTCTACGAGCGTGAACGGGTTTATTCAATTTGGTCGTATCAGGAAAAAGTGAAAAGAAAGGCAAGTGATCACTAATACCAGAAAAAAAAACACCGGATATGCAACTCTGAGGTGGGAAATTAGTGAAGCACAAATCAATTAATGTTTCAGAGTGCAAAGATATGCGAGTAGGCAATTCAATAGTATTGTCACACCCATTAGACAGCATTATTTCATTTAAATTAATCTTCAGAGCGTTATCCTCCAAAAAGTTAATATTGAAGACACCTAGCACAATGATACGCCAGTTGTTTTGGTTTGCAAACTTCAGAAAACAATCAATGAAGCGAAAAAAATTGTCAGAATTTCCTTGAGGGTGGCGATACACAACCATAATAGCAACTCTATGAAAAACAATGCAGACAGTTTCAAAATCAGTACAAACAAGTGAATAATCCGACAAGACCTCAAAGCACAAATAATTTTGCACATATAAAGATACACCACCACCACGCTTTCCATCTCGAAATACTGAAATGGGTTTGTAACCAGGAAACTCGCTGACATCTGCATTTGAGGTAAACCATGTTTCAGTGAAGGCAATAAGGTCAAAATTAAAGTTCAGTTTAGTTAATTCAGCTTCTACTTCTTCTGATTTATTTTTTAGGCTTTGACAGTTCAAGTGGTAAAGAGATAGTGTGTTGCGAGGATTGTAAGCACCGTCCTTTAGAAATTCGGTGAATGACTCGGCAGTAAAATAAGCCATTGTTGAGCAGACGTACTACGCAGACTCGCAGCAACAGTGATTAAACCATCTTATCAATGTCCTCCTCACAAGCGATCCTGATGGCTCGTGCACCAGGTTGCTTTCGAGCGTAGATCTTTCCTTCCTTAGACCAGACGAAAGCGTACTTCATTTCCTTAGCCTTCATTTTAGCGAGCCACAGTAAATTCCTGTTAGAAGCCGTCAGGTTATCAAAGAATCGAATGTCATCTTCGCATTCTTTGCGCTTTGAAATCCAGTCTGTTTTTGTGGATCGGTTGGCAAAACGGATCAGAACCACAGGCACCTTATCTGGTTGAGATGGAAGGCGGTGTAGCCCTTCAATGTCATTCAACCCGGACTGTCGACTCATACTTACCCTCTTGCAGTACTGAATCTATATTTTTGTCCCCTACTTCAGTGGATGAAGTTATTTCTATCATTAATTCATTTAGGAACACCTGCTCACCTGGAGATGACGAAGTTGCTGCTTTTCCTATCAAATGTGCTGTAAATATTATTGCTGGCCCTCTTACGCATATTTGTAACAGAATGCTACTTTCTGGTGTATTCCCTAGCAAATTAAAAGTCGCGCGCGTTACCGTTTTATTCAAAGGAGGCAACAAAAATGACCCAAATAATTACCGTCCTATTTCGGTATTGCCACTGTTTTCGAAGTTAGCTGAGCGTGTACTCTATAGGCGACTAAACAATTTCTTACAAGCTAAACATCTTATCTGCCCCCAACAGTATGGCTTTCAGGCCGGTAAATCAACAGAATCTGCTCTGTTAGATATTAAAAACTCTATAATTAACAATTTTGAAACTAAGCTTTTTTCTGTTGGAATTTTTCTTGACCTACGCAAAGCTTTCGATTCTGTGCAACATACAATACTGCTCCATAAATTAAAGACTTACGGGATCCGTGGAGTGGCAAATTCACTTTTGGAAAGTTATCTAACTGCACGGATACAGTACACTAAGATTCATGATGTAAAATCCAGTTTTGGTATGATAAAATTCGGTGTTCCTCAGGGTTCAATTTTGGGACCACTTTTATTTATTCGCTATATTAATGACATTGTAAACATTCCATTAACTCCTAATATCATGATGTATGCCGACGATACTAATGTCTTTTTTTCCGGCTCCAGTCTCCAAGTAATTGAACACCAATGTAATGCCTGGCTTGAGGAGTTAGCGGTTTGGCTCTATGTAAATCAACTTCAATTAAACGTAAACAAAACAATGTTTATGCTCTTCCATCCAAAAAACAAACCATTAGATCATCACATCAAACTATTTTTTAATGACTTTAACATCGAGCAAGTTCATAGTTGCCGGTTCCTTGGTGTGTTTTTTCGTAGCGATTTGGGTTGGAGTGATCATATAAACTACATTAGACTAAAAATGGCCAGATCTATTTATGTTATTTATCGTGTTAGACATCTCCTCCCATTACAAGTTAAAAAACAGTTATATTTTGCCCTTGTTCATTCTCACCTGGTGTATTGCAACCTAGTCTGGGGTACATGCAACAAAACTGATTCATACAAATTGCTTTCTCTCCAGAAAAGAGCTCTACGTTTATTAAGTTCAAGTTCATCTGTTGAAGCAAATCTTTTTGAAACATTTCATGTTCGCAATTTCTTTAATTCATACAATTTTAGTTTGGCTCTTCACATTTTTTATAAAGTCAAGCATGACTTTAGCTCTTTTTCTAATACTTATAATTCAAGAAACGTTGCGTATGGTCTACGTTCCGTTGCCCTATCTACTGCAAGACCCAGAACAAATTATGGTAAACAAACAACTGATTATGAAATTATAACATTGTGTAATGCCTACCAGTATCTTATTCAGATTGCTTTAGAAAGTTATAGTGTGTCTGCATTCAAGAAAAAACTGACGATTCTTTTCCCCCCCGGTTAAATTTCAGCTAATTCTGTATACTTGGTTTTTTTTTTTGAGTGTGTGTTTGTGTTCTGTTTCCTATATTATTTTTTTTTGAATGTGCATAATATGAAATGTTTCGTTTATTGTTAATTGATATTTAGTATTGTCTATCATTAACTATTTTCTATTGTGATCATGTTTGCTCATTGTTTTTTATCTTTTGTCCATTCGGCCCCCGTTTTCCATGATGTGTGATCGGGGTGTAGGCCTTGTCAGGAGGTATGCTTGGTCTACCTCCTTTAGCCTCACCTCGAGGGCATATTGTATATAATATGGCCAAATAAACATACTACTACTACTACTACTACTAGTCTACACCGCCATTCATATCTTAAAAGTGATCACAGAGTCATCTCGCTTTTGACGTCACGAATTTTAGTGCAATAGCGGAAAATATTTAAATAAAACCTCGGGTCGACGCCCCCCCCCCCCCCCCCCCCCCCCTTTCAATATACATAAAGCTGCTAGCCAAACTGTCTTCTTCGCACCTGAAGAAAGAGCCGAGCCGGCTCTAAAATGTCAGTTTTTTTTAAAACAAAAAGTTGCCGTTGGAGATGTCTCGCAATTAAATATGAGTTATCAAACCCAACCAACCAGACAGGCAATATCCTCTCAAAATCTTTAGCTTTCTGTCATACAGCGCGCTCACCAACGCGTCAGCATTCACGTCACCCGTGACCAAAACGGAGGGCATACAAGTCTGGTTTGACTGCTTTAGAGTCCTTTCAGCTCTTGGAACTTCGAGCTGTCTCATCGTCAGAACACAAAGGCGACACAGTTGCAGCTGAAGCACAAAGTTACGGCCGCTTGACAGTGCGGGGTCATCGTCGTTTCGATCCCAGCGATAAATTCCGTGGGCCGCGTGTTCTTGGATGATGGGAACCGACTTGCTCACATCGTATGCGTTGCACTGTTGCCTTCGCTAGCTGCTTCTCATTAAAATTCGGGCAGCCTTGGTTTTCTTCTTGGAAACGAACAGCGCGCTGCAGTGTGTGTCACTTGCGTGTACAGTACACCCTTTTCACGCTTTGCCACAAGACACCCGAAACCGCCCTGCGGAAGTAAATATGAGCAGTGCAACCGAGCGGTTCGGGGTACATTGTCTTTGCATTGCGTACCATAAAGACGCATCTTTTCTTCCTTCGACAAGAATTCGTCGCTACACTGTATTCAACTTGTTTATGTATATAATTGGTTTTTTTTTGGGGGGGGGGGGGAAACGAATTGGCGCAGTATCTGTCTCATATATCGTTGGACACCTGAACCACGCCGTAAGGGAGGGATTAAGGAGGGAGTGAGAAGAAAGGAAGAAAGAGGTGCCGTAGTGGAGGGCTCCGGAATAATTTCGATTACCTGGGGATCTTTAACGTGCACTGACGTCGAGCATGTTCGGTTATTTGACTGGGCATCGCTTTGCAGCTGTTACCTGTGGTAACCTTGCAGGCACACCTCTGCATCATACATTGAAGAGTGTCTGTACCCGTCTGTATCACCGCTTAGTGGCAGCATAATATCGCTGTTGTAGGTGAAGTGGCCCGGGAATTTTCCAAAAGCAGTGCACTTCAATAATTCCTTGTAGACGGTGTCATATGTGTGTACTCAGTCAGTGAAAAAGTGAACATACACAAATGGATATCGAAGGAATGCTTTCGTCGTCAGTGTCAATAATTTTGTCGGCAGCCCGCCGCGGCAGAGCACTCAGCACCCCACATGACAGCTGGGGAACTACGGCGGTTTTAATTCCTTCTACTCCGACATCGTTGAATAGCAGGACTTTGAAAAAACAGGTAAGCTACGTAGTGGAATGCAAAGAAGTGCGAAGAAATAGTGCCATCGGGTCCGTTCACGAGCACCAAATAGGCCACGACACCGCTTTCCTGCAACTCTGCGTGCGCATGACCTTTGTGTTGCGTTGGAGAAATGTTCATTTCAGCTTTTTAGGGACACAGGACTAATTATATACCCTCTGAAGGCCCTGTGTTTGAGTGCACAGTTGAACCCCGTTATAACAAATTTGAAGGGGCCTGGAGATTATTTCGTTATAGTTGTAGTTTCGTTATAGCCCGTGTTGATCAAGCTTTAAAGGGCAATCTCCATTTCTTCGTTATATCCATTATTGAGTTACAGGCCGTTTGTTATAACGGGGTTCCACTGTATATATGCCAGGATATTTTGTGTGGGAGTATATCAGCCGTATCCATGTACAGTAGCGTGCATGTACTATACACTACCAATCGAACATATCTAGCAGCGACTAAACAGTTCCTCCTTTTTTTTAGTACCTGCAGCACAACTAACTATTGTTTAAGGCCCTGATTACAGGACGTCACCTACCAAAGAACCGTGCGCACGGACTCATGCGTGTCAGTTACTCGAAAAGACAGCCAAATGGGATGTATTCTGGATCAGTAAATCATGAGCCTAGGCCAATTGCTACACGTTCACAACGAAACAGCGCTAAAGAAAAGATGTGCAAACTGGAAGGCTGCGCTTATCCTCACCCTTAAAATCCCGCCATCTTTGACGCTGTTTCACAACAGATTCGACCTATTGGAACGCCTATCAAGCTTTGCACCGCACTATGTGGCAGTAGCGCTCGGGTTCTCAGGCCGCTTATGAACACTACAGCAGACCTTTCCCATCTTCTCTAAAAGACTTGGCGTCATTAGAATTGATGAAGCCAAGGGCGCCTCTCGTTAAATCGCGTAACTTAAAACCACTCACCATTTCTGGAAGATCCATTTTCTTGTCAGCCAGCAGGCCCGCACCCGATGCAAGCACCAGGCCCTCAAGCGCCCTGCTTTCAGTGACGACACATTCGCACTTCCTGCAGTCGCAAAGCTTCTATGGTTTAGCTCCACGGGATCGGCCGAGTGATCGCCAACGCACACAGAGGAACCGTCGGCTCCATTCTTCGTCGTCCGAAAACAGGACTCGCCGTTGGCTACGCCGATGACGCACGTGATTCCCCGCCCAAAAAGAATCTCTCGTCCAGCAGCACTCGCCTCTTTGTGCGACGCACTGGGGCCTCGCGGTTAGCGCTTCTGCGGCTGCGCCAGCTTTGCCGGCCTGTCACGGGCGCAGATGTCGGAGCATGACGGGTGCAACGCTGCGCCGATGTCTTTTTTATTCTTTCTCCATTTTTAATAACGGCGCTCTGCACATGTGGTCGCCTCTTCGGACAGTGCGGGGAACGTGAACTCCCGCCGACAGTTGCAGTGGTCAGAGTTGAATAAACGCCTCTGCGTTTTTCAGTGTAACGGGGCAAATTTTGCAGCACCTTCATATTCTTGCTCCTCTGTAAGTTTGCCCCCGTTGTGACCTCATTATCAGCTCCGGGTGTTTTGACTTCAGCTGTCCTTTAATATGAGCAATTATATTTAGTGATCCATGGAAGGAAGATAACGTGCCTTGCATCAATTACAGCATTACATCCCGATGCTATTACCATTCAATTCAATTACGTGTGTCAGTGCGATAGCATAGAGCCTCGTCGCCTCACATATCCAAGCGCAGCCGCCGACTGCCGCCATCGCGGAGGTGCCGCACGCTTGCACCTTGTCACGTGGTGCATAGCGTCACACTCCGCACCGACCAATCATCGACGCCCAGGCGCAGCTCGTAGCTGCCGTCACGCTCGCCTCCACACCGGCCGCATGTGACGTGGCCTTTTGACGTCACACCCTACGCCAACCAATTACTGATGCTACATCGAACGTCGGACGGCGGCTGCTTGCTCCGGCGAGGCTTCAATGATATCGCATAGCGTCCCAGCGCACTACGAGCGCATTGTTATGGACCTAGCTTTACTTGCATTTCAAGGCGACTCGAGAATTTCATTTCAAGGCGACTCGAGACTGACAAATATGGAATCATATCGAATTCAAATAAGGAGAGAGCTCCCCTTCGTGCAGGTCTGGTAGCTTTCCAAATGCCAAACACTCTCCAGATCCAAGAAAGGGATTCGCAACCCCGAGGACCAAATCCGCATGTGTTACGCAATGTTTGTCCGAAAATACAGTGTCTGCAATTAGTCAGCCTCGTGGGTCAGGAACGCCGGCGAAGATACCATTTTGCTCAAGTTGAAAGCATTCACCGCTACGCGATAAGGCGCATTATGACACATTTAACTGCGCGCATGGGGCACTATGCAGGGTTTGTAGCTGAACAGTAAGGGCCTTTCGCTTGGGGATGTTAAGTAGCCTTTTCTCGTCGAATATCGAATCTGCTGCTCTGTCTCGTCGCCTGTCAGCTGGCTTCTGCTGACGGCGCGAGCTGTGTCGATACTTCGGATTATACCCGCATCTGGGTATGTTAGGACGGGGAGTGAGGGGGGAAGGGGATAGAGAACCGCGTACCCCCCCCCCCCCCCTGAAATTTTCGTGGATTTACGTTACTGGTGGCACGAAGTGTTGCAAAAAGTGTTCCAAGAGTGTTGCATGCATGCGTGGCAGACAGAACAGGCATATAGACGCTGAAGATATTTCACCTACCGACAGAGAAGAAAGGATGAGCTAATGTTTTCGGCTCTCCTAAGAAACGGTCCTAGAATCTGTCCAGTGCGTGTAAGAGGCCGTCGCATCTTACATGTTGGATTCATCTCGTCGCCAAATACTTTGTTCGAACTGATAGCAGGAGAAAAAATAAGTATTTTCCGTACCCACTCACCTCGTTTGCACTACAGAGAAAGAACGAATAAAATGGTTCCGTAACTAAGTACTCGCGCCCCATATCAATACTCGCCGCTAGCTTGACACTGGTTGTCTTGCGTTCCCAGATACCGGATTGATCGATAACACCGACCTACAGCGGCCAGTTACGAATGCATATATTCTGCAAGCGGCGAGTGCGAGCTGCAACTTTTCGAAAAAGTGATGATTTGTTTCTACAACCAGCAATACATAACATGTATCGCCAAGACTCGGCGCCACCATTGTGTATTTCCTCTGCCTGGTAGTGCCGTCATACCTGAAGAAACTACTGTTCTCGTTGGTTCATTTTATTTACTGTGGCATGAGCACCGCATGGCAAAAGGAAAAGAAAGAAATTGCACAATTCTACTGATGGCCCTTGCATTACTGCGACATCGTAATTAGAAACTTGGTCTGGGACAAGCGCATGCCTAGTCCTAGCCCGTAATCGCCACCTCCCTCGTCAACCAGTTTTCTAGGCGTGGAAAGAACGATGAGGCCATGTGCGCTGCTAACCAGTCATTTGTACACAGGAACTGGAAAAGTGTGAAACGCGCCGACACCAAACTTCTTGTTCCGGCCGATGTTGTTTTGGACTGGTGCATGGTTTGGCAGTAACCAATACTGTCGCAGCTGTAATTAGACTGTCGCTGTCATGAGCTCGCAGTTTGCACAGAAAGATCTACAGCTGCTAGACGTGGACATCGCCTGATTATCCTCTGTCTTTCCGGCCTTCTGTTTATCTTTCTCTCTCTAGATCGAAAGACGGGGCGAAAGGAACGTGAAAAATGTCCTGTGACAGCGAAAGGCTCAAAACGCACTTTTCGAAATAGAAATTCTGAACATGTGAAGGCCGAGCTGGCACACATAACGAGCAGTAGACCCGTGCAACCACCTGATACGGTTGGACGGAATAGTTGGCGACGCTGTAGCTTAGTGGTTACGGTGTTCGGCTGCTGACCAAAAAGACGCGTGTTCGATCCCAGCCGCGGCGGTTGCATTTCGATGGAGGCGAAATGGTAGAGGCCCATGTACTGTGCGGTCAGTTCATGTTAAAGAACCCCAGGCGGTCCAAATTTCCGGAGACCTCCACTACGGCGTCCCTCATAGCCTAAGTCGCTTTGGGACGTTAAACTGCTATAAAATAGAATATTTGGCCTATATAAACGTTGCGAAACAATACTGAATACTGCAGGTTTAATTAAGAGGATCAGTCCTGAAGCACTTTAGGCACAATTGAATGGTAAATTCACCGGGTAGAAATGCATACTTTTTTGGGGGGGGGGGGGGGGGGGGCTTTTAAGACGAACACAGAGGCAGTAGAAAAAAACATGTTAGCTCACTGTTGAAATTTATTCAGATATGAGCGCGTCAGTGAGATAAAACATACGCACACAGTCTTCCTTAC
This sequence comes from Amblyomma americanum, assembly GCF_052857255.1. Classification (NCBI taxonomy): domain Eukaryota; kingdom Metazoa; phylum Arthropoda; class Arachnida; order Ixodida; family Ixodidae; genus Amblyomma; species Amblyomma americanum. Next base: position 53,189,945 of record NC_135506.1, read on the forward strand.
AAATGGACGATAAGAGAGATGAACAGCGTTCATACCATTTCCTCAGGTAGAGGCACCGTCTAAGAATCCACAGCGACAATCACTCGAACCACACTTCAACGCGTAGTGCGTCCTCCATGACATACCCGGCTCTCACAATGTTGGCCCAGGCGTAATCTTGACTGAACCAGCGCGGATTATCCCACCCAAGTTGCGGCTTGCTGAATGCACCTTCTGCCACCGTCTTACGCGGACGTAGCTGGACGAGCATGTTCCTGGCGCCCTGGCGAGGGTTAACCACTTGGAGGAAAACGTTCATATCGAATGGCCAACGGCACAAGTTGTCGTGCTCTCCCGAGCAGAGGGAGAATCCAAACGCGACCAAGATTAAGCCGCCGAGTCCTTGGAACCGGCAGGCCACACGGAACGTGTAGCCGTAGATGACGTCCCTCTCACTCTCCATGTACACCATAGAATCAGTCTCGAGAGCGCTTCTGGCCCTTGAGACGCCGGGAGAACGTGAAGGTGGCCTTGCGAAAATGGCGTAATAATAGGAGCGTTTCCATCGGCCCAGCCGCTCTGGTCGGGCTGGGATTAGAAGCTGCACCACCTTCATCGGTACCCAAGCTTTCGCTTATCGAGTGCCCCTGTCATGTCTGGTTGGGATGCGTCCTTGGCTTCGTGCGAACTCTGCCAGCTGCCGACAGCTGCACTGCTTTCTGAACGATCCTCAGTGCGTTGTGCACTCAGGGCGTTGAACTGACAAGGCTGTTCCTCTTGCTCAGAATCTTCGTTCTCGGATTCGTTCAAAGTTTGTAGGTGGGTTATCGAGTGCCCGGGCGAGCGCTTAGTAATTTTAGCTGTGCCCGCACCAAAGACTCGGCCACCTTCAGCCTTCTTTGCCTCCTGCGTGACAGAGGCATCGGAGGCGCTGCAAGAGATATTTTTTAGTGCGATCGAAAGCGAGCTCACCATGTCACCCGTGGGTGCCGTTCTGTTGTCAGTCCGCAACGTCAGGGCAGTAGCTGCCAAAGCTGCATTTAGTGCCGATGCCGTCAGTTTGGGGGGGCGCCTACTTCCCAAGTCCAAAGTCTTGGGTCGAACCGGAGACTTTCTTTTATGATGGACCTCGCTTGTGTCCGTAGGCTGTTCCCCGCATGCGGGCGACGAGCTTCCACGCGTCCCGGCAGCTCTTCCGCCGCTGGTCCCAGGAGACGCGGGACTGGCCAGTGACTCAGCCACACTTTCGACGTGATGTGGCTGCCTGACGAGAGGGGGCCGCTGTCTGGCGAGCCTGACGACGTCGTCGCCAGTGCGAAGTAAGTGCTTTGGCTTCATGAGAGGAGTTTGCTCCGTGGCACTTGCATTCGCTTCGTCGTCGTATTCCTGGGCTGACGCTGTTTTCGACGGGACACACTGCACTGTTGCTTCCGCCGATTCAGAGGCACGTGCCGAACTGTCGGACACATATTTTGCGACGCTTACCTCTACGCGTTTCTTCAAGATTGTGTCTCTAGAAAAGCCGGCTCTAGCGACTTCTCTTTGCAAGCACACCTGGTTATGGTCGTGATGCTGAGACCCAAGTACCTGTCTTTTGCAGTTCTTGCACATCACGCGGTTATACCGGCAGTCTGACAGCACGTGGTGCTGCAACTCGGCTGAGCTGCTACCTTCGAATTCACATCCATACGCTGCGTTAGAGCAGCGCATCGTGCGGCACTTGCAAAGGCAAGAAGCCGAAAGATTTTTGAAGGACACCACCTCGCCGTCAAGCGGGCAACGCGCGTCCAGCTGCAATATCCTCTCGCTGCAAGGCAGGCAGAACGCGTGCAAGCACCTCGCCAACTTGACTCTGCAGTGCACAGCACCACAGCACGCACACGCATTTCCCATGGGACGTGGATCGACGAAGGGGACGGCCTTCCCGTCCAACAGGTCACTGAAGCCGTATAACGTGATGCGGGAGCCTTCGCTGCCGCTTATGTCTAATATCTGCACCCGACAATCGCTGCGTTTTAGCATCCTCACACCTTATCAGTGATTACTAACACCATGCCACAAGGAAAAGAAGAAACGATAAAAATTTCAAATGAGCCTCACCAAACTATGAGTGACATGCCCCATTTCTGTTCTGCCTCTATTTGCGGTCTTGCTGATTTATCGATTACAGTTCACGTGCTATCTGTCCGATAGTGTTCGAATCGTTACTTTCCTTCGCGAGGCTGCTAGCCGAGTTTGCTCACGTTACTCGCCGCAATTTTTCTACGGGCCCTCTGGCCTTAGATAAAGTTTTTTCACCTAGTCCTCCTCCTCACAGTGACTCCAAGACCTTGGTGACTCTGTGAACAGCAGAACTGATTGCGCGCTTTCCCGCCTCTACGTATACGAAGTATAGGGTTATTACCTTTCTTTACACTTACTCATGGGCATGAATGCCAGAAGAAATTGGGCAGGGTTTTAGCGTAGGTAAACCGAGTAGACGAGTGGAAAAATGCGTTTAGCCTCGTTGGCTCATGGTTTTGCTTTGCTTGGTCATCGGCCCGTCTGGGAACGATATTAGTTCGGTATTAGTGAAAAATTGCTTATTGGTGACGTGGGAAGCGCCGGCGACAAAGACTTGCGCAAGTAATCGGTGAAACAGCGGGGTGAGAGGCAGGGTCACAAAAGGCAGTTCTCCAGCAGTAGCGTCAGCCGGCCGCCTGAAGACCATTGTCGTAGTTGACGTCGGCGCAGGAGCATGTTCTTGATTACAGTAGTATCAGGTTACGAAGACGACGATTTGCAATGCACAGCGCAAGATTTTGTATATTAGTTCCATAGTAGTATTAGTGTATGAAACGACGATCTGCACAGCGCGAGAATGGGCTGCATTAACACGAGGCCTGGTCGGGTGCGGCGATATCATAGTGTTCTTGTGCCATGGCCATTGAAGCTGATCTGCTGGCAACGTCGCGGGTTCGAGACCCAGTCGCGGTACAATTTACTTTTCTATTTATGGTTTGGCCGAGGTCACCCTCAAGGTCAAGCTTCACACAAACTTGGTGAGCCGTTTTGACATCGCGAAGTAGTGACCTCCCACTAAAATGTCACGCTGGGTAGATGTAAAGGGCGTCGCCTGGTCACACGTAAGTGTAATCTCAAATTTAATTCGTTAGAAATTTACGAGAAACATTGAGAAATATGCGCGCATCTAGCAATCGTTGAATTTCTTTAAATGCGAATACTGGCATAGAGAACAATGCAAGCTCAGTGTTGGATCCCCTGACCAGGAAGAATTTCTTTTCCTACGAAGTTTCCGAGGAAGCTGAATAGCTTTCTTTTCTAGTCATATGGCTGCGCTCCGATGGATGCAAATGAGTAATTGCTCCCTTATTACAGCGCAAAAGCAAATTGACATTTCCCTTCGTTACAGTTAGACTCGGATAGGAAAGCGGCCTATATAGCATTTAGCATCCTTCGTAATGCTTTTTCTGACGATACAATGCAGTGTGCCTTCTTTCCTTCACTGTGTTGGGCATCGTCTGTATCAATAAAGACCATAGAGCTATTCTTTCTAGCCCATTCTTATGTGTTGCCACAATCGCTGCATCATCCTAACCTATCCCGTGACCGGCGGTCTCACCAGGTAAGCAAGAATGCGTTATGTTATCTGCCGCATTCTAAATTCCATTTCACGTTCTTTTATACATCCCCGAAAATTTCCGCTTTCCCCGATAAAGACGGAGGGACAGTCGTTGCATGGATTCCAGGAAACTTGGCACTAGGCAGGGACAGAGTGAAAGAGAGAAAACTTTATTTTAGGATAGAGTAAGTCGCAGGAGCCGGTTGGTCGGGGCCCCTAGTCCAGGGCTCCGCTGTTGGCAGCTGACTTGCTGGTGGACTAGCTGGATGATCCAGGCTTGCTAGTCCAGGTTTTCGCTGGTCAGGGCCTCCTCCCACTGCTCGTGTGTCGGTTATGACGCTATAAACTTTTTGCCTGCTATAAACTTTTGTCCTGGCATTCCCAAGATAAGATATACGGTAGAGCGTGGGGCTTGCTCAGCCCCAAGGACAGTAACTTGGGTATTGTGTGGGTGTAATCTAGTGTAAAATGCAAATATTCGGGTATGTGTTTGTTTGTATTCTCTTCCAGCCAATGGAATCCGAGGGGGACAGTTGTTTGTGTAGCGGTGGGAAATGTCTTTTTCTAGCCTAAGGTGTTCTAGTCTGTCACCATAGGGTCCTAGAAGAGGGGTGAGGAAGGAATGGGGATCTACCCGGTTTGTGGGACCCCGTGCTGGATCATTCGCTACCTCGTTTCCGGCAATAGTCCTTCGTGACCAGGTGTCCATGTTATTGCGTGTGAGTGTGAGTGTACTTAATAATGTGCTCGCCCATCCGTGAGGTTTTCCAGCAAGGTAGCCCCTGCAGACTTGTTGGGAGTCCGTCACTACTTTAAAAAAATGCTTCATCATGACTAATAGTTCGACGTTGCACTGTTCTTTGATATGTCTTCGAATGAATGTGTCGGGGTGAGTGGGAATGGGATTGAGATTGAACAAGGCTTCTTCATCAGTGGCATCACGGCCGAGGCTAACGAAGCAATGCCTAATGTAAATGTTGCATAGAAGTTGTGAACATCCCATATTTGGTCGTTTGTAGCACCTAAATTGTAAAACCGTAATCACAGAGGTATATTGTCACAATTACAAGTTCGAAATTCAGGGCATTATTTCTTTATTCAGGGTATTATTGAAACATCTAAAAAACAAATCTGTGTACACGTAAACAGGCGCAAACAACGAATGGGCGAAAAAAATTGCATCAGTCTTTGGTGCAGGATAACTCCCGTTGAAGTTTATGGTTTTTGCCAGAAGTATAAACTTTCGCGGTTAATTTTCTTTTGTGAATGTTAGCATATTGCTTTGATTTGAGAAAAACATCAAGAAAAGCGCTAATGCTGCAAAAACTTGCTTTTCATTTAGCCTGCAGAAACGTTAAATTGCCATGAGCACGGTCTGTACCGTACGTGTACCGTATATAAATATATATATTTATATATAACCGCTGCATAACCGCTCTCCCTCCAACAAAGCTTGTTTAAAGTACAGCGCTCGTCCCGTTCGCTCGCTACATATGCGTTCATATTTTTCAGCTCCAGTCTTTCCTGAATATGCACCAACACGCCCAGCTGCAAGTGCTCCTGAGAGAAGGGATCATCACTAACCAAATTTTATACTGATGTGCTAAACTGGATGCTAAAATAAAAGAGCGCTTGCTACTATTTTATGAACAGCGCATTCTGCGCAATTTCACTCTTAGTAGTCACTCTTAGTAGTAAAAGGTCTTGAAGTTTCCCTCGTCTTATGCTCTGAAATAAACGAAACCTTGTAAACGAGATATGCGACCCGTGAAAGGCATTTTATTTCCACACCGAAAGCCAACCCATTTAACTTTGAGTTTGGCGCACGATTGCCTGGGTCGATGCAACAAAACACAATTTTTATTAGTAGTACAAATTGATTTACTCCTTCCTGGCGATGTGCATACTTGTCGGCTGTTGGAGGCCCATTTGTGGCGTAGCATTTCAAATTTAAAACAGACCCCCCCCCCCCCCCCCCCACCCCTCCGTTGATTCGAGCTCATGCACCCAGACACTGAAAAAGACCCCAAGACCGCCCCTTGAAAGTAGATGGAAGTGCAATCTCACATCACCGATCCGTGTGAAAAATTGGAATTTATATTATTGCAGTTCATGAGAACGGCCACTGATTGCGATAGCCGCATTTCATTTCTTGTTGTATACTAAGTTTTTGAAATCCTTGTAATAAGTAAAAATAGCCCTGTTAAGACTACAACGCGGTAATATACTGATGCAGGGGGACTTGACAGTCTCCCTTTAAACGTAACCCTTTGTTGAATTAAACACTATTCATTTTTATTCATATGAAGAAAGTTATCACTCAACTGTCGCGGCCGCAACACTCATATGGTTGGAAAGCGAGATATTGTAGGTATTATCACATGGATTGGACGGCAGCTCCAAAGCCGGAAGAAACTTGCAAACGTCACACAAGGATGGCGTACAGCCGGAACTGTTTATCAGGTGATCTTGTGCGCGCAAACTGAAAAAAAAATAAAGCCTGGGCGCCGTCGATAGCATCAATAGCACCTGACGGTCGTCAGGTAAAGGATCTCGATTTAAAAATAACGACCAAGTTTCGAGATCAGGCAAAGTAGCTCGCCAGAAAAATCTATTCGCCTTTGGCCTGACAAACAAAGCGATATGGCCGTGTTCCGGCTACACATCATAGCGCCGATATTGCAGTATCACTCGTAGCCTTCAAAAAATGTTAGTTTCCTCTTTTCGCTGGTCACCTGCCTCGAAATTATACTTCAGAAAAGCTTACTTCTCGGAAACGGCCCGTCAGGCTAAGATACAGGAATTAAAACAACATGAAAGCTGCATCACGGCCGAGGCCGTGGACAAAATGTCAGTTCCGCCTGAATGTTCCGCCTGTTGTTCCGCCTAAATGTTTATTAAATAAATTAAGTGCTCTAAAAATTATTACATCTATGCTTACCGGCTTACCGCATCAATACGCGAATACTGATTGGCAATATCAGCTGAAAGATACTGAGTTACAGGCCCACTTTGACGTTTCACAGGCGACTGCCCGGTTGGGCATCTGTACGCTCCCGTGCATACTCGGCCTAAGTTCCGCTTGCTATATTCGGCTCGATCCTATTCCCGGCGCACTTCACAGACTCCAGGGCCCGCTTGAAGGAAGAAAACAGTCGAGTTTTTATTGTTTTATTCACAGTCAAAGCCCTTTGTTGACTTTCAGGAAAGGAAAGCGCGTAACAGGCTCCCTGGGTCAGTGGACACCTCAATCGCGCTCTGAGGTACATGGCGGTGGTGCCCACGTAACGCATTACACGGCTGCCGTTGAACCCCATAATTTGCTTCTACTTAGTAGCTTGAACAAAGCTACTCCAGCTTTCGCTGTGAAACAATTATCACGCAACCTTGACGTTAACAGAAAGACCTTCATCCGTGATGAAGCTGACGTCCTCAAAAAATTGCACCAAAATTCAGTCATTCATAAAAAATTGCATCAAAATCCAATCAATTCAATCCGTAACAAGCTGTGTGTAACAAGCGGCGTGCTTCAAAACTTATGTTTAATAATAAAGTTTTTGATGATGATTATGATAATGTGTGATGCAGAAGAGCGAACAGCACACACAACCAAAACAATATTCACAGTGTTGTGTTCAGCGTGAACGACCTTTAAATGTGCCTTCCGCTCGAAAGCGCACCGATTGAAGTGATCACAACTATCGTCTGGAAATTCGCTTAGCTGAAAGGACGTCAGTACGGCGTCCCTTTTCTACGAAATACACAAAGTTTAAGGAAAGCACGTCTAGGCATTTCAGTTTTCTAGCCTAAGATCTCAAACAAGCCCTAAGAGTTGAGAACAGACTTCACCTGAGAAGCTGCAGCGAAGACAATAGCGACCGCACATTGTCGCTTGCAAAGCTTGGAGCGAGTTGTTCTCAGAGGTCGTTCGGAACGACGCAAACGCAAGCATTGTCTACAGTGACAGACATAAGGCTAACAAGCGGGGGAATCTGATCAACTGAGGTTTCAGATTGCTGCTTCTTCACCACCTAGTTCACCCGCAGTCCATCTGTCACTTTCACAGAGTCACTAGCTGCAATTACGGCTGTTATTGCATCGGGAAGCATCGAAAGCACTTCCGGTGTGGAACCAGTCCGCGAGAAGCATCAACATCTTCTTGTGGGGGCACGCTCAGTCCTATGGAATCTATATCTTCCACGCTGCAATTGTGTAACTGCGCTTCTCAAACACTTCGGTGTTCCTGCCAGCGGTGCTATTCAGTGAGAAGTGTCGATTTGCACGCCGAGGCTAAAATTCTTCCGCGGTGTCAGTAGAACGTAACGATGGACCTCTTGGATGAGTCCAATGACTTAGACATCATGGCCAAATTATTCACGGCTCCTGTCTGTACGGTTCAACATTGCATGCCGTCTTGTGTCATCTGCCGCCTCGTGACCCACATCGTCGGTTCTTGAACCGCGCAAAGCATCTGTATAGACGATGATCTCTGTCATAGTTGGCGAAATCGCATTCACTGCCGCCAGATTCTTCAGCACGGCTCCTAAACTCCGCCGCTGGGGCAACGATGCCAGTTGCACATCGACGGATGCGCTGTGTCCTGTCAGTTTTGTCTCCATGTAGCTGAAGCCGCGTTGTGTGATACTTCTTGTGATTGAGCCTTATTTGGTGACTTGAACCCGTTGTTTCGTATGCTGCCCCGTCGTTTTCCAGGTGTGCTGGGTCATTTTTCATCAGACTTTTCTTCTTCACGGACTTGAAGTCATCGGCGACGACATCCCCGAGCATACACGGTAGATCACGCACCGTCGTTTAGTCGGTATAGTTGGGAACGGGAAATCGTCAGGATTGACAGCCGGTGCAGAACGCCTCAGCTTCCCGTTCGCCTGGTCAGACTTGCTACGGACGCCGGGAGTCGTGGGGCGCTTGAAGAGTCCATCGTCCATTCTCTCCCGGCACCTGGCTTTCAGAGCCAAGATGGCTTCCGGGACTAAGCCTACTCGGCAAGCCGCGCTGTGCTCCACCGCCTGCCATCGGGCAACGTTCCTTCCGCACCTGCGGCAGCTGGCCTTGTTGTAGCCGCACCGAAGCAAGAAGTGCTGCTTGAGGCTGGCCAGCAATCCTTCGAACTTGCAGCCGCGGCCGGCATTGATGCAGCGAACCTTGTATCCGTCCAAGTCAGACTCGCTCAACTCAAGCAGGGCAGCATTTTCGAAGGTGATGGTCTTACCGTCCGCTGGGCAGTTGCAGTCGAAGGTTTCGATTCGGAGGCGGCACGATGGACAGAAGACATGCGAACAGAGGGTCACCCAGACGCGGTTGCTGAGCACCCCGCAGGCGGTGCAGACGTTCCTGTTGGGACAGCGGCCGACAAACTGCACCGTTCGCCAGTCGAGAAATTCCCCGAAACCACTGAGGGTCACGGCAAAGTGGTCGGCGGTTTCGGTAGGAGCCATCCGCGTCACTTTGGTGGTCGGAGTGCAACTGTGCGCCTTCAGAAACGGCCTGATGCCGCGAGGAAAGAAACGAACTCGTTCTTGTGTTTGCGGGGGAAATGCGCTCCTCTTTAGCGTCTTGTCTTCGGTCGACTGGCACCTTATTATCAGTCACGTATCATGACGCCAGCGCTTTTCGTTTCCTCGTTTCTGGGTTAGGAATGCTCGATACCTTATCCCGTTTGGACACGAAGAGGGCTGATCAGATTGACGATTGTGAACGCTATCTATGCGCCTTATTTTGGCTGCCTACATGCTGCAGGCAGTGCCAGCTGCCTGCTCCGGGCTGACGCTGCCTTGAACTTCGCCTTGCTGGACGGATGAAGGCGATAGACAGAGATAGAAGACGCGCTCCTTAGGGGGAGGGGTAGCAAAGGCGGTATGTCCTTTTTTTTTAATCACGTCGCACGTTCCTTTCCGAAAGTGCTTGCTGGCGAAAACACCGAGGCGGCAGGTGCTGATATCATACATGCCCACGCGCTACACAATTTATGTTTGATGCGTGATGTACTGTCGCGATCAAAAGCAGGACATGAATGCGCAGAACAAAAAAAATATTTTTCGGCGCAGTTACATAATCTAGTAGCCTTAAATGCATCAGGGTATGAGGGGACAAGTGTGTTCTATTGCCTGGTAAGAATGCCCCGGAACTCTATCATGAGGTAGAGCTGCAAAAATTTGTGTATTTAACTTACTTGGCCAAATACGAAGTATGTGCGCTAGAATTTCGCGTCTCATCTTGCTTTTGGTTCGAGGCTAGGCTTCAGGAAAAGGTCGGAGAAATCGCTGATTAGAAACCTTGTTGATAGCGCACTATAAAATTTTGGGACCGCTTAACGCACCTTAAGAGGGTACTGTGATAGCGATGTTTTCTGGATCCACTGCTCAAGGGCGAAAGGTAATGAAGACAACGACGTGCAATGCACAGCGCCAGACAGTGCCAGCTAAACAGAAGGGGGGATCGTTGAAAAAAAAATACGGTAATAGCATCTATGTGCTCTAGTGCTGCGGCCAGCGAAGATGATCTGTTTTGCGACGCCACGGGTTCGAAACCCAGGCGCGGCGGAGTCTCGACCGCATTTATTTCGTTTCAGGACGTTTAGCTGGCTTTGGACACTGTAACAGACAACAGTTTTTTTTCGGATTGACAGCCTTTGCGCTAGCGCAATAATAAACGTTTTTTTTTTTTCGAGTACACGCGTCCCGTAATATTTTGATCGCGATGGTACAACCCACAAAGCCCAGTTGTCGCGCTTTAGGATGTTGTGGTCTCTGCCAAGAGCGGTGGATTGAAATTACTTCCTTTGAGCTGCGATGCTAACTGCAGCTTCAACTTTTGAACTACTACGCCGCTTTCATAGAAACTTTCAAGGATGATGGATCGCTGTGTCATTAAAACCCTCTATTTATGGCACCAAGGCGTATAACTGTATCTTAATTGCCAGAAAATTTGGCGCTTCACAGTTAACTAATAAGCATGTCCCTTTGGGAACTATAAGTTTAGAAATGGTGGCAATTTTAACGCGATAGCGTGAAAGGCTCCGTTGCCCACAAAATCCGGCATCGGCGTTGTCGGCGAAGGATAGGGTGGTGTAAAGTAGCCCAGGTGGCCACCCATCCCGGAGAAGCAACCAAGGTGGGCCACCAAGGTCACGTGACCCTGTGGCGTCATCGCAAACTGCCCACCATGGCAGGAGGCTGTTAAATTGATGATTGATCGCGAGAGATTGCTCGGGAAGAGTAACCTGTCGATCAAGACCCACCGGCGGCAGCGCCCTACACTGCAGGGCAGTGGTGCATACCTTAACCGCTGCACCACTGCGGAAGGAGAGGTGTGAGGACTCCTATGGACGTATTTGGAATGACCGATTCCGCCTATAAGGACATTAACGCTATCGCGTCATATCCATAAGGCGGAGCTTAATGATACTTTTCAACTTTTTTTGTTTCTTTCTGCCTAGATGACATTAGGAAATCACATGGTGCAGGATGAGGGGAGAGGAAGAATGCTGTTTTATGTGGACATTTTTTTGAGAGTGACAGCACTGAAAAGTAACTTCTTTTTTTTTGTTGCCGCTCGTTCTATTCATAATTTAAAATTTTTCCATACAAACCAACTAATGAGTATTATAACTGCATAATCCTTTTGTTCGTATTTTGGCTTAAAGGGCACAATCAATTCGGATTTTGGGAATGGAGTATTATTTATTTATTTATTTATTTATTTATTTATTTATTTATTTATTTATTTATTTATTTATTTATTTATTTATTTATTTTGAAATACTGTCAATCCCTTCTTGGGATTTTTACAGGAGAGGGCAAAACATACAAATATAGGCTCAGTGCTAATATTTTTTTAGAGTCAAAATAGAGGCAAAACATGCAATACACATGACAATAACAAATAACGCAATCGAGTCATAAAACTGATGATAGCACTTGAATACAATAAATACACTGAGAGGAACACTATATTAAAATAATATGAACAAGGTTACGGTGAGAGGAATGTAAGCAGAAAGCTCTTAGCGAGGGTAATAAATTTGTCTATGGTGCGCTGGGCTGTGACTGATGGATGCAAGCGATTCCAATCTCGGACAACTTGTGGAAAAAAAGAATAACGGAAAGTATTACTGTGACAGAAATATTCTTCAAAGGTGAGTGCATGCTTGTGACGTGTTCCTCTAGTTGTGTTTTTAGGAACAATGTCTGTGGGAGACATCTTTAATGCATTATTAAGCAGTAAATACAAAAACTTTACACGGTGTAATTTGGCACGGCTGGACAGCGTGTGAACTCCAGCCTTGCGTAAAAGATCTGTGGCTGATTGCATGCGTCCATAGCAGTTGAAGATAAAGCAAACGGCTTTCCTTCGGACCATTTCGAGTGTTTTAACGTTGTTTTTAGTGTGGGGGAACCAAGGTACGTTAGCGTATTTTAAGACTGGACGGATAAAAGTGGCGTAAGCAAGAAGTTTTGTATCAGATGTAGAATGACGAAGGGCCCTTTTAAGGAAAAATAACTTGTTCATTGCTTTGCTAGCTATGCTTTGAACATGCGTAGTCCAGTTTAAGTCACAAGTGATGACTACACCCAAGTGTCGATATTCAGTCACACTACGGATATTCATGAACAAGATAGATGTTTTATTCTTAAGTGCACCCCGAAAATTTTTAAAATGAGATGCACGAGTTAAAATATTTCCACAGCTGTAATTGTATTTCACGCCCTTTTTCTAATGAATGAAAAATCTCCTCAAAATAGGTAGCACTACTTTCGATACGTCCATGCTGACGGCGAATTACTTGCTGTTTGTTTCCCTATTTTTCTGTTTTGACGTGGGAAGCAACTTTGCTCGTGTTTCGACAGTCGCGGGAGTAGTCCGAACAGAACTAGCAAACGGAGCCAACAGCAGTTAAACAGGTATCGTATGATGAAAGAATAGAAATTAGTCTGCAAAAGTCACATGACAACGCTCCCGCTTTTCACAGCCTGAATTTCATTTTTTCCTCCCCAGTCATGGCACTGAAGGCGAGGGTTATCAAGTTTTTGTGCGCGTTTTTAATCGATCTCAGCTGCAGTATTGAGAGAAGTTCTGAGCTGGCCACGAAGCTCGAAAACAAAGTGCAAAATTCCATTTCTCCGCTGCGCTGAACATTGGAAACGACGTTTTAAGGCACTAAAGAACGCGCTTCATGCCATCTTCACGGCAAAAAAAAAAAAAGATTCGTTTCTTAAAGTCTATGGTACACACATTGACCAAACTTCAAAGATAGATTCATGTTATAAGTGGATTAAAATGGCTAATTTCTCTACGTGTCGCACCTTCAATAACCCCGACCAGCTATTGATCGAAAATGGGCTATGCTGCAGCAGTTCTAAGGCACCTTATCTAAACACCGAACCTCAAAAGATCTTGAAACCTGGTGAAATTAGCCTGTTGTGTTGCTTGAGTTGTCGCTCTTGATATGTGAAATATTAACGTCAGGCGAGAGAGAGGACAAATTTTTTCGAAGAAAATAAAATGACGAAGATGTCCTCTGCAGCAGAGCCTTATAATCCAGCTGCCCTTTGGAAGAACAGTCTTTGAGCAATAGCTGTGCTCCATTGTCTCACAGTTATGCCCTCGCAGAGCAGGACAGCAAGAATTCTTAACATGTAGGGGTTATCAGCCCTCTCCGAAACTGACGTAGAGTGCTCCGCCTTAGGCCACTGGGTAAGCGAAAAGGTGACTCATGCTTCGCGTAAGCAAACGAAAAGCAGACCGCAGCGGCGGCCAGGTGGTCTGAGCATCCGCCTCGTATGCGGGAGGTGCGGGGTTCGATCCCCAGTGCCACCGGGTACAAACCGGTGATACGATGGGTACAATCTTTCCCCTAGTCCGGTGCTCGGCGTATTTAGGGTTAAATGTTTGGGAAATGGGTCTTTGACCCCACCTTAAGGTGGGGTCAAAGACCCATTCAGTAATCAATTGAGTAATCGAAAACACTTTGTGCCGTGGCGCTCTTTGGCCACAGTTGCCCTTGTGCGATACAAATCCATCATCATCATCATCATCAAACGAAAAGCGGCCATGCTGATTGCGAGCAAGAACTTTAGCTGCAGTGTACATATCGGTAGACGAAATCGCTAACATAATAGTTCACGACGACTCTGGTGTTTGGAGCAAGAGGGCGAGATGACTCAATGTCTGTATCTTATATTCGGCTTAGTCCAGACCCTGTGTTATATCTGCCCTTCATAGCACTGCTTATTCCTGACAGACATGATTGCGACCATCGAAACACAAGGGCAGACTGTTAATAAGTCCCTTTGTAGCAGCCCATTTAAAATTACAGTGCGAAACGGAACTGGTAATAACTTCGCACACTAATTATATCCAGCAAAAATTCTTTTCAAATTTAATCATTGACCAATCATCTTTTTTTATGCATTGCATCAGAGCATTATCCTGATGTATGCATGGCAATGACGAAATAATGACGGAGAAGAGCAACCAAGGGTATGCATCGTTATACCTAAAATAATGAGCGTCATAGTCAATAACTAAACTTAGCCATTGGGAGTCGCATGGAAACCGATGTCGTTAGTTTTGTCGACCACTTTTGCAATGACTAAAACCTACGCGGGAAAACGGGGAGGGGGGGAGGCAATCGGCAAAGGGTTGGCGATGAGTGCAAAAAGAAGTTAGTGTAGATATTTAAACATTTGCACGAGGCTCCACGCATAAGGGAACAGTAATACAAGAAAAAGATTTGAATAAAATATACAGAACCACAAAATATCTGGAAAATAAAACAACCATGACAGAATTCGAAGTTCTGTTGAGCTTATTTAAAAAGAGAATATGCAATGTGCAATGCTGAAGTCGCGAATATACTCACAAACCTGATTCAGTGCATCACCACTGGCCCTCCCTTATTAAAATTGTCTGTAGGCAGTACTGTAGACTTCTTATAGACTCCGTTGCCTTCCTATAGATATTAATTTTTGTCTATTGATAGTCTGTGGACTGTTTATAGACAAAATTCTGCTAAGAGTGAATGGCCATAAATCTATACATTGTCTATAGGATTTGTGTTCCATGTAGACTGTTCTCTAGGGTTTGTCTATGAAGAGTCTATATACTTTATAGGCAGAAGTCTATGAACATTCTATAGACTGTTTAAAGAAATTTTTGTAAGGGAGCTTTCCCGCAAGAAAGAGGTACCAGAAGTTTCCCTTATTTCATCGCCAGGCTCTATTGCGCTGTGCATGCTCGGTGGTCCGGATGAGCAGTCGTAAATATTTTTTCTTCCTTTCTCTAATTTTCATTCCTTCTATTTTCCTAATAGGCTCAGGTGCCAGAGACTCTATGAAGTCAAACCATATAGGACGCCGTTGGGTGTTTCTTCTAATGATCCATGTCAACATGTGGTATGTGGGTAGTGTCACATTTCTTGAGAGGCAATAGTCTTCATAAAAAGTGGCACCTGGGTCATCAAAAATGCTCAGTTTCCATTGGGGCCTGTGTTTAACCTGATGCCCTCTTAACAACTAGATATATAAGGTAGGTCGTATTGCTTTTCATATGTAGGCTGTAGCTTCGATTATTGAGTGCAAAGCATTTTATTACTAGCCTATATATAGCCGTAGCCACGGAGCGAAAGTAACTTTAGACATTTGTACATCACCTGTACCCGACAGCGTAGAATAATCCCAGAAAATTGCAAGAAACTACCGCCTTTTCACGATGCAAATAAAACAAGCGCTAAAATTGAAGATGTTAAAGCTACAGAAATCGAGTAACGTTTACTCGCTTGTTATGTAAAGTTTAATGTCTCAATGTTTACGCACCCATTAACTTGCAGTAATGCGTATGCTGGACGAGCGGGAAAATGAAGAAGGATCTGATTGCGGGGGCATTACCAGTACCGCCCTAAATTCCCATTAAAGAAACTTTGCCTAATACTGTGTCTCGTGCAAAAATTGTTTTCCACGCCTACGCAGCGCTACTCTGCTATTCAGACAACAAGATCAGGTGGCACGGGAGCTTAGCGGAGGCATATATTACATCCAGTAATATGGGGACACGTGAGTAAGCCAGACTACCCTGAGTTTTCGTTTAAAAAATTTGGCAGACACTTAGGATTCCTTACGTGTGATAGTACGATAGCATTAAAGTGCTGAGTCATGCTACGTTGCAAAATGGCTGAGTCATAAGTCATTACTATTAATACCAGTCATGATTTTCATTCGTTAACCTACGTCATTCATGAACAACGTGTCGTGACCTCGCACACCGGCGTTCGTGGACGGCGACGGACGGCGGCTTTAGTGCTAATGGAACGCATAATGCTTTCGCATCGGAAGTGCCTTTATTGACAAACAGTGAGAACTGACTTGACGAAGTCAACTTCATATGCTTGACTTCTATATAGCGCTACTCGGGTGAATACAGCAGCAAGGGACAAAAAAAAAACGCACGGACAGCCAGAGCACTCGGTCCGTCCGTGTGACTTCTTTCGTTCCTTGTTACTGTCGTAACCAGAGTAGCGCACTACGGAAGTGAAACGTGAAGACCCAATTAGGCCCACTCTAAACATACAAACTTGACAAGCACGCATTGTGACAATTTGTTTTTTTTTTAATAATTGCTTCCCATCGCTGCTTCAGCGCTGCGTTTAAGTGCATCTGCTTCCGTCCAGTTTTGCGCGCAGGATTTGTTTCCAGATGAACCAATTAGCAATCGCCCAACTTTCCATTCTTGTACAGTGTATCGATACCACAAATTATCTGACAAAAAATCTAAAAAAGATACATGCGGGTGGAAAGAAAAACAGTGCAAGAAATGTAGACATTGTAGCCAACCCACACAAGAGGCCGTCGTCCCTTAACTGAGTATAGGCAAGCATCATCGCGTCCACCACATACAGTCAGATAAGAACGAAAAAAATTACTGCCGACCTCAGATAAAGACCCATGATACAGCGGCCGAGTACTTCGTTTATTTCTCCCGCCTTATTGCAGTTACTTGCCGTGGCCCGATGCCCCATCAGCTAATGGCGCACTACGTCACTTCCAGCGCTGCATCCGTTACATAACTATATTCGTGTAGCCTATGAGATTACAACCACCCCCCTTGGATCCATGAGCTCACCTACGCTAAGCGAAAGCAGGACTTAGCTAAAAATGTGACTGGTGTGCATGGTGCACCATGATCCATGGAACGAACCCTGCTTTCCGGGTTGAACGTTGCACTGGTAACGCAAGCATTACAACGCAGAATAGGGAGTCCTCGCTTTGTTTTTTATAACAGTGAAGTGTACGGCGTAGATAGAATGAAGTACTGAAAAACGATTCAGGAATCGAAACGCTGAAGCTTCGTCGAGCTACTGGACGAGATTTCATAATTACCGCAGCGGCACACTCATAGGATAGAACGCATTAAGAGTAACAGCCACAATGGCACTAATGGATGCTGCTTTCTCGGTTCCTATGTCTGCTTGTGAATGCCGTTGCCAAATTTGCTGTGAGAGTAATATGCTTCTGCTCTATCGACCGGGAAAAAAAGCAGGAGAACACGATAAAAACGAAACAGTTGTGCAGTTCATTCTTGCTTTATTCCCGAAGTTGAGCGCGTCAGTAAAATAAAATGCCAGGCAGCAGTTTATAAAGATGACAAAGATGTCAAGAACAGGGACACCCTATTTCTTCTGGCAGAAGCTTCGCGCAACACGCTGCTATGACGATCGGACATACGCCAAGTAAAGAAAAATAGTACTGCCGGCGGAATTCACCCGTCACGTCACAACAACGTTCCAGGAATATTCAGTTACGCAGCAAGGAAGAAGAGCCACGCATCTGCTTGTACAATGCGCTAGATGACAGTGCCTGGCTGGTACGGAGCTACGCTGGAGTAATCCGGGCTTGCGTAGAAGGGTGAAGGACGTCGAGGAATGCCCTAATGGTGAACAGCCACGAGCAGAAGTCAGTTCCTCAAATATAAGAACAGCTCCAGCAGGAAAAAGATCAAGTCGTCGAACGCTCCCAACAGGCAGGCCGTTCGGAGCCTGTGTCGGCACAGGACACCTTTCCCATCCTTTGTCGGTACCGTGTCGCAGTCTCGAGAATGCTCACGAGCGTCATGAGGCCAGAGGCTGACCTCACAGTTCCTCTTGCTCGGAATCCTCGTCGGTGGATAGGTCTTTCAACGCTTGCAGGCGGGCTGCGATCGAGCTGTCCGCATCGGAGATTTCTTTGCTGACGGAAGAAGCACGAGACGCACTGCTCGGAACGTGGGAGAAAGAACCCTGGGAACTTGCCTTCAGCGCTGTGGCCTCGCCTCGAGGGCACTTGTGAGCGCTTCTTTCTGTGGCTGCTGCTGTTTTGGCTGGCGTCGCTTTTGGTAACTTCTTGACCGGCATGTTCTTGAGCCCGTCCTTTAGCCCGCGCAACATTTCTGCCATCATTTCTGTGTCCGCGGGCGAGGCCATCGGGTTACACTTTTTCATGACTTTCTTCAGTTCTTTTGTCGAGAGGTTAAATGCAGGCTGGGACCCCTGGCCCGATGTCTTGCCTCTTTTCGAAGACTTCCCTTTTTGTTTGCCCTCTTTCGCACCGGTCGCGGATGCTTCTCCATCGGTGCTGTCCGGCCAATTGATGAGGATGTTTGGATTCTCGACGCCCTCCAGCTCCCTCAGAAGAGCACACCTGTGATTACGGATTACGGCAAGGACGCGGTCAGATGGCGTTTGTGCCGCAGCGCCTGCAGGCTGGCCACCGTTGCTTCTTCCATGCGCAACGTCTGTCGGCAAGGTCGGTTTCGCAGCGAGTTCTTCGAGGTCAGAATCACTTGTCGAACTTTCTGTCGAGGTTTGTGCGGCTTCTTCCATTTCCTTCTTGACTCTGGGAACCGAGCTTCCTGAAGAGCCAGCTGCAGCGGTCTCTCGTGCACCGGAGCACACAAACGTGTGGTACATCAAATGCGATGGCCGCATGTGTAAACCACACTTCTCGCAGGGCAGCCCTTTATGGAGGCAGCGTTTCCGGACGTGCTCCCCCAAGTCGCTCAGCCTTCCCTCGAAAGGGCATCCCAGCAACTTGTTGACGCAGCGCACTTGGTACTCGGCCATGCCGGTTTTGTCAAGGTGACTAACAATGGCCTTCTTGAAGTTCACGCTCTGGTCATCGAGCGGGCATAACGCGCACAATCTCTCCATCCTCTCGCTGCATGGCAGGCAGAAGCCGTGCAAGCACTTCGACACCTTGAGACAGCAGTGCAGGACGCCGCAGGACACACACACGTTACGGATGGGACGGTCCCCCACGAATTGGACGTCTTTGCCATCCAGATACTTGCCGAAGCCTTTCAACGTCACCCCGGAGCCGAAAATGCTGTCAGCCATGTGTACCCGGCGGGCGCTACGATGTAGATGCAGGCGAATTCACTGGTATAGCCGCTAATATATATAAGCCAAGAGAGAAGGAAGGGAAGACGAAACATTCCTACCGGCCTCGCTGCCCTATCTATCGCCAGTCATTTGTTTTCGTCTATACTTTTCTGGTAGATGTTGATACGTTGTTCGCTTTTCATGCGTTATCTTGACGGTGTTGCTCGGCGCGCTGCTTTCCATCATGACTAAATCACCTTCCTTTACCGACCTTCTCTGTTCTATTCATCTTCGCTGTGATTCCACCGAAAGAACTGCATGGGGTGCTTTCAGCCTTCCCACCCGAACGACGCTGTTATATCATACACTTGCCCATTGTAATGCGCACGCATGGTTAAGAAATATAATAGAAGGTTGGTTGGTCGATTGGGGGGGGGGGGGGGGGGGTTAACGTCCCAAAGCGACTCAGGCTATGAGGGACGCCGTAATGAAGGACTCCGGAAATTTCGACCACCTGGGGTTCCTTAACGTGCACTGACATCGCGCAGTACACGGGCCTCTAGAATTTCACCTCCATCTAAATTCGACCATCGCGGCCGGGATCGAAACCGCGTCTTTCGGTCCAGTAGCCGAGCGCCATAACCACTGAGCCACCACGGCGGCTTAATAGAAGGTACAGGTTCGGGCAAAAATTAGAGGGCACTTAAGCCTACTTACGTGCTTTGAATGCGAAGGCATTTTTTTATGGGGGGGGGGGGGGGGCGCGCTGTGTGTACACCTGGCGGTCCTTCATCTGAGTGAAGGCCCGGGTGAAGGCCTTCAGGATTTAGGCCTTTGTGGAAATGCGTTCAGCTCAAATGCATTTAGGTCAAAGGCCTTTATGTTTATGGTTTTTGGGGATTTAACGTCCCAAAGCGACTCAGGCTATGAGGAACGCCGTAGTGAAGGACTCCGGAAATTTCGGCCATCTGGGGTTCTTTACCGTGCACTGACATCGCACAGTACGCGGGCCTCTAGCATTTCGCCTCCATCGAAATGCGACCGCCGCGGCCGGGATCGAATCCGCGTCTTTCGGTCCAGTAGCCGAGCGCCATAACCACTGATCCACCGCGGCGGTTCAAAGGCCTCTAGGGTAAAGGCCTTAAGGTTAAGGCCATCGGTAAAGCCTTGGCAAGACCTTGGTAAGGCCTTAGGGTTAAGGCCCTAATGGTAAATGTCTTGCGGGTAAAGGCTTTTAGGTCAATCTTCTTTAGCATATAAGGGTCTTAAGTGCCCACCGTAACAGCTTTTTCTGGTTATGCAGTGGAAGCTACGTGGGCGAGGAGCAAGGCTTTCACAAGCGCGCTCTTATCACGCTCTCCCGATGGAGAGAGAGAGAGGAGTTTAGCTGGCGGCGCGCGCCCGTAGCTTCCGCAGCATAGCCACAACATGACGTCCGCGAGTATAAACGATATTCCACGCGTAGCTATGCTAAACCGTCTTATAATTTTTAGTGTGCATGCATTATAGTGGCCGTTCCCCGCATTTCGCCGTTGTGTGTTTGTCCGTCTAAAGCCGGTTTTGTGGCAGGCACTTGTTCGTTGCTCCTTCGCGGTCCAGAGGTAGAGCGTGACAATATAAACCAAGCAACCTGCCCACAGCTCAATTAATCGTGAGAGGCTGCTCGTGAAGAGCTACCTGGGTCGCAACCCAACCCCAGGAACCCAAGTGTCCCCGATGGCAGAACCTGGCATGGACGGACAGTGGCGCATCGCTTGACCGCTGCATGCACCACTGTGCCAGGTGTGGTAGGAAGACTCTCAGGAATCTAGGAATAGAGAGAATGCCCAATTCCGCGTATATGAACATCAACTCATTATCGCTATCCGAACAACTACCATCCGTGAACACTGGATCTCAACAACGGAACCGAAGGGAAAACCGAACTACCAGCGCACCTAATTCGCATTTGGCCTAACTACGCAGATCGATCATCATTTCTTTATTTCCTTTTTATTTTTGTAGTTTCATTCATTTTTAATTTTTTTCTCTTCCTTTCTAATAACAAGCCTACTCATTAGCATAAAGCCGTAAGGCAAAGCGCATATAATAGGTTCAGCTTAGTTTGCCAGGAAGCGACGCGTTTGTGTGGCACATGAGTCGCACGCTCGCGCCGCGGTTTGAAAGTCCTGGTTTCGATTCCCCGCACATTCGGAAGCATTTTTATTTTCTTTCGATACCGTGGTGACGTCATCTTGGATTGTTGGGACCACCGCTGCTGCAGAACAACGCCGACGGCGGGATTTTTTTTTTTTTTTTGCCAATAAGCCATATGGTGCTTTCGCATTAAAAACGAACCCGTGATTCAATTCTACGTGCACTCACACCTCCCTTATCGGAAACGAAGAAACATTGTGATGAGAAAGCGCACTGGCGTCCTCTACCGGCATGCACACACCACAGCTGGCAATTTGATTTTGGCATTGGTCAATGTTTAAGATAAAGACAACGGGGTGGCCTCCAGGAAACAAGATATGAGTGGGCAGCAGCAACAGCAGCGTTACTTCTCAATAATAACTTTCAAACTTGAGTGAGAAAACGCACCTGCTTTAGAAGAGCAGCAAGAAGTAGGCGTCTGAACTTAGCGATTCCCGCTGCTGCAAAACAAGCGGCCCATGCAGACTCTGTAGCCGGTTCATGAACCGGGATTGTAATGACGTCACGCTGCTGTGTGAAACAACGATTTCCTGTAGCAAGTAGCTGATATGATAGGGTGGTTTTTGAAGATAAACGGTAATATATGGCATCGTACAGATACATGATCTTCAGAGACGACACGAAAGGGGAAGCAAGGATCAATCAACTGATGGTTGCAAACCGATTTGTTGAAGTCACATATGACCTAAGACCATATACGCAGCATGAAAGAGTAAACACACAACGTTAAGATACTGTGGTTACCGATAACATGAAGACAAGGGCTGATATGTTTTCGTTTATGATGAACGCGAGCTCCTGGAATCTTGAGAGCCTCGAGCAGTCTGTTGTCTCTAGTGTGTTGGTATCATCACTTGGACAGCAAGCGGTGAGAAAAGCAACGCCACGTTTACTATTGCCGTAATAGGAATTTCAGCGACAATTGGAGTGGTGTTAAATGCCTATTGCCAGTTGCAAGGTTTAGTTACTTTGGGGGGGGGGGGGGGGGGGTATCGTTGTAGCGTGCGTGTTGCACTTATGTCGTAAAGCTGACAGTGTCACAGCTAAGCTCTCGAAGTTGCCTCGTGATGCCATATATACTGACGTCATTTAGTGCTTACCGATGCGCTACTGGAATGCTTACCAACCAGCGTGACGCCCTCCACCTGGTGTGTTAACGACGTGTAAATAGCTGTCGCTGTAAAATGAAGACGTGAAAATACAACTGTACTTTCGATCTCTCCTGCCAACCTAGCAGCAAGCGTGTGGTAAAGCCTTTCATGCTCCATTCAGCATTACTGCAAGTGGATGCAGCGCCAAGATGCCGAACTTCTTATAAATCCTTGCCGCACGTTCGTCATTGCCTGCCCAGTAGCCATATAAAAACTACATAAATGTAACAAAGATTGAAACTGGGCCGACGAATCTATGGACTCACTATTCTCAAGCAATGCTGGTCTGAAATCATGTAATCCCTATGGTGCCTTGAGTCAACGTCGTTTACTTTTGCCTGGAAATTGCAGTCTTTTAAAAACAGTTCCCATTTTCACTTGTTCGCGGGGCACACATCGGGGAGCGGAGTGGGCGACATTCCGCCGATAGCGCCGCCATTGAGATATTATATCGCTCTCATATCTGAGTCCCTTCTTTCGGTTGAGAACGCGATTTCGGGCAAGAATTCTGAATCATTGCTTAGTATGTTCCCAGTCACGAGATCAGTACTTATCTATGCCACCGGGTCGTATGATTGAACGCTTTATCGATCTGTCGCAAGGATGCGCCACACTGTCGCTAGGGTGGGCTGCTTGTCCGGTTCTGATATCGTCCCCCCTCCCCCCCCCCCCCAAAAAAAAAATCGTTGCGAATCAGCGGATAGGTTTATCGCATGCTCCTGGAATAACCAAAAAAGACGAGGAAAAAAATTTCAGCAGTTTATTTCGAACTTGATTATCAGAGAAAATCGCGTCAATGAAATAAAACGGGCGTCTGCATTCTCCCATAGATATTGAATAAAAAAATGAAAGAACAACGCTCCTTTCACGTCACCTCACTATACGCAGTGCACGGCGGACAAAGCCTGCCGAATAAAGTGTTTTCATGCATGTCCTTCAATGATGCCCATTAGTTACGACGAGCTTCTAGGGATACCTTCGTATGGAAAGGCCACGGGCACCAGTAGTCGTACTCGCCCTTGTAGAAAAATAAAACCTAAAAAAATTGTCACTTCCAGCGTCTGTGCAAGTCATGCGGAATGTCCAACTCATCCAACGTCAGCGTCATGTCCACAAACTATAGAATCCTTTTGAACCGTAGCCTATTACGAACTTGTAGATGCTCTTATTAAATCTTCATTTCTCGAAGAGGCGCTATCGACGAAGATTCTGTCGAACCTGGTATAGAAGCAGCGTTGCTGCCAACCTTCATACGGCTAGTGAGCAATATTACATGGTTAGGCTTCGTGACGGAAATTATGAATGTCCAGGTCCTGCAAGCTGCCGGCAGGTGTCTAGTTTTCCATAGCTCCCCAGTCCTCGTAGGTGGTCACGGCGTTGAGCAGAAATCTCAGGTCCTGTAGCGCAGAATCTTCCTCCTCGAGAATTCTAAACGTGTTTAGAAGAGTTACAGTCTTGATGTCCGACACACGCTTGGGACCCTTAGCTCTGCCAGTGAAAACATGTACGCCAACTTGAGTCTTGGTCCATCGTGTGGGGTGGCAGACGGAAGGAGACAAACGCACCACTTGGAACCTCAACAAAAGAGGTTGCAAATTTTGGCCGGCAACCAAGAGTCCTCGCCTAGCGCGTCAATGAGCGTTGGGGTCTTTGTAGCGGCACAGTCATCTACCACAGCCGTAGCTTCAGATTTCGGTGCACATAACTTTTCAGCGACAGAGTTCTGTAGCTCATCCGATATCGAGGACATTTCGTCAGCGCTGGCTAATTTCATGGTTGGCGACTGCAGGACATTTGCTAAACCTGGTTCCAGTCCTGTTGCCGTAAGCGTCGGAAGGCTAATGGGAGACAAGTCCAAAGACGTGGTTAGGACACCGCCGTTCGTTTTCTGCTTTCCCAAGTCTTTGCCCGCAGACTGTGACCCGGAAGCGGCCAGCCAGCTTCCCTCAATCTCGGATGCTTCTCTGTCGCTACCCTCGCAAGAAGTGAGCGCTGGCTCCGAAAGATTCATATCCCCTTGGAGAATTTCCACGCCGTGTGGCTGCACCCAGATTGGGTTTGGGTGAATGCCGAGCCCGATGCCAGCGGAGATAGGGAATGGACGCTTCGGCTTCACTGGTGAAATTTCATCCTTGGTGCGTCCATTCGCGTAATCTTTGTCTTCCTTGGTTGCAACATCCCTTAGCAACACTCTCTTCAATGTAGCTACTACTGAATCAGCCCTTCCTACCTTTTCTGACTTGTCGGGTTTGACGTTCGTTTTCTTGGCCTTTTTCCTATCTGATGGTCCAGAACAGCCGGAAGCATCGGGCGATTTTCTACCATAGCACGCTACCCTGTGGCGCCTCAACTGCCATAGGGGCACCTGTCGCAGACACACCCTGCAGGTCACCAGTTTGTGCAGACAGTGTTCCAGGACGTGCTGCTCCAAGTCGACCAGGTTTCCGACGTAGAGGCATCCGTGCTGTGCGTTGAGGCAGAGCACTGTGTACTCGGACTTGGCGGCCTCGTCAAAGTTAACAACCTTAGCCTTCTTGAAGGAAATCGGCTCACCGTCAAGTGGACAAGCTGCTCCTAGCTTCAAATTTGCCCTGCCACACGGATGGCAGAAGGCATGTTGGCACTTGGACAGTTTGGTTTGGCTGTGCAGGACGCCGCAGGACACGCACACATTATCGACGGGGCATGGCCCGACGAAGTGGATGGTCTTTTCGTGCAGAAAATCGCCAACACCGTTGAACTTGATGTC
The DNA here is from genome assembly GCF_052857255.1 of Amblyomma americanum. Classification (NCBI taxonomy): domain Eukaryota; kingdom Metazoa; phylum Arthropoda; class Arachnida; order Ixodida; family Ixodidae; genus Amblyomma; species Amblyomma americanum. Next base: position 53,215,012 of record NC_135506.1, read on the forward strand.
GGAGCCGTATCTGTCATTCCTGTGATCCATCGTTACCCGGCCAACGCTGAAGTTCAATTTACCGAGCTAGCTCGACGCGATCTAGCCTCTCGCTGACTGCTCCAGCATCAAAACTAAATGAGCTGTGTCCCGCTTTGCCATCCCAAGGACGCAGTTATAGCATACCCTTGCGCCTGATAATGCGCAGATATCCTCCAAAAAAATGAAGGCTCCGCGTCGTGGGCATCGCCTTGTCTCGGGCTTTCGTAATCTCAACCTGATACCGTGGTATACTTTGCCAAAGCGTTGATAGGTGCGTTCGCTTCTGTAGTCATGCCATCAAAAAAAAAAGACTCACTTCTTCACTACATCATGGGATGAATTTCTGATAAGTGGGTGAGAGCGTGGCAGTCCCATTTTTCTGCGCCATCACGAGCTTGTTTAACAATTTTATTGTTTTTATGGTTTGGTTTATGAGGGTTTAACGTCCCAAAGCGACTCAGACCATGAGGGACGCCGTAGTGAAGGGCTCCGGTAATTTCGACCACCTGGGGTCCTTTAACGTGCTCTGACATCGCACAGCACACAGGTCTCTAGAATTTCTCCTCCATCGAAATTCGAGTGCCGCGGCAGGGATCGAACCCGCGTCTTCCGGGCCACAGCCGAGCGCCATAACCACTCAGCCACCGCGGCGGCTCCTAAAAATTTTATTCCGAAAGGAAATGGTTGCATAGACGTTCCGAACTTGCACGATTTTGTGGCTACTGACACGTTCATTGCTATAATTAGAACAAAACGCGTAGATTTATCGATATGAATATGGCTGGGTATTAAATGTTCGTGAATTTAAGTAATTTGGTGTGTTTAAAATCTCAGGCTGGTGCTGATGATGTTGACTTCCGCGAAGCGGTCATCTTGGACGGCTTCGTGAAGAATGGAACGCGTCCTAAGATGGCAGCTGTCCGGCAAAACGTCTACTCGGAGGCATTACTATTCACAAGCGGGAAAGCTGGCGGCTTTCCATTTCATCTACCATGGACGCCCGAGGCTATACCCGAGGCATGCACGGAAGCCAGCGCTTCGGACTGACATCTGGTGTCTTGTTGGCAGGGCTACGGATTGAATTTTTTTGGTTGTTCAGTTTCGTTTTCATTGCTGTAGCTTTTACTGATGTTCTATGCGCTTTGTGGCGGTGTAGTTGTCCATGCTGCTACCGTTCATTTGAGATTCCAAGCATCCGGAGCTTGACTCGAAGTCAGCTGAAGACAGTGTCTGGTGCCTGCTAGACCCTTAGTCCGTTTCCCCCTCGCTGGGAGCCATTTACGCAGAAAGCTGGGTTTGCTCAGCGGGAACCTGTGCTACCTGTGCATTGAAAGGCAAAAGACGGGAACAAAGTTTTTTTTTGTGAATTGAGAACTCGAGTCAACAGTCTGCTGCTGTGACCACTCTGCACATTTCTCGTAGGATTTAGTTTTGGGGACACATCTTTAAAAGGGTAAAGTACTTCGAGCGCAACATATGTTAACCGTACTCGCCGAGGATTTGGTCCCTTTCGAAGACTGACGGTGGCCGCACATTGCACGCAGGAACGACTTCATGAATTAGTTCACGCAAACATCCGCATGTTGCACTTGTCGGCATGAGCACGGCCGTCAATTACTTGTGGTAAGACAAGTTTCTGCTTCCCAATTCATGTTTTTTTCTTGGCAAAATCTGTAAGAGCAGCGCCAGGACATGCATGAGCCGGCATTTAGTGCGTGCAAACCAGTTTCTCATGCAAAAGTGAGGCTCGGGCAAGTATCTCATGGCACAAACGCAGCCAATGCACGGACAAAAGGCGCGAACTCGCACTAGCAGACTACACCAGTGAAAAGTTTGTTTTTCACAATGCGAAAAAGGAAGTTTTTAGAGTGTGGTATTTTAAGCGCTAATAATTGTTTGCAAGAATATTTGCTCTAAAAACTGTGTCTGTTAAACTAAAAAAAACTATTATCCACGGTTAGCTATATTTGTCGGCATGAAGAGAAAGCCTTCTTCGCCTTCGGCCAATTTGTGCTCGTTTACGCCTATCTGCTTTTCTGTTCATTTAGTGGCATTACAGTAAGCATACTCTATGATAGGACAACGCTTCCTTGCAACATGTAGTTTATGAAAATATGTATTTCTGCAGTCGTAGTTATGTTTTACTATCAAGGTAAGTACGGCATCGCTGTTTTTCCGGCATTCCCGCGAGGAATGAAGTGCCCTTTAAGTACAGTGTTCTAGAAGCCTTCTAGAGCATTGTACACAGACGGTGGCGCCAGCTTTCCCTATCGGTTAGTGTGTCTTGATGCCCACGCTGGCCATCGAGGCACCCTACGCTCGGTAATATTTAGAAGCTCAATAAAACATTTTGCTGGGCGAGTTGGTTCATTTTGCTCGAGGGGATGCTTGTAGCGCGACCAAAAACACAAGGGACAGAGACGAACGGGGGCGCTCGTCCCGTTCGTCTCTGTCCCTTGTGTTTTTTGTCGCGCTACAAGCATCCCCTCGAGCAAAATTTAGAAGCTCTATTTTCTAAAGTGTAGTAGTTTAAACACTATTTTTTTGTGAGATTACTGTACACTAGTGGATTGCATTGGGCGAATTCGCTGCTCGTTTACGCCTGTCTGCTTTTCTGCTCATTTAATACAATGTACAGTAAGCATATTTTATAACAGAACATATTGACCGTAAAACAACGCTTTCTTGCAACGTATGTTTCAACCACCGTGTTTCAACGCTACTAAGAACAAGCCAATTTCGCAGCTCCGATACAGTGAACAAGAATATGCGTAGTGTGCACACTCCGCGGCGGCTCAATGAGAAGGGGTGGACCCGCGATGTCGACAGGATCGCGGCACCGACACGAGGTGGCGCCACAGTAGACTTCACGGTAGGATTTGCCGTCGCTGTCGCTGCGCCGCTTGTGAACTTGCGGGCTTGTTGTAAATTAAATTAAGTTACTACTGGGGGGGGGGGGGAATGGCGTATTATCTTCCTAACATATCGGCGGACACCTGAACCGCGTCGAAAGGGGAGGGTTAAAGGAGGGACTGAAAGAGGAAATCAAGAAAGAGGTGCCGTAGTGGAGGGTTCCGAATAATTTCGATCACCTGGGGATCTTTCACGAGCCGCCGCGGTGGCTCAGTGGTTAGGGCGCTCGGCTACTGATCCGGAGTTCCTGGGTTCGAACCCGACCGCGGCGGCTGCGTTTTTATGGAGGCAAAACGCTAAGGCGCCCATGTGCTGTGCGATGTCAGTGCACGTTAATGATCCCCAGGTGATCGAAATTATTCTGGAGCCCTCGACTACGGCACCTCTTTCCTCCTTCTTTCACTCTCTCCTTTATCCCATCCCTTACGGCGCGGTTCAGGTGTCCAACGATATACGCGACAGATACTGCGCTATTTCCTTTCCTCCTAAACCAATTATTATTATTATTATTATCTTTAACGTGCGCTGACATCGTACGGCAGATGGGCGCCTTTTGCGTTTCGTCTCCATCGAAACGCGGCCGCCGCGGTCGGGTTCGAACCCGGGTACTCCGGATCAGTAGCCAAGCGCCCAAACCATTGAGGCACCGCGGCAGATCTGGTTGTTCCGTTAATTGGGCGGTTTTGCGCTGGTTTGCGCGCTTCTCGGGGTCACTTGACGTTTTTGTTCACGTATGGTGACGTTCAGTTATGAAGACATTTTTAACATTCCATGACAATAGAGAGAGGCTTGTAAAAAGTGGTCGTGGTGTTCTGAACGCCTCGACAGCCGCTGTTCTTCGTTTGGATATTTTCAGCACACTTCAACTGTTGGCATACCTGACAGAAAAGCTGAAGTATAGATATCTGATGACTTCAAAGCTTAGCCAAGATCCTCTTGAGAGTCTATTCGGAATCATAAGGCAGTCTTCAGGATGCAATCAGCACCATGCATACACTGACCCAAATTTTAATCCTTGGTAATTTACTTTCATATTATGGGCTCATAAAATGAGTATCGCAAGGTAATCATCCTGAGACAGTGCTAGATTCTCTGCTAGGCTTTGAAGACGGAGGTCATATGGACCATGCCCAGCAGCCTTAAAATGCAGTGTCAAGGTCTTCCATCAAGAACAGAATTCATATTGTATGCCAGCGCATGACCACGACGAGCACGTTGCTAAAAGTGACTGTAGACTATTTTTCTGCCTGGCAGGGTATGGTGCGCGTATGTGTGTTTTGAAGACAAATTACCAAATGTGCATAACGTTGCTTACAATGTAGTCTCCTGTTGAAAACTTTTTTCCTTGCGAGGCTAATAAAATACCGCGACCACGGAGGAATGCGCTGTACCCATCGGCGCAACTTTATGGCTTTCTTTGGAAACTTGAAAAATTCTTCACAGAATGGTTTAGCTGGAATGGATTGCGTTTCGAAAGTATTCTTGATGTATTCTTGGTGTGTTGGAAGGGGGTTAGAAGTAGACTGCGGAAAGAACTTGGTTGCCTCGTTCACACAGAAGGCCTCTCTGATCGAAGAAGTCATGTGGTTTTACTTAATAACTAGGCTTAACTTCTCTATGTTAAAAGAGTCAATTAAAACAAGACAGAAAAACAAAAAACGCGAACGGCCGAAGCACGTTAAACTGCATGAGCCGTTGCTAACGCTGCTCTGAAGTGCTAGAACAAGTTGAAGAAGGCTAAATGTGGAAATTAGCGAGCATTGAAAACTAAACACTTCGACAGATTTGAATTTCTGGTTTGGTTTGAAGACTTGTAATAAACTGCACATCTCCAACCACAAAACTAATTTTTTTGTAACCCCTGATGCAGCCGAGCCGGCTTCGAAACGTTGGGTTTGAAATTAAATTTTTTGGTTGGAGATGTGCAGTTTATTATATGAGCGAGCATATATATATATATTAAGGAAGCCAACCGTCACCGAAACCAAGGTGCATAGGGGACTGTTTCTATTTTTATTTTTTTATTTCTATTGTCAATCAATTGGTTTAAAGAAAATTACTTATAAAGCACACACTCGCGGTATTACAGGACGTGCTACGTCCACCGCTATGGACGAGGGTGACGGTGGTGAACACTCTCAAGGTTCGCTTACACGCAAAACAAATACCCACGAAAGCAGCAGATTGGACAGCCGCCGCCGTAGCTCAGTTGGTGGAGCACCGGAAGCGATATCCGGAGGTCGTGGGTTCGGATCCCACCGGCGGCATCGTTGTTTTTTCTGCTACTTTATAAGTAATTTTCTTTAAACCAATTGATTGGCACTAGAAATTAAAAAATAAAAATAGAAGCATTCCCCTATGCACCTTGGTTTCGGTGACTGTTGGATTCCTTAATATGTTTGTCGAACGAGCCCCTCATTATATGCGATTTGGGAGGAGGTAGCTACAGAGGTGGGTGTAAGGTGTGTTGGCTCACATGCCCTGCTTGCCGGCACAGCGCGCGGCAACAATTATGGCTTTCAGACCGGCTGAGTCCCCGCTATGTCCCTGAGGCACGGAAGAAGTGCGAAAAGTGAACGTTAAGAAGTAAGCAGTAGATATTCGGTCATAGTTGATTTACCGGAAGCGTTTCAAGTTCCCCTCGAAAGCACTATTGCGTGAAAGTAACAAATTAAAACTATTTTCTTCGCAAGTTGAACAGCTAGGTGGGGACATAAGTAAACGGAGCAGGCTATTCCGTTTGAAGTGCAATTACACCCAATAAACATTCACTCGGAAGGCCAGCGTGTATAGCTTCGTATGGGAGCGTTTAATTTTGTATCAGAATATCAGCGCTCAGCAATAATAATAATAATAATAATAATAATAATAATAATAATAATAATAATAATAATAATAATAATAATAATAATAATAATTGGTTTTGGGGAAAGGAAATGGCGCAGTGAAGCTAATCTGGTACCTGTTCCAAAGAAGCATTCGTCGTACATATTTTGTAAGCATCGCACACCCGCCGCGGTGGCTCAGTGGTTAGGGCGCTCGACTACTGATCCGGAGTTCCCGGGTTCGAACCCGACCGCGGCGGCTGCGTTTTTATGGAGGTAAAACGCTAAGGCGCCCGTGTGCTGTGCGATGTCGGTGCACGTTAAAGATCCCCAGGTGGTCGAAATTATTCCGGAGCCCTCCACTACGGCACCCCTTTCTTCCTTTCTTCTTTCACTCCCTTCCTTTATCCCTTCCCTTACGGCGCGGTTCAGGTGTCCTACGATATATGAGACAGATACTGCGCCATTTCCTTTCCCCAAAAACCAATACAAAAAAAAGCATCGCACAAAGAGCTATCCGCGGCGCGTGCATACAATGACCGCGCGCTTTACAACCACACCTGCGGCAGTTGTCTCATGCACACGTTCCATTTACACAAACTGCAGCTTTATGCATCTTTGAGCGCGCATTACTGGGCGTATAGTGTACTATAGGAGGGCATAGAGAAACCGATTAGCACTAGTTCGGGCTCAGTTAGTTCCTTCGCGCACTTGTTTCGCGGTCGATCTCAGCTGTTCCACCTTAACGCAGTTCGCAATAAAACCTATTCTAAGCACGCACTTACGGCCATCGCAGGTTTTTGCATTTGTTCCAAACAGCGCAGAGAACGCGTCTTTGGCCCTGAATGATAAGCAATGAAAACGGGCGTTATGCTCACAGCCAGAGCTGAGAGAAAGTACTTAATATTTAAACACTTCGCTTCAATGTTGAATAGAGGTGAGCTAAGTGAATACTCAGAAAAGAAAACGCATGTTTGCTCTGGTAACTCCGCCCCTCGTTATGTGTTTTGCTAAGGCAGTAGCAGACGACAGCGCTCGACCGGAAGCAGGGCTCGTGACCTCCACAAGGGCCATTTTCCACTGCTGACCGAAACTGGTTCAGTTCTGATAACGTTGATGATAATAATAACAATAATAATAATAATAATAATAATAATAATAATAATAATAATAATAATAATAATAATAGTAATATTTTCCTCCATAAAAACGCAGCCGCCGCGGTCGGGTTCGAACTCGGGAACTTCGGATCAGTAGCCGAGCGCCCAAACCACTGAGCCACCACGGCGGGTCAGATAACGTTGGTATGTTTTGCGAAAATTTGTATTTTCGCTGACGTAGTTAAGTTTTAGGGCCAAGTCAAGTACAAGCACTCAGTATTCCCGGCACTTAAAGAAACTCGCATACATGCTGGTGCCAGCTTTTTCTCTAGATAACTGTAGATATTTATAGATGCCCTCTGGGTCTTGCTCTGGGTATCATCACTAAAAGCGCTTAAAGTCAATCCAATCCACAGTGTCGGTCAGTCGGGTATGCACTGAACAACAGACCGGTACACACAGAGCGGTCGAGCTTGCAGTTCAGCGCAGGGTACAGTGCAGTTCTCTGTTCGTTCCACGTAAAGGCCGTCGAGGAGCTACTGCTGCAAGGGCGCGAAATCCCATAGGTATGGATATTGTGGAAGTTAACGCATCGATACAGCATGACCGACCTAACAACCCAGCGTGCTTACCTGGAAGACTACGTGAGTACACTTCGAGTGAAGGCTTTGCGCAGCCGTGTGTTTAGGGCCAAAGCGTTGTGGTCCTTTAACGGAATGGAGGTGCTGCGCATTGTGAGAAACGCAGGGATGCTAGTAAGGCTCACGTACGCAAACGCAGTGATCTGTGCTTCGGCAGCGACGCGGGCATTTCTAGAGAGAAGACAGCCTGAGTTGGTGCGGCAGCCCCTGGGCACCCATCGTTCGTCCCCTTACTAGACGGTGCAAGCAGGCCATACGGTGGTCCTCCTTTGAGGCCTGGGAGGTGGTGGAAAAGCTCAGCTTTGAAGTGCACTTCTGGGTGCTCGGGGAGGATATGGCTAGAAGAGAGTGCCAGCGCTGGCGGCCAAGTACAGTATACCTCTGCCTGTGCTTGCGAAAGATGGACTCTTGCTGGAGCGGAGCTAACGCGTGTGAGCTGATAGGGAGTTATAGCATAACGCGGTCTGCTATCGTGAACGCGTGCATAGAGTTTATAAGTATTACTAGAGTGTACTACTTATAGTACACTCTAGCATTACCTTGATGGAAAGCTGGTGCCACCCTCTATGCGAGTTTTTTAAAGGCACCTCATCCACGGGAGAGAATGTTTCACCCCGAGGGGATATAATCGCAAGCAGCCTTATCCAAGCAGTGGATACCACATCGGCTGAAGAAGCAGCTATCGCACTGGCGATATCAAAGAACTGGGAGGTGAAGGTTATGTCCGACTCACAAGCAGCTGTACGCAATTACCTCAGAGGTTGCGTTGGTATCCGTGTGGGGAAATTTTTGCAAACGTCTAACCCTTCGAATGTCCAGATCTTCTGGATGTCAGGGCGCCTCTCAACGACGGGCAATGAGATGGTCAACACAGCTGCTCGAGTTCTCCTTCTCCGAGCATCTGGCAAGCAGCCTCACCCTTACTAAGCTACACAGAAATTATGGAGTACTATGAACTCATAAGAAGGAAATATCCTCTTCCTCACAAAACCCTTAGCAAATTTGAAGAGCACATAATCAGGCGACTACAAACTGATACTCTGCCCAATCCCAAACGGTATCCAGACACATGCGATTCGTCCTGCCTCTTCCATGGAGCAGTTGGCACATTCTTTCATACAGTTTGGGAATGTCAAGAAAGCCCAGACTTGGACTGCAATCCCATCCGACATATGAGCGCTGGGAGGCAGCCCTTCATAGCCACAGTCCCCTCGACCAGAAATCGCTTGTTGAGAGGGGCCGGATTATGATGGCGACCAATCAGTTCTCCTACTGAACCCACCCAGTATTTATGCTCTTAATGTTTTTCCTCTTCCTTTACACTCCGCTAGCTTATGGGTGGGGCTTTGACATCACGTCTCCTCTCTGACATCATAATAATAATAATAATAAAAAAATGAGGCTGGTGGCTTGTTTCTGTTTGCCTTTGCCAGCTGCGCAAAACGGCGGAGAAGGGCCGTAGTGCACGCAAGCACTGTGCGCTGCTCTGTGCTTCTCGACATGTACTTGTGCAGTGCTCGGTTTTCTTGTTTTCCCAAAGTGAAGATTGGTGAGCAAGCTCAGGAAAACCACATGCATGGCTGCTGTGCAGTAATGTGTCCCTTTTTTTTTTCTCCCTGCCTGAAGGCTTGGCATGAGGCATGATGTTAGGCGGAGCAGTGATATTGATAATGATCTCTAAATGTCCAGGACACTCATATTTAGCAGCTGGCGCTGCGCATCACGCATTGCTTTGTGAGTGCTAGTCAGGTGGTATTACGGTTGTTGCAATGCGAATGCGTTGGTGCATTCTACACTTCTGCGTCCCGTTTTTCAATGTAGTTGCATTTGTGTGCATCCGCGGTGGCACAGCATCGTTGCATTCACTCAGCATTGTGGCACTCACCTGAATAAATTAAAGGTTAATTTAAAGCAATGAAGGGCGGTTCTTTTGATGATGTGTGATAGCACAGCTTGCATAGGGCAAGTACAACTGGGAGCAGCCTTGCGCCCCTAGTCATTACAAGTAATGTCAAGGCATACGTAGTTCTACGAAATGCTTCAGTCGCTGGTATGCAGAATGTGTAAATTTTCTCACATGCATAGATTTGATAAGGAGGTTGTGTGGGATATAGCGTTTGCTGACTTGAGCTGTGCTTCACAAAAATAAAACAGTTTGGAAAGAAAAAATAGTGTTATATAGCATTAGAATTGGTTGCTATAAAATTCAAAGAACAAAACTTTAATCGCTATAATTTAAAAACTATGCTGCTGTGAATATTCTGCCACAAGTGTGGGGCGGTAAATGTTAACTGAGTCTCTAAGGGAAACGGCGGTCGTCAAGATTGCTTTAATTTTGTGGGTGGGTACATGCCAGGTATCACAGAAACAGCTGTGATTAACACATATTTTATTCATGCAGTAGTGTTGTAGTGTAGAAACAGAACAAAATTGGAGAAACATAAACTCTGTTTATTGCAGTAACAACTATAACAGCTAACGCCATTATTTGTGCGTAAAGACAATAGTAACCAAATACTGCACAGGGGAAAAAAAAAAATTATCACACAACGAGGTTGATTCAAAATCAAAAGTAAAATATTTGATACTATGAATGGTTAAGTGCAGGAACAAAGAAAGCAAATGATGGCAAGTTGACATGCACCGCCTGATTGCACAAAGCGAGATACTGATATCGCAAAAGTGCGAGAAAGTAAATGCAGGAATAAGCAAAAATTACAGGAGCACAAAAAGCAATAGGATACCGTACAAGCTGTGTCCACTTGGAAACATTGCCATAAACTTTCTTTTCCCCATAGGATGTTCTACAGTCACACGTACACAGCCGTAGTATGCCACTGAGCGTGCATGTGGTCACAGGACCAAGAAATTTAAAAGTTGACAAAGTAGTACACAAGATCTGAAAGTGCAACGTACGCATGCCCACAATTACCGATAGGTTGAAGGCACAACAAGGTTAATTTCCTCGCTGCCTATGAGCATGGCCTCTCACTGAGGGAAGGGTGCAATATTCAGGTTGTACTAGGAAGTGCACAGCATAACCTTCAGTCTACTATAACCACAGCGCCACGACAAGGAACGCTCCTTGCCGCGGTGCTGAGTTTATAGTTGAACAATGTACCAACTAGGTCAACTCTCCATTTACCTTTCAGTCTGTGGATGCATATTTAAACTGCCATGTAATTGGGGCTTTTATTATTTTCCTTATTCCAAAAAAATATAACAAGAGCCCAGTCAGCCCTTTAACACTGCCTCATGAAAACAGATAATGCACATATTGGAGTGATCAACATCACAAGCATTTCCTTTGAATTCAGGGGTATGATATAGCAGTTATTTCAACGTGATCTCCACTTTAGTGGCCACTTTACAAGTTGAGACCCTCTATTGAGTACTTTCTGACCCATGTAATGTGGTGCATTTTCACATTGCTTTTGTCATCTCATTTGCTTGCTGACAGAAAAGGGTCAACATCGGCATTTCTACGCAAGTCCTCAGCACGCTTGCCAACACGACCTCTAGTGCGTCAGTACTCACTGCTCGTTCTTGCTGGCAATAGAGGTCTTGTTTTTGCTTTGACCTTTTTTTTCTGCAAAGGATGTGGCCTTTGACAGGAGCAACCTTTTGTAGGAGAATTTCAGATATTTAAGGCACTTGATGAAGGAATCGATGCGCTTGAAGCAGCACTAGCTGCCTCAAGCTTCTCATTAGCGTTGCCCAAAGCCAAAGAATCAGTGCAGTAGTAGAGAAGGCTAGTAAACTTCTCTGCAAGGCTTTGCGCTTTTTTTCGCTCAATTTTTAGCTGGTTGGAGGAGCGTGAAGCTATAGTGAGCACTGATGCTTCATCCTCATTACTATCTTCTCGTTGGTTATTCTCCTCGTGGTCTACTTCAGTGCCTGGTTTGGAAGCAGTGTTCATTTCTGCTACAGCTATAAATGGATTATTCAAATAGCTCCAGGTAATTGTTGGAATGAGTTTTCTGTTAGCTGGAAAACTGCACAGAAGTGTTTGCAAGGAAATTTAGTCACTTTGAAGTACATGCACGTACATGCACGAGAGTTGTGGAGCCCACATCACAGTTGTGCACACATTAATCATATGCTTGGATTGGAGACAGGGCGACGGCAGCACTTCCCAGAATTATATGCATTTAAAATACCAATGCACCCTTTGTTGTTTTTAGGTGATGACCGCATGTCTTCATTGGATAGGGTTTGTAAATTTTAACTCATTCAAGCAAGGGCTGTTGCTGAGGCTGCCTGGCCTCGTCTTTTATAAGTAACGACTGTTACCACACTTTTTAGGCACTATACACCACTTTAGGCCATTCCACCTGACTTACACACCTTCTCGACGCACTATAACCATGTCCATACTCATTACTCTTGGGCTCTGTACGCACGGTGATAATTTTAACGTGTGCCATATTTTAGCTTGAGCCGACCAAAAATCTTGTGTTCGGTGCTCTTTGGCCTTAGATGCCCTTGCGCCGAAAAAACCCAGCTTCACCAGGCTTCCAAACTCTTCAGGCAGCACTGGAACCTGCCCCGTTTTATTAATTAAAAGACTAGCGTATAAAACTGGGATGCAGACAGAGAAGGAGACAAGACGAGCGCTAAACATCAACTCATCCTGTCTCCTTCTCTGTCTCCGTCCCAGTTTTATGCGCTAGTCTTTTAATTAATGATGACACACCAACTAGCCCAGCTTTCCGCATTGATGCCCCGCTTTCTTTCCTGATGCGTTTTGCAATTCCCCCCGAGAACTTTGGGCCCTTCACGTTCCTGTCAGCTTTTGTGCAGTAAATTCCTGGAAAGAGAATTGCATTAGAAGAAAGGTTATGGCTAGAGAAAATGTATTTTTTTTTTCCAACTCACCTTCTCACAGTAATTGAAGTCCTCTTTCCAACAGTCTATTCATTGCGTATTGCCGTGACATTGTTGCCTGCCTGCTTTCCTCAATGGAATATGCACTTTGTTTGGTGTTGTCTGGTGTTTGCTATCATGTGCTCTTCATGTTCAAGGACTGTTGCCACAAAAGAATGCCTGTTGTGGGGGATCTTTGGGAATTGGGAGTTTTGGTTCAATGCAAATAGAAGTTTTCTTTGAATAATTACAAAATGAATATTTTGAATACTGGCGCACAAAAAAAAGCTTGAACAGCATAATAAGCATTTTCAAAATCATGTTTTTTTTCAAACACGCAGGCGATTACATGAAAAAAAGGAAGACTGTATTGAAGCTTCGCCAAACTCATTGAAGCTGTGTCGACTTTCTGCTAAAGTTGCCATTGGAAATTGGAGGAGTCGACCTGCATACAGTGCCAATGTATTTATGGGAAGTGAGACCAGTATGGTAATTGTGGCCTCCGAGTGCTGCTCTTAACTGCGATTGCGTTGTTGCACAGCGGTGACTCTTATCACACCTACTAGCCTGTGTCAGGTGTCGGAAAAGGGCACCCGTTTTTATGTGTCTTGTGCTAGCGGCCCTTTGTGCTCGTGCCATCATGCTTGGTTAGCCGGTTTCAAGCAGAGAAGAGCGGCTGCGGCAGCTGCAGTAGACTCGTCTTGCGGCAGTGTGGGCACAGACGTCGACAGGTACAGATCTGGGTGCCGCGCTGTTGTTCCTGCTCAGTCTACTGCCATGTGCATGTGGAGACTAGCTCTGGCATAGGCGTGGGCATGCAGGCATGTGCCACTACGCGTAGGAGGTGTCCATGGATTCGGGGCTCTAGCTGTATGTGCGCTGCGGTACCTTCTCTGAGGAGCTCTGCTGAACTGAAACGTGAAGCAAGTGTTTCAGAAATGTTATTTGCTTGAGACAAATACTTCGATAATTCAAATACCGAACACAAACATTCGGATCAAAGCAACATTGCTTTTGCGGGGAGGGTCAAGACTCTTAACTTAAAAATGTCCGTAATAAATTTTACAATTCTATGAACCAAATACTGAATAGTTCACTGTTCAGCCAAATATTCAAAATTATCAAATATTCGCACACCCCTACCTTTGCTGCATTGTCCGCCTCACTACCTCCAAAGTGCACCCAGATGTTTGGCTGAAACAGAACAGTGCATGTTGCCTAAATCCAGCACATGCAGTGTAATCAGCTTTTTTTTTTTTGCATCTGAATTATTGCTGGCATTTAAACTCTTCAGCGAACACTACAGTTAATCTCGCTGCTCTGCTGTTTGCTTTGGCAATTGTAGTGAATGCTTTTGGCTTGAAATAGTTTTTTCTGTTTATGTGGGAAATGGCTAGAAAAGGAAAGGAAGTCCTGGTTTGACATTGGAGCATTACCATTTGGTGCCAAACGCAAAACCACAAACAATGGGGGATATGGGCTGGGCATTGTTAAAAGCATAGAAAGCTTGAAGTAAGATATTATATGAAGAACGCCCGAGAAAATTGGATGATAACCAATGGACACCTAAGATATTTAAATACTTATACAGAAAGAGCATTGACTCACAGTGGCTGAAAAGGACTAGGAAGCTAACCAATACGTATGCAGGAAACAAGTATAGAGAAGTAAAGAACTTTAAACGATAGGTAAAAAGTGAAGGTAAAAACTGGATTGATACAATGGAAACGAATCAGACTGCACAACAATATATCAATTCTGAACAGGCAGTTCAGGAAGTAATTGTTCTATGATAACTCAAGGGGCAGAGCCCTACTGTCTGAAGTTAGATCTAGGTGCCTTAGAACACGAAGCTACAAAAAGAAATTTAGCCAACAAGATGACACGTGCAGTGTTTGGTAAATCGTAGAAGTAATTGAACATCTTATGCTCGAATGTAGTGGTATTCATCCGAATGTCAATGCAGGCACGGTCACTCTTCCTGAGGAAGCCGCCGCGGTGGCTCAGTGGTCATAGCGCTGGGTTGCTGACCCGAAAGATGCGGGTTCGATCCCGGCCGCGTCTGTCAAATTTCGATAGAGGCGAAGTTCTAGAGGCCCATGTACTGTGCGATGTCGTCCGGAGCCCTTCACTACGGTGTCCCTCATAGCCTGCATCACTTTGGGGCATTAAACCCCCTAAACCTAAGCCTAAACTCTCTGAGGCCCTAATTTTATAACAGTGGTCATGGCGATGTACGGGAGAAGTCAGAAAAAGCAATAGGAAGATTGGTGACTCAGAAGCAGAGAGATGGCATAAAGTTATAAGTGCAGGAATAAGAATTGTATTGAAAGAAAATGGCAAAAAATATAGGTTGGTTTATTACACCATTAACTGCTAAAGAAGTATGAATAAAAAAAACGAGCCGAGCATGGTTAAACTCCCCCCCCCCCCCCCCCCCCCTCCTTTTCAAAGGGGACGATCCTATCTTCCATCCATCCATTATCCGTTTACTCTTAGTTTTTTCAGGTTCGAAGCCCATTTCATCGCATTATTAGTGAAGTCGTCTCCTCTGCACCAGTCTGAATTACTCATTGCCAGGACATTGTTACCTTCCTTCTCTCTTTACTGCAGTGCACCTTGTTCGCAATTGTCTCTGCATTTGCTATCGCGTGCTGTACACGTTCATGCCGCAATGTGTGCACTCGTTGTATGGCTGCTTGCCCATATAGATTCTCGGGTGTTTTTTGTGAGGTCTCCTTTAGTCTTGATGCTCTGTGTGGTCCTTGTGGAGAAGCCAACTTTTGGATGACCTTTGGCCATTGAGGCAAAGTGCGCGGCACGCACTGGTGGAAGAGTGTTGCAGCGAACGCGGAAAAAAAAGCACAGACCACAGAGAAGACAGTGAATGAACCATGAGGATCAGATCAGGGAAGAGATAGATAGAAGGGTACATGGGAACAGAACTGTGCAGCATGAAACATGAAGGCCGCTGCTGTGCGATAGGCTTCCTGCAGAATATTGCAGATTCTTTGTTCTGAATTAACGGAATTTAAAATTTTTGTCCACAGAAAATTAGACACCTTAATTATAATAGACTGCATGTATCTTTTGGTTCTTTTCTTATGTACGCGTTTTGATTGTGAGTCAGTACCAAGAACAGTCGTTTTTGCAGCAGGTGTTTGCTAGGAGTACTCTGCTCTAAGTTGGCTAAAGTGGCTTTGTGCTACTGGCAGCTAACGAGGAATATTTTTCACTCTCAAACAAAAATACGATCTCCAGTTAGTTTATACGAAGCAGAGAGGAAAAAAATATGACAACCCATCGTGAAAAGGATCTCCTTCTGATGTTTGAGCATCATATCGGTTTTGTTTCCATATGTGTGTGAATATGTAAATAGTGCAACATAAAAGCCACTTTTCTACGCAATGACAAATCCTAATGCCAAGCTCTGAGAGTAATCCTCTTGTTGCAGCGCTTCTCAAACATTTGCCATCTTTTGGTGTTTTGCTTCTTTTGTTACCTGTGCCCAGTGCTCTGTCCACTTCTGATCAATAGCTGATACAAGCGAGAGAAGCGAGGCAGATGTTTTGCAGCTTCTGCGTGCTCTGTATTTGTGTGTAGTGAATGATTTTGCTTAGGTTTTTCTTCTTTTTTTTGATAATGCATACCATTTGTTAATTTCAAAAGAGGGTGTTGTTCTGACTTCTTTGTGATGCCCATGCACTGTTTGGTGTCAGTGTCCTACATGCAGGTGGATTAGCCTATTGAACCGAATGACTGCTCTAAGCATGTGATGATTGTGAACAAACAGTGCTAAGCTAGAAAGCGGCGAGGAGGTGATGCTTTCTGGTCTGTAAAGGCATGTAAGCTAGCAGAGCAATACCTCAAATCGTACAGCTGCTTTGTTTATCCAACAATACCATCATCACGTACTCCTAGCTTCCCTACTTGGTTGGTTTTCAACTTTGACTGAGTGTAATTCACACTCAGCAGCCAGCTGGTTATGCCTTGCATGTCAAGAATATTGATTTTTTTTTTTCATTGAAAACTGAATTTCAAAAACTTAATTCTGCTTACTTTTATTGTTTTTTTTTTCCTATTTAAACTGGAAAGTCTAACCACTATATGTAGCTGCCTTTAAAGGTGCACTAAAGAGGAAGCTGAACTAGTCTTTTTACCACGGGAACTCTTATCTAACGTTCCGGGCATCCTTAGAAAGTTCGAATTGTCGCCCTGTGCGGCCGATTGCCCTAATTAAATCGGATTAAACGTCCCGGCTCCCGCCTTTTTCTTTAACTCAACGTGGTAGGTAGGAGGAGTCAACCAACGCGTCGGCCAGTCCCTTGGCAGCTTGTCAATCTGCCATCAGCGTAGTGATACATAAATCAGAGTCCTCGTGTATTTTTATTCCCGTGGGCCTGATTTGCGGCTATATTATCAGTGACTGAAACTGTTTATTCACAAAAACACAAAAAACTAAATAAATGCGAAAGCAAAGCTGCCACTAGACTGGCTGAAAGGCACTCCACACTTTGGTTGACTCGCCTACCTACCGTGTTGAGTTCAAAAAAGGGCGGGAGCCGGGACGCTTAATCCGATTTAATTAGGGCAATCGGCCACACAGGACAATAATTAGAGCTTCTAAGAAAGCGCGGAACATGTAGATAGAGTTCCCGCGGTAAAAAGTCAATTTCAGATTCCTCTTTAGTGCACCTTTAATGCTGGAGCCATAAATTTGATGCATTTGGAGCACATAGAATGGCTACATGATTCAAAAAGGCACTTTTGACTTGCAAAATGAATCTTCTGAGATGTGGTTTATGGTTTTTTAACTTTTTAGATAATAAAGCTGATGGCAAGATGAAAGATGAGATGGAGGGTGTTGGATGCGCTGTTGTTTCCACTTTCATTTTTGAACAAAAGTGATCAGAAGTCAGGCAGTGGCTCAGGATATTTACAAATTTTTTGGCAACTACAATTTCAACAGTTTTTTTATGATAAGCCATTTGTGACATCATACTGATAAATGCTTGCCACCTTCGTAGTTGATATTTTTCATGGCTGAGTTGACTTAATGTCTGGCTAGCTTAGTTTTGCAGCAGATATTCCAGTAGTGTTACAAACCCTGAATAGATGTATTCTCATTGTGCATTAACTCTTCTTGGGAGATCGACAGGCAGTCATTCATGCCCTAGAATGTATCGCTTGCGTTTAAATTTAAAGAAACATAAGCTTTCTTCCATTCTGCAGGCTTGTTCACAACTCGGACCAGGAGCGACTCACCGCAGCAGCAAAAATCACTAACCGGAGAATGGAAATACCTGTGCCTTGAGTGCAACTATTTTAACAACTAACCACACCAACCTCAAGAACACACAGAGGCGAGAAGCCGCACGAGTGCTCTCATTGCAGCAAGAGCTTTGCGAGAAGCGACCATCTGGCACAGCACATACATGTCCACACAGGTGAGAGGCCGTACAAGTACAACCTGTGTCCCATGGCCTTTGCAGACAGTGTGAGCGTACGTCGTCATGTGCAAACCCACAAGCATGAAAAACCATTCATGTGCCACTTTTGCTTCAAGGCCTTTGTGAGCAGGTCAGGTCGGACATATCATGAACTCAATACTCACCGATAGGCATCCACTCTACCATAAAGCCATGGCGTGTTCTGCCAGTATTGAATGGTGGCAGTGCACGTCTGCAGCAGTGCGAGTCTTACCGAACTTCTGATCCAGCAAAGACAAGAGGCCACTTCAAAGCTATATCCATATTTTGTCAGCCCAATGGTTAATACATCTGCAATGATGCTACCCTAGTGTCAAATGTACCAAACTGTGCCAGACCAGACAAGCTGCGACAAAAATTGAGAACATTGCTCTGAACTGCTCTAAACTCTGTTTTCAAATTGGGCAGCACCATGTTCTTGCTATCCTGGCATATATAACCTTAGTTGTTGAAGCGGTTCCAACTTAAGGTTTATTGAAACCCATTTATAAAGAACATTACCCTCACATGGCATTTGTTCCCTATGTCCCAAAGTTACTAGTCAATGGACTATTTAAAATTAATGTTGCAATGCGGATTTCCATGGCGCACTTTTCATGCCATCTAAGCCACATTCGGTTGGGCAAAATTTTGTCATTCATTTTCGATGTGTTGCTCATTTCTCTTCCACTTAGAAAATACAAGTAGCAAAGTAGCATATGCATTGAGACGGAAGCTGACAGACTTCCTCAGACTTGTGTGTCACTAGTGGCACTGACAAGCGCACTCCAATGCAGAATGATACTGAGGCGCTTCCCATGATTCAGTTGAAGCTCAATGACCACTGTGAAATACAACTTGGTATTTCTGTGTTTTAAAGGGACACTGAGGAGAAACCTATCAAATTTTTTTTGTTAGCAATATTTGATAGTTCCGCATTTCATGGCTTTGTTGCCGCTTGTCCGGGAGCGAAAGATGCATTTATTTCAAAGAAATTTGGATTCGAAGTTGAAAAATTTTTTCCCGCCGCTTCGATTCAAACTCGAGAACTCTTATGACGACATGGAGAACTCTTATGACGACACAGAACGGAGCGATGTGAAACGTGACATGAACGGAGACTCCGTGATTTCTGGCGGCTATCGGTGCGGTCTAGCAGCTGCCGAAATGAAAGCCACCGCCGCCGCACGTTGAAGGCATCGATGGGGGGTCGCTACCATCGCTTCGTTTACGTTTGCACCGGCGTCTTGCCAGCGTTACGATGGATCCCGTTCCCGAACCCGACGACGTAGTTCTCGCAAAAACTCCGGCCTGCATTTCAGCGACCTCAGCCCCACAGAGCGTGCGATGCTTTTGAGGGAGCACAGTTAGGTTAGGTGCCGACGGGTGGTTTCCCCCTTCCTCAGAGAGCAGCCGTTGCAAACTAAATATAACCCCAGTGCGAGGAGTCGCAAGGGGCCAGGACAAGGTCGGCGGCTTGCGCCCATCGGAGGCTGGCCGGGGCTTTGGGGCCAACGGATTGTGATTCCTTGAACGGCGCGGTTGCACGGCGCATCAGGCGGCGTCGAGGTCTCCCACGGTTGCAAGGGCCAAGTTGTTTATTTTTTGCCACAAAAAACAAATGGGTGCTCAAGGGCGGTCACGTTTAAAGTCGGCGGCTTGAAACTAAAGCCGGCGCACGACGCTTCAACGGCTTCCGCTAGATCCAACGGGTCCACTGGATCTGGCTCTCTCGCCCACTGGCATGTACCTTCAGATATGTGCTGTGAATGGATTAAATTATCCGAGCTCGAAAAGAACAGCTCCGCCCAACTACCGCAGCTATTGAATACAACGCGCACCTCGCTGCGGAGCCAAATCAGTATGGCCAGGCCGGCGGCGGCTGGCGCACTCGGCGCGAAACAGACATGCTCCAAGTCTCCCCGCCAGTGCAGTCAGAGTGCGCCGAAGCCGCCGAACGCGTCGGCGGTCAAGCGCAGTTGGAGTATAGAGGGTCTCGCTTTGACCGACGCAACTTCGCCGTGCAGCGCGCGCACGCGCCTCGCCGCAGCATAAACGCGCCTTAACAGCCTGAGCTTACCGCTACCCAACGTATTCGGCGGCGGCATCCATGGGAGCCACAGAAACCCCCCGCCCACTCACTGAATAAAAGGAAAGAAGTCCTGTGCCGCGGTTCGGAATCGAGCCAGGGCCTTCGGCGTTTGAGGTGGAGACGCTGCCACTCCGCCACGACGGCTCCAGTTACAGCCGTCAATAAAGGCGCATCTAGTGAATGCACTCTTCTGGTGCAGAAATCTCCGCGCTTTCGCTACGTATATCCTGGCCTAACAGACCTCGGCCATCAGTAATTTTTCTGAACTGCCTGGTACCTTGTCTTTCGTCCCTAATAAAGGATTTCCGTTAAGTAGTTTGAAGTTGACTGGCACAGCCGGGAATGTTTCTCCGGGCAAGCGTGCGAACACAGAAGTGCTGCCTTGTACGATCAACGACCATCGTGCCATCATAGCTTTTCATCGACCGTGGCGATCATCTGACAAGCCTTAACAGGCTCCTTCAAAGGTTAACTAGCACTTGAAGCGGAACTTGGAGTTCCTCTGCTGTTTGGCGCTTGTAAATCGAGGCGCGTCAAAAACAAAACCACGGGGCACGCAAAGCTCATAGACGCGAAGCGCCATAACAAATCGAAACTCTCCTGGCCGCCTGTGGCGCCGCCAAGCATCGGTTTTCTTTGCTTCCAACATTCAAGTTGTCTTTTACCTGCCTTCCTTGTGTGATAAAAGTGCACTATTAGTTTTAAAACAAAACTTACTTCAATATTGATCTGCGCAAATTACCTTTGTTAGCCTCAGAGATTCGCGACACCATGTAGGATGGAAAATTCCTCCAAGGTGGCATCTCTTGTCCTATGGTGTCACCGCGCTTGTACTTGCGAGATTGGCCTGTGGTGGCGACACCTGTATTTTGGTTCTTGCTATTTTCTACCTTACAAGAGCTTTGTTTTCAGTAAGAGCGGCGTTTTTGTGATCAGGAGCTAGTAATCTATCGATACAAGCCAACTTCAATTTCTCCTCAGTGTCCCTTTAAGAGAGCTGTAAATTAGGGAAGGACAAGAAACGCTGACAATGCATTAATGTATCCATGTGCGTTGCATCCATCCTGCGAGATTCGCACCCAACTCGAGGTAACTTCAAACTAAGCTCGAAGTGTCTGGGAAACTGAATTGCTGAGCTCGAGTGGAGGATTTTTTTCCACTTTATGTCACATATGCATAATGACTATCATTTTCACATTGTACTTGGAAAATTTTTGACAGTCATGTATGTTCTTGGTGAAGACCGTGGCCGTGCGGCATGTTCCCACATACGTGTTTCTGACGCCTGCGTCCTGGTTGCAGCCAAGCACCACATCCAGAGGCATTCCTTCTATCCAAGACTTAGGGCCGTAATGTGCTTTCTAACTGTCGCGTTGACCTCGTTTGTACTAGGCCAGTGTTCATTATAAAGGCACAGCTGTATGGAATTGCTGCATTCGCACTTCACCGTTAATTTAAGTTATGCAACATCACGATTCCAGTACTCTGTCATTCATTTATGGCATTTGTATTGGTATTTGTATTTACACACTATTTATTAGACCACATTCTATGATCACATAAAAAAATTTTTTTTCACTGCTTCATGCAAAATCACTGTCTTGCTCAATTTGTAATGGTGACCTCATGGATTATGAAGTAAAGATGCACAGACTGATTAGTTGATCAAATTACTGAAGTTTTGGTGTTTTTTTTTCTTTGGTGCCTTCCTTCTTAGTAGCAGTATTAGAAAAAGTGGTTTTCTTGCCCCCAAAGGGTGGAGACTTTTGTCTGAAGCCCATTAGCTACTGAAATATGGCTTGCCTGGTCGATAAGCCTTCGCTGGTCATCCAGGTCTGTGCTTGGCTCGCAATTTCGTCAGTGCTGGAAGACAAATGTTCAGCGTGCCAGCAAAATGCTTGGGCACAAACTGCAGTACGTGGCGCCGCCTAGTACTGTTTCTTTCCTTTCTTTTTTTCTACTATGGTAGTTGAACTTGGGAACTGTGCAGTGGCAACAGCATACTCTAGTGGAAAAGCAGAGAGCTCGCTCTATTTGAGTATTCGTTTGATGCAGCTGTTCATTACCGAATGAACACTTTAACGCTCTCTTCTTTAAAAGGATCTTGCTGCTGCTACTTTTTGAGTAGGTATACTACTTGTGCGACTTCGACGCCCATCCTGTTTGTGCCTCTAGCATTGGTTGGTTTTGTGTAAAGATTTAAATGTGACAGTCAGTATTTGTACTTGGTTCGTGTACACAGGCTTCTTGAAGAATAACTGAATTTGTCTGGCTTTTTTAGTCAACGAAACTAAACTAAACTCAGTGGCAAGCCTCTTTGTTTATATATTTTTTAAATTGCATTATCTGCTTGTGAAGTCGGTGGTGTGACCTTTGGTGGCATCATGATGTGACCTCTGGGTTGGAGCTATTGACTTGTAGGGTCGTTTCAGGATTCAGCCATCAAAATTCACAGCTCACGATGATGCTCTGTCAAGCCTAGAAAAGACTGGGAAAAAGAACATCACTCGCAAAAAGGTTAATAAGAGAAAAGAAAACAAGTTTGCCGGGGGGAGGGGGGGTCTTCTTGGCAAGGGCTTGCATAGGACACCGAATGACGTAAGGCTGGGCCTGCAGTGCGAGTACAGCCATATAAAACACTTGTAGTTTCATAAGGCAAGGTAGATGCTGAAATGACTGCTCTATGAGGTGTTGCAAGCCATTTCCGCTGCCACTTCTACTGATCTAGCGCCAGGGGTGCACAGCAGCCCAGTGAGCGATGTAGCGATGCCCAGGGAGTCCTCATTGTAATGGTCTACAGGGGCACTACTGGTAACCCAATATGGCTGCTGTGCCACTTTGGTGGCTCAGTGGTTATGGCGCTCGGCTGCTGACCCGAAAGGCGTGGGTTCGATCCTGGCCGCGGCAGTTGAATTTTGATGAACGCAAAATTCTAGAGGCCACAGTGTGATGTGCATTGTTAGTGTGCATTAAAAACCCCAGGTGGTCAAAATTTCCAGAGCCCTTCACTACGGCATCCCTCATAGCCCGAGCCGCTTTGGGATATCAAACCCCATAAACCAACCAACCAACCAGTATTGCTGCCCTTGAGGGGCTCTGGCAGCCACCATGAAGTTGGTGTGTGTACATTTGCTCCCTTTTGGATACTCATGTCCATAATGCTTGCACAGCATAAGAACCAGCTTACTGTTGGCTGCAATATATCCCACGTTAGAGTTGAGCAAGTCACTAGTTTGTTTTCTTTTGTAGAAAGCTAAGAGGTGATAAACTTAGGCTGGCCACATTATATGCTTTGGGGTGACAGTGTGGTCGTGCTCAGTGCGAGATCTGCGCATTCAGGCATCAGAATAGTGGCAAGAACCATGTGCATGCTTATTGGGTCAGTGCAGTTTTCAACCTTTTTAAGTAAAACGACCGAGTCCTTGCTTGAAGTGCACAGCATTTGCGACGGAAATAAGAAATTCTTTAATATTAGAAATTGGGAAGAAAAAGCACTTTCTGTGGTTGATGTCAAGTGTTGGACCTTAGTAAAGCAGCTTGCTACTGGGCCTACACGCTCCAATGTTCGGTGGCGGCTATGTGCGTGAGTAAATTTTGGCACACCTGG
Organism: Amblyomma americanum; assembly: GCF_052857255.1. Lineage (NCBI taxonomy): Eukaryota > Metazoa > Arthropoda > Arachnida > Ixodida > Ixodidae > Amblyomma > Amblyomma americanum. The sequence goes on from NC_135506.1 coordinate 53,238,545, forward strand.
TGCCAAAATTACTGAGCATGCCGGTCATAATAGAACAAATTTGTTCTTTGCACCGTTTGCATGGTGCAGCTCTGGTTTTAAAACCACAATGTTGCTGTCCAGATGCAGACTAGGGTGTAAATTCTTGTCCCCATTCTGGGTCTGCGCTAGTGGTCTTGGAACTACGGTTCGCTTTGCAAAACATGAAAGGGTCATATTGTTGAGAGTGGGCAAAGAACAGAAAAGAGGATTCATTTGCAACCACTGCTAGCGCACGCTTTGAAGCTGTCTTGATTGTATTTGTATGTAAATTTATGCAAAATTTTTCCCTTGCTTGATGACATATTATGCTAGGCAGGAAGCACTGCAAGCACTTTTTACTGACATGCTCTTATTTGGTCATAGGTATTAGCGACTTTGTGGCACAAGCTGCCATTGTTTGGCATCCATACTGCATGGAGCATGCAAAGGTGATGCCTAAACTGCTCCCAAAGGGTCACAAAACCACCTGTAATACTGCTTGACCGCTTGCATGCTGCACCCCTCAAGAGAGACTCCAGCAGGACAGTCTCTCTCTGCACTCTCGCATAGGCTTCATTACTGGTGTGCCAATGTGCAATTTCATTAGTGGCTCTCACTCGAAACAAACACACTGGCTGCAGATTACTATCTAATTTGTGGTATGCTGCAAATACAGTCACTCCTGTATTACCTGGTCCTTGCAAGCATGGTAATGCACCTAAAGACATCAGCATTGGCTTTCAAGCTTTTCTATGTGCAGAGAACATGTTAAAAATGAAAGGTGCAGCACATGTGAACAAAGCAGCACCTGAGTGCTCTTTATCATTGTCGCACTATGCCCTCGTCGAGTGTTCCAGAGGGCGCTGTGTGGCAGTGCCTCCGTTCTTGAAAATCATGAATACTGAATCGTGCCATATTGAAGTGGCTGGATCGAGCGTACAGAACATCTGAAGGGCATGTGCAGAAGGATTATGCGCTTGCGGCATGTTCTAGAAATTGATAATGAACAACTATAGTTAGAACAGTAACTTTGTCAGGAACCAGCTGTTACAAGTAGGATTTTTAAAACACCCATTTGCATCAAGCATTGCAGCTTCTGGCTATGAGGGCTGTTGTGTTCTGGATGGCATTGGAATTCTATTATAAGCGTAGCCCTCAGCTGCCTGTGCTGGGAAAGCACTGTAAAGGCAGAAAAGGGAGATAGTACATGAAGCCTTCATATTTGTATTAATTTTTGCAACACTTCATTTATGTTTTACTGACATGCTTTCTTTTGTTTGCATTCGCAGCGTCTCGAAAGCTTTTATTGCCTGTTTTCCACAAAAAAAACCTTGTACAACCTGGCATATCCATCTGGCTCAGGGTTTGATGCTCTGTACTACAGTATGATTTGGACGGAATTACCAAGAATTGCCAATAATTTTTAAGAATAGCATGGATTTAATAGAAATATTTTATGTCTGGAGCTACACGTGAATATCTGCAAAGCTCTACTGAGTGAATTGCCTGTACTTCCAAATTGGACATACTTGGACTGTACAGTCATTTAAGCCTTCCAGCTTTTAGGGAGCACAAGCATTATTAGTTAATGCGTGCCTTGCATCTACTTGCTATTGACAATCCTGGCAGCTGTGGCAGCATATGCCTGGTAACTCATAATGTGCTGAAGACTTGAACGAGGTGGCAGAAAGTATAGCGGTAACAGTTCGTCAGTCCACTAATCATGAGCCGGCTGTTTTTGCCTACAGGGTGTGAAAATGTATGTGCTAGCTGTGGTCCTCCATGAGAGCATGCCTCAATGGTGCCTTGGTCGTCTGCAAGAAAAAAATGGCTGGCGGTTTAGCACTGCTAAGCATGAAACATTGTACGATAGCATGCTACACGACCAAGCAACTTCCATACCATACAGTACCCATTGGGACTGTCACATCATGTGACCATTCAAGTAGCAACACAGTATTTAACTTTCATACCACGTGACCGTTTCTGTAACCACACAGTATGCAAGGCAACTTTCATACCAAGTGATCATTACATTAGCATCACCGTAAGCAAGCCGATTTCTTTAAACTTTAATTTCAAATTTTATTTAAACTTGTAATGCACACAATCATACAGTAGCCACATGACCTTCCCCTAACCACACCATATCTGAGTCATTTCATCTAAAGGTCAAAGGGCGGAGGTCGAGGGTTCAGGGACCCATCGGTTTTTTCTGGATCACTTGTGAAGTAATACCTTTGCACTAAATAACCTGTACCTTATATATGTAGTCACAATTCCTTCACTGGAAATCCCCAGATGCTCTTCCACTGTGCTGTTTGAATCTGCCTTCCAAATGCATGACTGGCACCAAGAATGTACTTGTGGAGAACACGGAGGAATTGAGCACAGCTGCGTTTGAGCATTTGGTTTTTGTTGTTAACATGCTGTATTGCTCTTTTTATTCTCGCAGGCATTGAAGCTCCCACCAGGAAGTTAAAGACGTGCTTGCAGAAAAATGATGCTACAAAATGAATCAAGTTGATATTCATGGTTTGATAGTAGCTTTAAATCATAGTATGGTAAAATAGTGTATGGTGTACCTAAGCACAGTGGGGCATTCCTGTGTTCATCCCTCTGTACCAATGGTATTGCTGTGGCTGTGCACGTGCTCTGCTGCTACAGCTAAGCATGCATCTGTTTCTGCATATTCATGTGTATAAGTGTACATACAGCATTGGGCTTAATCTTCGTTACCATACTACAAGGGACAGTTTCTTATTTTTCTGTCTGTTACTTTTCCATGTCTGTCATCTCTGCTAGCCCGCACCATTACAAGACAAGATTCCATGGAATGAGCCAGTCTTTGTGGTGCTCGTTGGCCCTTCCATGTATTATTATGTTTTTCTTTTGATGATTTTTAAGAAATGGCTGTCTTCCTGATTCATTTTGATTTCCCGATTTCTGTTGTGTAGCGGTGTTCTGGCGTTTTTATTTGCTTACGCCCTGAACTCTTGTGTGCAGATGAATATTTGGGCATCAGTGCATGTGAACGGTCACATAGGCCTGGGCCTTTGCTTGTAAAGTACCTTTTTCTCATAATGTTAACGAGATGTAAACTTTGGTGATGACCGTGTTGTGTGTACCTGTTGTAATAATCGGTCATAATCTGTGTAAAGTAAAGCATTTCTCAGTGCTGTGCTGTCATGATAAGCTTCTCCCAGCGCTTCCCCAACGCTTTTGCTGTCTTCCTTTCGTGGTTGTGTTCACCACCAATGGCTAATTATCAGAATACTTCACCTTAGTATGACAACTCGTGCAGGACATCAAGGTAATGTTTTAGAAGTAGAATTTTGGAGTAGAAAATGAGGCTCTTTTTGTCTTAATATTAAGTGTAAGCATTTTATATTTGAAAAGAATGTTGGAGTTTTCACTCCTTGGGTATATTTTGTATGTGGTGGTCGAAATATATAGTTAGTGATGAGGTCAAGAAAGAAAGGTAATCAAGATAAGAAGCCTTTCTTCATGGGGCCATCCATGCATTAATTTTGTCTTGTGTTGCTGTTTCGTGTCTGTCTTGTGTTGTTGTCGTTGCTGTCTTGTGTTGCTGTTTTCACTAAACAGATGCCCTGCTGATTAGCTGTGGTTATCCTGTAACCCCATCTTTCTCATTATTTTCCACTGTCGTCAAGTGCCCACGTGCTTTGCACTGGGCAAAAGCTTTTCTCTCTGGCGTGGTGCTCCGCTCGTCTGATGTAGAACGTTTGGGAATATTGGTCTTTGACCCCACTTTGTGCAGGGCTCCTTGGTCAAGCTGCCTTTGTACCATTGAAGTCTGTTCATAATCATCATACATTCTTTCCCGGCGCACACACATGTGCCATACTTTGCACAGGGTCTTGGTGTTAATGCAGCTGGTCTTGTACATGAACAATCCGAGATAGCCAAGAGTATTGCCTTTTAGAGGACCTGTTTTCCATAGGGGCAAAATCGGTTTCTTAGGGCTTGTTGCCGGCATCAGTGCTTTGAAACTTGTAGCTAGAAATGCGCTTTTTTTAAGGGCATTTCACACATCTATGCCATTGTGCCTGTTGTTCTGGCACTTCTCCAACACTTGGGCTACTTTCTAATGCCATGGTTTATTTGTTGCCAGTACCCAGTAACCATAATACCTCTCCTTAATGAGAAGAGCAAGTAGCAGAGGAAAGAAATGATTTGCAGCTAATGTGCGCATTGCGTTTGGGAGTGGCAAATTTGACTTTTCTCTTATTTTATTTTTGATAGTACATGAAAAGGACGTCAAGTTTGCGATCTATATTTCGCATTTTATATGTGGCAACAACAAGCCAGTGGTTTTGCCAATGTGGGCACTTTGCAGGTTAATGTACTCCATGTAAGCTGGCCAGTACAGCGCAGCTATATCAATGCTTAACAATCACTCAAAGGATCCACTACTCTTCCTGTCCGAATCCATGCGTTGTATTTGAACTCTTCAGCAGACATTGGAGGTATCCTTTGGCTGTTTGATGTTGCATTCTGCAGTGGCACCAACAAAAAGCTATGACATTCTCCTTTTTTGGTGTGCGAAATGTCTGAAAAGGAAAAATCTATTAGCAAGGTTGGAGCAAAGTCTTGGGTGCCAACAATGTATTTCCTCTGTTTTCTGCTTCTTTTTCAGGTGGGAAACCTATCTTCTGACATTAAGTGGAAATCTCCGTTTTGCTGGTCTGTGAATTGCTCACAGCCAAGCCCTTCTTACTCACTTTCACTCCTCACTCCAGTACAGATCTGTGAAGAGTGCCTTAGCATTAGCTGACTTGCATCACACGTTTGCAGTCTGTTGTGACGATGTTATGCCTGTATTGTCTTCACATTTTACATGATCTATTACGCATATTTATCTCGGCTGTATTCAATGTACCCTTCCAGTAGCAAGAATTGTTCTGCCATGTCCTGTTTATGCTGTTCAAGGTGCACTTTGTTATTGGATGGCAACTGCATACATTTTCACAGAGATGTTTGCACATGCTAAACAATAAATGGATCAGCAGTGCAGTTATATTATCGGTTCTGTTTCGCCACTGTATAATATGAAACATAGAAAATTTTACTAAATTTGATGAATGAATCAATTGGTGACACATTGCTTCAATATTAAGGCCGTTTTTTTTTTTTTTTGTCACCATTGTATTCTTCAGGGGCAGGCTTCTAACACTGTCTGTGCTGTTGGAGCACCACGAGGCTGTCGGCAGAGATTGGATCAAAAGGTTCACAATTTGTGCCTCCGATCAGAGGAGGCTTTACAGCGTATTTGGCTTTAAAATTCAGGGAAATGAAACGGGCCATGTGGCAGTGAAATGAGTATTTTATGCATCCAAAAAAAACACCAGTGCCAGTTATAGCTGCAGGATGCCTGGCTGCAAAGTAATGCAGGTTCAAGAGAGTATGCATATTCTGTAGTCTTCTTTCCCCTAGTGTGCCTATAATAATTTAGTTTGTCATAGTGTGTTGTACTATCGGGGCCAAAATTAACAACCCCCACTCCAAGTTACGAACTGTGTCACATTGCTTGCGGGAATGGCCTGACGATGCACTCCTGGTGCTGAGACTAGCACACTGCACCAATCTCGACACCAGGAGTGCATCGGCAAGTGGCGCTTGCATGCAATGTGGCGTGGTTCGGAATTTGCAGTTACTTTTGACTCCAAAAGTACTTTTTTGGTTAAGCGTATATTAATATTTTACTTGCAAGTCTTTCCGCAAAGCTTTAAGATATTTATTGTTTGGCCAGAATGAACAATGTGCAGTTTTTTGTGGCCTTATGCTGCAGATTTTCGGAGTGAAAAATCTCAAAATTGATAGCTGTGGTGGTAAGATTGAGTTAGGTATGAACTAAACCCTGTTAAAATGGTCATGATTACAACTGATATATTATTTGATGTTGTTAGAACTAATTAGACTATGGGACAGTGATTTTTCTTGTGTTTTTAAACCTATGTTAGGCTTTGTTTATTCTGATTAGCCTTTCTGTTCATGGTGTACCTTCTCATGATTTATGTCTCGTAATTATGCACGTGCAGAAAGGAAAGAGTAACAGTCAAGACGGGTTACATGTAACCGATGTCCATTCCTAATGGCATCTATGACTTTGGGAAATGGAGTTCTCTATTCCATTCTCCTATCTACCCATCTAGATGTTGCCTGTGTGCTTTCATTTCCTCTGCTCAACTCTTAAGTTGGGTACGCATGGTTGAGCACATAAAGAAAAATTGCTAGCCTCAGGTTTGGCTTTGTGACAAAGATTTTGATTTGTGTCTGCTTGTGAAAACAAACCTGTTTTATGTGTCCTCACAGCCCAGTTATAATCAGTGCAGCTTGTGAATATAAGCGAGTGATGTCATTTTCGTTCTGCAAGTCTTGTTTGCGAGACTACGCATTGCCTAAAACACCATGGTTGCATGTCTTGGTTCCAGAACCTAAAGGAAGAAACAGAGTTTGGTAATGAGATCGTGCTCCCAGTGAAACTGTTTCTTGGTAGAGTTGCAGTTGTTCATTGGGTGTAACTGCCTTTATGCTCCCCCTCCTGGGACATTGCAATTGGATGTCTTTGGAGAACTTAGACAGGCTGCAAGTAGGAGCTTTTCACATGTGAAATTATTCTTTTGGATGTCATCACGGTTTTGGAACATCTATGATATGAAGCTCTGACGTAATGCTGTAGGCAGTGTGTGGTTTGCTGTTCACTTTCTTTTTGTCAACTGAAGTGATTAGAAGTCGTGCAGTGTCTCAAAATTTCTAGTTTTTAACCTAGCTACAACATAGCCACAGCATTTCGAGATGATAGGCTTTTTGTGAATTGTTATGCTGATTATAAAGGCATGCCAGCTTTGACCCAGAAAATATTTATTTGAAAATCGAGATCTCTCAAACTTTGACTTGCTCAGTTTCACTCAACATTTGCCAGCTACACAAGACGGTGTGTGTAAAAGTATGCTTATCATGAAATTAACGTTTTGAGATGTAGGCCAGCTCTAATTCGTTTCTCACATTTTACTTAACTCGTGCTTTCTCCTATTGCGCAGGATCTGTAGCAACTCGGACCACCTCTGACGCGCCATCTCAACAAAAATCGAAAATGGGAAGATTCCGTTTTTTTTGCCTCGAGTGTGGCTATTCCACAGATATCAAAACCAGCTTCAAGAACCACCAGAGGACGCACACTGGAGAGCGCCCCTTCATGTGCAGCTATTGCAGTCGAGGCTTTGCAAGGAAGTGCAGCCTGGTAGAGCACCTTCGCATCCACACGGGCGAGAGGCCGTACAAGTGCACACATTGTAGCCACAGCTTTGCAGCAAAGGGTAATCTAGCAGCGCATATTCGTATCCACAAGGGCGAGAAGCCATATAAATGTGCCGTATGTTCCATGGGCTTTGCAGACAGGGCAAACCTAAGGCGTCATGTGCAAGCCCACTATTGTTAAAAACTATCCATGCGGCACTTTTGCTCAAGCACGTTTGCACGCTGAACGGGTCCTAAATTCCATGGGGCCACCGCGGTGGCTCTGCGGATATGGTGCTCAGCTGCTGACCCGAAAGTTTCCGGGTTAGATCTCTGCCGCGGCTGTCGCATTTCGATGGAGGCGGAATGGTACTGGCCCGTATACTGTGCGACGTCAGTGTACGTTGAAGAACCCCAGGTGGTTGAAATTTCCAGAGTCATTCACTATATCGTCCCTCATGACAATGAAAATTGGTTTTTGGGGAAATGAAACAGCGCAGCAATTGTCTCACATCTCGGTGGACACCGGAACCTTAAAAGAAGGGAGAAAGTTGGGAGTGAAAGAAGAAAGAGGTGTCATAGTGGAGGGCTCTGGAATTATTTTGACTGCCTGGAGACCTTTAATGTGCCCTGACATCGCATAGTACACGGGCACATTTGCATTCATCTCCATCAAAACACTGCCGCCATGGCTGGGTTGGTACCCGGGAACTCCCGCTCATTAGCGGTGTGCCCTAACTAGTGAACCACCACAGCACCCTCATAGCCTCAGTCGCTTTGGGACGTTAAACCCTGATAAACCATCGTTTTGATGGAAATAAAGCTATTATTATTATTATTATTATTATTATTATTATTATTATTATTAAATTCCATTAAGAGTCATCATCATCAGCAGCAGCAGCCTGACTATGCCCAATGCAGGGCAAAGGTCTCTCCCTTATCTCTCCACTTATCCCTGTCCTGTGCCAGCTGGGGCCACTGTATCCCCACAAACATCTTAATCTCAGAATTTTATTGCTGACGTTACGGAGGAGTATGATAGCTGTGCAGGCATTGCAGATAGCTTCTAGCATTTTTACGTACAACTCTTCTGAACCCAGATTCCTCATTGCCTGCATGGCTGCTGAGGCATCGACTGGGTCAAATGCTTTACATTGGGCTATATATGGGGGCTGGTTATATTCTGTGCATTTCTCTATTACCTAGTTGATAGTGTGTATATGGTATATTGTTCAGTATCTACAAGAGCAAACTCTCAGCAGTGTAGATATTAAGGTGCTTGCTCATTTTGATAAAATCACAACGCTCGGCAGCAACACACGAAAGCCTCAACTACAGTGAACTACCACACTACTGCTACTCCGCTGCCTTTGACAGCACAAAAAGCTGGAGCTGGGGATACGGATGCTGATATGGATAGTGGGAGTTTGTGACGGAGGAAAAAGTTGATGATAATCTGCGGCCTCAGGCTTCATCCGTGGGTGGCACCTGGAAGCTCCTGTGCAGGTGCATTTCGAAGGCTGTTCCCACGTAGGTCATGGGAAGTTTGAGTGCAGCCCTTACACAATTTTTAAAAATATTTCCTTTGGGAAAACAGGATGCGGCCCCGTACACAGGTGCAGCCATTACACGCATTTATATGGTATTCACCTACATACTTTTTGGCTCTGACTTCAGCTCTATAAATTCTTACAGATACTGAGGAATGAACCTATCTGCTGACCTTTCATGGTCTGATCACATTACTGACAAATGAAGCTAACCGTGTCCTCGACTGTTAGCCATTCCTTCTGTAAAATTACTAACATAGTATACCTTCGTTTGACCTAAACTGGAATACGCTTGTGTTCTGTAGGACCCACACCAAGCTAACCGCATCAACTTAATAGAATTCATCCAGAACCGTGCTGCGTGTTCTGATTTTTCATATACGTCAAACACTACTAAACTCAAAGCGCAAGCTAACCTGTCGAACCTTTTATGTCGCAGAAAAGTTGTTCGCCTCTCCCTCATCCATAAATTTTATTACGAATCCCCATTCTACCAGCACGTCTCCACTCCAGCCACCTCGGCCATGACAGCCATGACAAGACCGTGTACCAAACTTCAACCCGTGCATCAGCCCATCTGTCCTCATTTTTCTTCAGGACTTGCATGGACTGGAATGACTTTCTAGCTGCTGCTGCTGTCATCCATTGCAATCACAACCGCTTCAAGCGTTTCATTGAAGAAATCATCTGTTGTTGCGAATGCCCACCCCTCATGTAAAACCTCTTTACAGGGGCATTTGAGGTACCAAAAATAAAATAAATGCTGTCTTTTATTCTTTCCTTATCGTGCTCGTGCATGTCACTCTGCCAGTAGCCAGCTGCCATATCGACAACTGTGAAAAATTTTGCAGAGCCCTGTACTGACGTCTCCAATATGTTTTGTAGCGGGTAGGGGTCAACGAGAGTTATGCGGTTCAAATTGCAGTAGACGACAAACCATTATGACGAACTCGCGAATGAAGTGGCAAATGCCCATGTAATTAAAGAAGCCCCTCCAGCCAATGGCGTCGGCCGATTTTCCCACTCACTATCTCCCCCTTGACCGATCCCCTTGGACCTGCTAGCGTCATTGTGTAGGGGGTGGCAGATGAATGGGGAATAACCACGGCTTCGTCGGATTAACTGCGGCGCTGCGAAAATCTATGGACACCATTGACTGCAAGGCCTCCTTTGAGGAGCATCTGCCACTTCGTTCTGGAGTTGTAACCAGCTATAGTAGTTGGTACAGGTACTCCTTATGGTGGTGTCGATTGTTCGATAAGCCTTTTGTTGAGGAGCTTATTCACCTGTTGGTCCATTTCTTCTGTTTTCGAGAACGGAATGTACTGCTGCTGCATTACATACGTTTGTATTGCGTGCTTGACTTCACAGTGGCCTATGTTGCACGGCAATAGGATCTCCTGCTGAAGAGTTGTTCACCATGTGTATGCAGGTACTAGGCCGTCATCTAAGGCTCTGCCTAAAGTAGGCACCCGAGATTCCATATGCTTCCAAGAGGTCGCCTTCTGCTTCCTTCGCCACTTCGGGTTTTACTTCGCCACCAGAATGTACTCGCTGAGTGGAAGTAAACTCGTTTTGTCGATGAGGCAAATAGGTATTGCCTCACTGGGTGGTTAGTGTATATGTATATACGTATATATATAAATACGTGAAGGAAGCGAACAGTCACCGAAACCAAGGTGCATAGGGGAATGTTTTTTTTTTAGTATATAGTGCGGATTAGCGGGAGGATAATACTTTGATTAATATTTGATTTTAAAGAAAACTAGTTGCAAAGCAGCAGAAAAAACAACCATGCCGCCGGTTGGATTCGAACCCACGACCTCCGAATATCGCGTCCGGTGCTCTACCAACTGAGCTACGGCGATGGCTGTCCAATCTGCTGCTCTCATGGGTGTTTATGTTAATATTGAGTGTAAGCCAACCTTGAGAGTGTTCACCAGCACCACCCTCGTCCATAGCGGCGAACGTAGCATGTCCTGTATTTCTGCAAGTGTGACGTAGAACGTCATCTCACGGCGAGGGCGGACACTGTGCGAGAGCCCTGTTATGCTACCTATGGCATCAAGACTGCCAGAGCCGAGACCCTCGTTAAGCTATTAGCAGACAAGGTAAGGGAAATGAGGGGCTCGTTTGACAAATACGTGAAGGAAGCCAACAGTCACCGAAACAAAGGTGCATAGGGGAATGTTTCTTTTTTTTAATATCTAGTGCGGATTAGTGGGAGAATAAAACTTCAATTAATATTTGATTTTAAAGAAAACTACTTGCAAAGCGGCAGAAAAAATAATGTAAATACTGTATATAAAGGTTAGTCTCTGTGCTAGTATTGTGTTGCCCGAGGTTACCAGCCAGCCGCTTTTCCATTTGCGACAGTGTGTAATAGAACGTCTGATGTTGGCATTTGCCTCTTCTTAGTCATTCCCACTGGACTCGCATATTTCATCGACCAACATGCGATGGAAGCAGAGCCTGGAGTTAATATAAGCATTACTTAATTTTTGCATGGTATTATGCACATTATAAGGTTGAGGTCAGCCATCTGACACTGCACATTTTAACTTATCTCTGTATAATTTACTCTATGAATTGAGTTCTCGGCTACTGATCCAGAGCCCTCCAGCACCGGTTCAGGTGTCCACCGAGATGTGAGACACTGTGCCATTTCCTTTCCCCCAAAACTAAATAATTGGTTTTTTGGGGGAAAGGAAATGGCGCAGTATCTGTCTCATATATCGTTGGACACCTGAACCGCGCCGTAAGGGAAGGGATAAAGGAGGGAGTGAAAGAAAAAAGGAAGAAGAGGTGCCGTAGTGGAGGGCTCCGGAATAATTACGACCACCTGGGGATCTTTAACGTGCACTGACATCGCACAGCACACGAGCGCCTTAGCGTTTTTCCTCCATAAAAACGCAGCCGCCACGGTCGGGTTCGATCCCGGGAACTCCGGATCAGTAGTCAAGCGCCCTAACCACTAAGACACCGCGGCGGGGCAAAAACTAACTTAATTTTAATAAATAAGCCCTCTTAAGGACCAAGCCATATGGACTTATAATGCCATATGGCTATAAATTGCCATTATACGAACTAGCTTTGTTTGCGCTACAACTAAAAGGTTTGTTGGCAAAAAAAAAAAAAAGCCAACCACGGCTTGCAGGAACAAAAAAAATGCGAGGTATGTTTAGCCGCAATATCAATCGTCAAAGAGACTCGTGTTCCAGCTGAAGAATGCTTAGCAGCAAAATCGTCAGGGCGCCAAGTGCTCGCTCTTCGCTCCTATTTCGTCTATAAGGTGCGTTCCACCGACAGCTAAGGATGTATAACAGCTTCAGACGTAGGCTTTTGATAGTCCCGCGGCATCATGTGAGGAGTTGGGCTTCCGTCAAGCCACCTGCTTTTTGAGACTGTGTGTTCTGAGAGGCGTCGCTACGATAGTCGAATAGTCTACGCTTAGCCAAGTATGTACAGTCTGAATCATGGCTCTTTGTTCCAGTGCAGCTGCAGCGACCATAAACCTTGATCCTCCTTCACGAGTTGTCGAGGTCTGGATCCATTTTCGATCATCGTCCTGTCATTACAACAATAACCCGCTTGCTGCGGTGTTCACAGCGCACTTTTCTTTTAGTCGTTCAAACGTACGGGACGAATCATTAATTGCGTGAGGAAAAACTCGCACTTTTGCTAACATGCGGGCTTTACTATCGAGATATAAGGGGCATATACTGTACACTGTCATTCCTTCTGATCATATGAGTTAAATAGAAGTCTTGGCGATTAAGCAGCATGCTGTGACGCAGCATTTGCTGCAGCAAGTTTGCTGCGGAAATGCAGAATTGCCGTCGATCCCCACCTGGTGAGGGTGCTCGGCTACCGATCCGGCGAACCCGACCGCAGCGGCCGCGATAATTTCGATGGAGACGAAGCGCAAAAGGCGCCCGTTTGCTGTGCGACGTCAGTGCACGTCAAAAGATCCTCAGGTGGTCGAAGTTATTCCGGAGACCTCCACTATGCATGGACAACTCATTCTTCTTTCACTCCCTCCATTATCCCTTCCCTTATACTGCGCGGTTCAGGTGTCCACCGATATATGTGAGACAGTTACGTACTGCGACATTTCCTCTCGACAAAACCATGCAATGTTCCAGTTTCGATCCCCAGCTGGCCCGCTATAGCTGACCTCAACGTGATCGAGAATGTTCAAGGCCAGGCAAAAATGCCCTGGTACGCGCACCTCCCTTCATTGCCTGTCCGACTACTGCCATTAGGGAGCGTTTCTCATTGAGAAAGTCATGACCTCAGGCTTAACGCAATGACGCTGGGCAGTTGCAGCCAAGAAACTCTATGGCTGCAGCAGACGACGAACTCGTCGTGGTGGCGGAGTGGTTTTGACGTATGGCGATCCCAAGGCGGCAGGTTCGGTCTCGGCCACAGCGGCCGTATTTCGATGGAGGCGAAATAAAAAGCGCCCGGATGCTGTGCGATGTGAGCGGACGGCAAAGAAACCTGATCCGGAGCACACCACGCCGTCCCTCGTAGCCTGAGCATAGCCTGCTGCGGAGCAAGGCAAGCTGCGAGTGCTGTAGCAGACGACGCATAGCAAGCAGCGCCACTCGTGCGCGCAATCGCGCTTTCGCGCAGGTTTTGTACTGCCGCCGCTAATCGGCGCTAGCGACATTTCCGCTTCTACGAGTATAATGTTCTTTTTATTATTTCTTGTAAACCTTAAATTATTGCTGGAAAATATGCCTTTTAACTTTTGAAGAAAGACAGATTAATTTCTGTTTAAGAATTTGCTGTTTTTTAAGTGAAAGGTCGAAACAGTTTTAATAGGTACGAAAGCTCCAACGCAGCACGCATCAACCGGCATCAACTATGGCGACGACCGGGCGACGGCGAGTTTATTATAAAAGGAGTTCAAGGAGTTCGCAGCGAGTTGAAGCAGTATCGGCCTCGTACAGAGTTCATCTTTGTTCTTGCCTGTGTGACGCGAAGTGTCGTGAACAGACGGAGTAGCAGTGTTGTGCGGATGCAGTGAACGTTGCACTGTGGACGGCTCAACACCTGTCATTTTGAAGCAGTGGAAAGCGCGCTCCGTTTTTGTTCGCTCACCCAGCCGAACGTTGGCACATCCTAGTGGACGTCGCGGGGTTTTTCGAAATATTTATGCCAGCAGGGGCGCTGTTGCCCTGGCTTACCACAGCTGAGGCCAATATTTATAGTTGAGGCTGTCTCTTTAAACAATTTCTTTTGGCATGTGTCTTGAATTGTTTACTGAAACGCGTGATCCCAGAGACAAAGGTTTACCGAAAGCACAGCCGCTGCAGTGTCGCGCGCACGCGTGGTAAAACGGCCGAGCAGAACCCTTGGGCAGCACGAATTGTATAGAGATGCATTACCACTCCCGGCCAAATTCCTGGAAATCGCTATCGTATTACCCAGGATACGCCTCGCGTTTCTAATTCTTTCGGCCGTAGGGTCATTTGAGGCCCTCTTTGAGGTTACTTTCCCAGAAAACGTCGGAGCTTAACACACACTCGGGTGTGCCTAACCAAATAGCTTTGGCTGTTCGGGAGAGCACGTATGAAAAAAGGCACCCCTTAGTTTCGCCATTCTCTTGTGCAAGATCAGAACTCGCCACCCATTTTAGCTAGAACTGCTTAATTGGGTAAACCTTTCAAGCTCTTTTGTTATGCACCATGGCTCTGCTGGAAAAAAAATGACAAGCATAGAGGATGTACAGCCTCTGTCGAAAATATGCAGCCTAATGGCCCTGCTTCTAAGAAGTTTAGCGAGGCCCTCAATAGTCGGATAGAACTTAAGGCTGCAGTGAAGCTTTGCCCACCTTTAGAGCTTTCGCGCAGAATTCCTCCACGACAAAAAGCTAGTCCGTTGTTAAAACCTTTCTTGTCACCTAAACAAGAAGCCAACCACAAGATAAAAATTGTAAGCTGTAAAATTTTGATAAATGGCTCGTTTAATAAAGTCTAGCATTAAAATGCTGATTTCGTTTACTGTTGTGATTGGCTAGCAGAGTAATACAAGACTTCGCGGACCTGTGGCCCAGAGTTAACAACTGCGGTTTTTTTTTAAGTTGTATCCTACTATAGCACATTTGGCGGTCCTAAGATTGGGAGGATTGAGGACGTGAGGTCCTCTCGGTTTAAAGGGTGCAAATCAAGCCACGCTGCAGGGCTTGAAAGGTAACCCCTTGGGCAGTATATTTCGTTTTAAGGTGAAAGCCTTTAATGGCTCATGCTCGCGTCCATCCGTCCATTATGCTCTTCAACTTGATAACAAAAAAACTCTGTGTACGATGGGATTCGAACCACCAGTTCCGCAGCCGAGCGTGCTAACAACTACGCTACTTCTTGCCAACGCATATGTAGTTCTTGTCTGGGATGCTGGAGAGTGTTTACAGAAATGTGTCAAACCAGACGGATGCCTCCCAAACGCCCTCCAGTGTCTAGCATTTAAGATTCACAAACAGTTGCGTACTTAATTAACATCTTAACCAAACATCAGTGACACAAGCAGAAACACCACGCTAAAGGCTTTCGCCTCACCTCTCTTTAGGTCAACAAATTGCCCCCTGAATTTTTTATAAGGGCTGTGTGTGTGTGGAAATTATGGGCTAGTTGACAACAGCTGCTTCTAACATCGCGTCTTTGTTGTAAACATTCTTATGGGCATTGGAGCGCTCATTAAGCAGGCAAAGTTTACAAGTGAACCCTACTTTAGAATAGTGCCTGCTCATCTCTACAGGCAGATTATAGCTTAGAAGTCATCTATAAAATAGCTAGTCTGGTGATGACAACGTTTTGTGTCTGGATACTATGTTGCTCTAACGCTCTTGATGCTTTGTGCCTTGTGTTTCTGTATGGTTCTGTGTATGAGTGCTCCCAAAGCAGTGACTTAACTTTTGGGACCGTTCTGCAACTGTTGTATGGTCTTTTTTTTTCTTGCTTGTTCATAATGTTTTGTATTTGAAGATTTCTTTGGATGTGTCTGCTCAGTGGTTATGGTGTTCGGCTGCTGACCCTAAAGACATGGGTTTGATCTCGGCAGCGGTAGTCGCACTTCGATTGGAATGAAATGTTAAAGGCTGTTGTACTGTGAGATATCCACGTCAAACAACCCCAGCTGGTAGAAATTATTCAGAGCCCTCCACTACGGCGTCCCTCATAGCCCGAGTTGCTTTGGGGCGTTAAACCCTTTAAACCTATCCTGCGTCCTTGTAGCGTTCAATTCTTAAACTTTGTAATGCAGAAATGCATCGTCGGAGTTGCATGACATGTTTTCATCCACTTTCATGTTCAAACTGCACAGCTGATATGGATATCAGTTCAGGTCCAAGCTTTCCTGGACAAGATTGAAGGCCACTGATGTCTTCGAAACTATCTTTTACAAGTGACCACGCACAGTATACACAGCCTACATAGCTGTGTAGGTGGGAAGAGGAATTAAAATAGGAAGGTGGAGAAGAGAGAGAGTAAACAAAGAACAAAAAGATGGTTTTAGTGTAGGAGCTTCTGTGGGTAAATGCACGCCTGCTGGAGTTGCACACAGCATGTATATGCAGATTTTTTCCTCTTTGTGGGCTCGATGAAATCATGCTAGCTGCTTAAATTTTCATGAATAGCTGATATAACTGTTCATTGCATTTGTCCTGTACTGCTACATCTTTTTTACACAGGATTTTAGCATCATAGCGACACTCTGAATTTTTATGCAAATAAATATCTGAGTATCAGGGTATGTAAGCAGTCTAATGGGCCAAGGGCCCCTGTGGAGTATCTTTTTCCTGGTAATCCAGCTTGAAATCAGCGTTTGGCTTTAGTGAGTATTTCAGTATTTGGCAAGTGCAACATGAAATTTTTTTTTTCTTCTGTATAATGGCACATCCTAATGCTAAGCTATAGCAGTAAACCTGTTGTTCTGGTTCTTCTAGAACGGTTTTGCCTTTTTCTGATAATAATAATAATAATAATTGGTTTTGGGGGGAAAGGAAATGGCGCAGTATCTGTCTCATATATCATTGGACACCTGAACCGCGCCGTAAGGGAAGATATAAAGGAGGGAGTGAAAGAAGAAAGGAAGAGAGAGGTGCCGTAGTGGAGGGCTCCGGAATAATTTCGACCACCTGGGGATCTTTAACGTGCACTGACATCGCACAGCACACGGGCGCCTTAGCGTTTTTCCTCCATAAAAACGCAGCCGCCGGGGTCGGGTTCAAACCCGGGAACTCTGGATCAGTAGTCGAGCACCCTAACCACTGAGCCACCGCGGCGGGGCTCTTTTTCTGATGCCATGCTTGTGTTTGTTGACGTTGTGCAATGTCAGTCCACTTTTTTTCAATGTCAAACTCAAGTAAGTGAAACAAAGCAAATGTTTTGCAGCCACTACTTGCTATGCATTTGGGAGTGTCAGATAGATTTATTTGGCCATTTCGGTATGTCCATTTTGTGTATGGGGATGACCTAAATTGTTTTATTGCAAAGTTAGCCAGTTCTTTGTTGAAAAAATTCAGGGGCCCACTTTGTTGACCTAAAGTGCAGTGAGGCGAATGCCTTTAGTGCAGTGTTGTTGCTTGTGTCACTGCTGTGGGGTTAAGGTGTTAATTAAGTACACAATTGTTTGTGAATCTTAAATGCTGGAGACGCTGGAGGGCATTTGGGAGGCATCCGTCTGATTCAACACCTTTCTGCAAACACTCTCCGGCGTCCTAGACAAGGAGAACAACGTATGCATTGGCAGGAAGTAGCATAGTCGTTAGCACGCTCGGCTGCGGAACGGAAGGATAGTGGTTCAAATCCCACCGTGCACAATGATTTTTTTCTTAATGAGTTGCTGGCTTTCACCTTAAAACAGCCCCTAGAAGCTTATCGGCATGACATG
The DNA here is from genome assembly GCF_052857255.1 of Amblyomma americanum. Taxonomy (NCBI): domain Eukaryota; kingdom Metazoa; phylum Arthropoda; class Arachnida; order Ixodida; family Ixodidae; genus Amblyomma; species Amblyomma americanum. Next base: position 53,256,253 of record NC_135506.1, read on the forward strand.
GTTACCCGAGTTCTTAAACTCATGACTCCATAAACCACTCTTCTTGGTTTCCAAGACCATTGCTGGTATCCAAACCTTTCACAAAACATTGGAGATACGCTGCCTTTTTTGCTGGTGCATTTTTGCAATTGTACCAAGCACCATCAACTTGTCGCATTAGGCTGCCGCGGTGGTTCAGTGGTTATGGCGCCTGGCTGCTGACCCGAGAGACGCTGGTTTGATCTTGGCCGCGGCGGTCGAATTTCAATGGAGGCGAAATTCTAGAGGCCCATGTACTGTGCGGTGTCAATGCACATTAAAGAACCCCAGGTGGCCGAAATTTCCGGAGCCCTTCACTACAGCGCCCCTCATAGCCTGTGTTGCTTTGGGATGTTAAACCCCCCATGAACCAAACCAAAACTTGTCACATTATTTTCTGCACCTGCATGCTGTGTTAGTGGCATTGGCATTCAAGTGCTGCACTTAAGGTTGCATGCTAATGTCTGGCCATAGCTGCTACATTTTAGTGGATGCGAAGTGCAAAAACGCCCGTATGTTGTGCGTTGCTAGAGCACATTCAAGCAGCATAGGTGGTCAGAATTCATTTGGATACCTTGACTGTGGTGTCTCTCAGAGCCCATATGCAGCTTTGGTTTGTCGAACCCACAGAACATATTCTTTTCTCCATTTTTGTGAGAATGCCTGGAAAAAAACAATGCTTGTGAACTCCTGCCTAGAAATGGTGTATTCTCTCTTATCCTTGTTTTTCAGGTTGGAAGTCCATGTTTTCGCGTTCTCAATCAAGTGCAAGTCTCCTCTGCACCAATCTGCAGGTTGCTCATTGCTGAGACATTGTTACTTGCCTCCTCTCGTCACTCCAGTGCAGCTTGATGAAGTCTCGCATCATTTGCTTTGAAGTACCGCTCATGTTCACTGACTGTTGCGACAAACACATACCTGTTTTGTGTTGTGACATTTATAATGGCTTCCCTCACGCATTTTTATTTTCTGCTCAGAGGAGCAGTTACTTTGTTTCCATTTCATGCTTCATCCTCCTTGCTTTATTCAGTCTTCACCTCAGTCAACTGCTGTCGTGAAACTATGCACATTGACATGAAGTTAGTTGTATTGTCTCGAAAATCTAACCTTTTAGACATCAGAGCAGTCAGGTTAACAGATAGTATGGGGGAGTAAGGACTGGAATAAAGCACAGGATGATTTGCATCACTGCATCACCTAGAGGCTAGCACTCCAATGTTGACACTCTGCTTTTCTTCTTCATTTCATACTTGCTGGGAAGCCCTTCCAACAGTGTTTGTGTTGTAGGAATGCTAGAACTGACATCCGCAGTTACGTTGAGAGTCTTTGCCCTGTGTGTGCCGCTGTTCAGAGTAGGTCCCAAGTGGCACTCTGCATTCAAACCCAGCGAATCAAGTTGTGTGCAGAAGCCAAACAAGTATTTTTGGGCATTGAGAAAATCACTATTGTGAGTAATCGCTGCAGGATGATCGCAGGATGTTCTGCAACCTTTGTTCTCGTAACTATGTCACTGATATATTGCATATGTATGTTTTCTGAATATGTATAAATGTGTCATATACCATTGTTTTTCCCATGCTATTATGAATTCATTGGTCAGCTGTAAATTGGACTCACCCGTGTACTTGATGTGATGTAGGATAAGATGCACTTTCAGTGTCACTATACGCCAAGTACCGTGCAGAAAAAGATGGTTATTAATAACTCCTGCAGAAAGGTTAATGTTTCTAATAACTAATAGTTCATGTGTAAAGGAAGTGTGTAGTGCTAGAAAACCAATTCACGAATTGATGCTGCTGCCACAAATCTGGCACCAAGGTGGAGGTTCTGTAAATGTGTTTAAAAGTTTTGTGTTTTCTTAGTGGTCAGCCTCTTGATGAATTTGCTCATACTTGGTGTCTTTTATAGTCATGCATGCTTGCAAAAAAAAAAAGAGTAGCAAGCAAGGTTGATAAAATGTGTAACCAACCGTGCCCATTCCTAATGGCTTCTCAGACTAACAAACAGTTCCCCTTCCTCCTTTTTTCTCATCTCTTATAGGCGTCAGCCGTGTATTTTTATGTGTTTTGCTTTGCTCCTTGATCGGTTTGAAGTGGAGGCTCATACATTTGGCATGGAGTGTAACGAATGTAATCATTAGCTCCCCATTAGGGTTTGTTTTGAAAATTTTCATTCATGTGCATTTGTGGAGATAGAATTCTAAAGCCTGTCTTAGCAGCCTCAAAACTGTCAGCTCACTTCAGTTTAACCCCACCTAAGAGTGCTTTCATGAGTGGCATATATTCTTACTTGCAAGTTTGGTTGCAAAGATTGCGTAAAATCCTAACCGTGGCTACGTCACCTTCTTCCTGAACCTGTGGCAAAAAAACTTTGAGGCCTTTTTGCAAATGCATTTTTTTTTAATGTTTCCAGCTCTCCTTTATTAAGCGAGACAATGCTTTTGTGTATAGCTGCCCGTAACTTTGCCACTGTCAATTAGCTGTCTTTGGAGCACAGAATGGATGCTTATTTTGTGGTGGCCACTTTGCACCTATAAAATTATTTCTCAGCTCTGCTTCATGGTGTTATATGGTTCATGAGATGAACCTGGTGGCATGATGAAAGTTTGGCAGACGTTGTTGGATGTGTTGCTGTTTGCACTTCCTTTTGTGAACAGAAGTGATCAAAAGTCATGCAGTGGCTAAGCATTCCTGCAAGGTTTGGGCCAGGTGCAATTTCAGTGGCGTTCTTTAATGATTGGTTGTTTGATGGTTATCAGGCTTATATGATCATGCCACTTTCGTAGTTGAAATTTGCTGTTTCACAGCAGAATTGTCTTGTACATTTGCCAACAGCATGATAAACCCTGAGTAAAAATATTCTCACCATGCATGGACTCTTGAGAGGTGCACTAGCAGTCATGTATGCCGCGAAACAGTCCCTCCCATTTTAAGATGCAATATCTTTTTTCTTTATGCAGGTTCGACCGAAAATTGGTGGCAGAACGACTCACTTCCTCAACAAAAATCACAAGCTGGAGGTCAGCGGTTCTTGTGCCCTGAGTGCGGTTATTCTACGGATGTCCACACTAACTTCAAGGTCCACAGGAGGACACACACTGGAGAGCGCCCTTTTCAGTGCAGCCATTGCAGCAGGGGCTTCACAACAAAGGGAGACCTGACAAAACATCTTCGAATCCACACAGGTGAACGGCCGTACAAGTGCACACATTGCAGCAAGAGCTTTGCAATTAGGAGTAACCTAACGATGCACCTTCGCATCCACACTGGCGAGAGGCCGTACCATTGCAGTCTATGTCTCTTGGCCTTTTCAAATAGGCAGAACCTACATCGTCATGTGCAATCCCACAGCCATGAAAAATCCTACATATGTTGCTTTTGCTCCAGTGCCTTTCCAAGCAGGGCAGCTTTGCAACACCATGAAATGAATACCCATTTGAATGCTTCCAATCCTTGAAGTCACTGTGTATTGTGCCTGTATTGACTGGAAGCAGGACACTTGTACAGCTGTGCAACCCATACTCAACTTATGTTTCAGCAAGAAGACTGGTCCAAACCCATATCCATATTTTGTCGTCTAATTGCAAATCTTTCCTCTGTCGCCTTGTTAGTGTCATCTGCATGTTATTAAAACATTTTCACCATGTATCTCTTCATAAAATTTCTCAACTGTATCGCAGCTGTTCTTAAAGCAGATTATGTTAGCTAACTAAACATTTTGGTTTCCGCTTGATGCCATATCCTTTTTAGCTGCCACCACCACATACCCGTGTAGAATTTTTGACGAAAAGTGTTAACAAACACTTCTCACAAAAGCATCACCTGTCTCTTGCTATTGAATTTGATTCTGAGACTGATTCATTATTCAGGGTACAGTGGCTGGAATAGGGGTAGTGTCAGCACCGCGCGGCCGCGTGCGTGGAGTTTGCGGATGCTTTGCTCAGGTGGCGCTGGCGTTCGCTTACATGTCGGTCGGGAGCGGCGGTCCGCGGCAGTGATTAGGGCATCCCGACAATTTTGCTGTTGCCGCGGCTTCTTTTTATCGGCTGCTTCTTCTACATTCCTTTTTAAATTAAATGCAGGCGTAATAAAGTCATTCGATGCTTTCTGTCCAAAAAAAAAAGTATGTGAGCGCTGTAGTGCTCTGACTTTTGTTTATTTTATTTGGTAGACTCTCCCTCCCGGGCAATTCGTGAATTTGTCGATGCCGTCTATGCGAAGTCAGAAATATATAACCACCGCGAAATTGTCCCCTCAGTAATACTGAGAAAATGATCTTATTTTAGTTGCTTTTGAGCTTTTGTTGCCTCTTATACGTGACTAAGTCACATTTTTTGTTAGCTCATTCACTGGAACTTGGCTAAACATGCATTACATTGAATTTAGAATTACTGCATGCTGCAAATATTTAAAACTTAATAAAAGACCGACATTATGGCGCTGCGTAGGCAAAGTAAACATAAAATTAAGTACATCCATTTCTCCTTTTCACTAGTATTCATTTTATTCAGCACTTCAAGACATTGGCAAAACATGTGGCAAACATTCCTAGTTTTGTGTTTGTTATGTGGTTCGGCGCATCTTCAGATGTTTTTTCTTTTCTCGTGTGGATATTCTTTCCTTGTTGAGAGACTTGACTTAGAAGTGTAGCCGTGTTAAAATGAAGACCTTCACTATGTTGCTGGTCAAGGATTCTTTGTGCACATAACATCCTATAGAGGGCAAATTTTGCATGAAAAGCAAAATATCAGTGCAGCTGTCTCTTTGAATCTTATGCCAGCTGAACCACATAGTGAAGGTGTCTTCCAAGCCTTCAACAAATGAAAAAAGCTGTTTTGAGGGATACAGAAGTCCCCCTTTGTCACAAAACTGAGTGAAGGATGAAGGGGCTGCATCCGAGTTCTCAGCCGATATCAGCAACTGCTCAAAGCAGTCCTGACATTTTGTTAGTATTTCACGTCGGGCTACATAGCCAGCTAAATAAAATATGAGCCTGGCATCACTGTTTTGTTGCGGGAAAAATGGTCACTGCACAGTGATGATGCTTCCAGTACTCTGGAGGCTTAATCTATTTGTCCTGCACCAATTAAGTCATCCACTTGATGGGCTGCCTCAGCTGTTCCTACAAGTGACCTAAGTGCGCCTCCTGAGCAGTTGCCGGTGTCCAGAGCTTTAACTAAATTACTGAAGCTCAGACAGTTCACTACAGTCAGAAATTGTGTGGATGTCGGATGGTCATTGCATCCTGAAAATTGGTGGATTATGCCGAACAACTTCTCTATTGCATCCTGGCATAGGCGTGAAGTTAGAAGGTATTTATAACCCACTTTTTCTGTTAGGTACGTCAGAAGCTTCAACGTTGCTTGAAGGGTCACCTTCAATCCTTCTGCCATACATGATGACCAAAAGCCTGCTTTTGTGGGGCCTGTGATGGCTTCCCATTCGCTGATGTGAAGCAGGGGATCTTTCAGCACCTGCTCCTCTACAGCATTCAGTCTGAGGGCACCGGCTGGAAGTCTTGATGCCATGACAGCAATCAGCTTCCGCATGAATGCAATGAAATGTTCTGTCTGCTGCCGATAGTCACAGGTCTTGTCAATTTGGCTCTTGTAGAAAAAGAGGCCACGTAGGACTTCGGAACTGGAAAGATAAAAAGCATAATTGACTTTCATCTTCTCAAAATTATTAGGGCTAAGATGGACATCATTAATCTTTGGCATAGCTTTGAGTGTTCTAGCACATTTGTCCAGTTCATGGCCTTCCTTAACTGCTTTCACATCCACACGGCCTGCTGGAGTCTTGTAGCCTGCCTTTACAAACCCATTTCTCGCACATTTCACCAAATGGGGGAAATCAGAAATGAAAAACAGGCGTCGGTCATCATCTGTTGGGTGAGGTGCTGATGGCTTGATAGATTTTCCTTTTGCCGATACTCCAAATTGATGCCACTTGGCACGGTTCCATGACGCTCCATCAGATGTCACATAATCAACTCTTAATCCAGCGTTCTCAGTTAGCATCACCGCTTCCAGGATTATCTCTGAAAGCAATGGAGCTTTAGCGTTGCCCCTAGAGGCGAACACACCGAGAATCTGATGCCATGAGCCTGACAGTGGCTGAAACATTACCACTAATCCGTGGTCGCATGGGCAGCTTTGTCAGAATCAGGGGTAAAGGTACCGAGATCCTCAAAGCCTTCAACTTTTCCACTGCCTCCTTCAACACCAAAGTTTTCAGCAAGCTTCATTTCATCAATTATAAGCCCGCCATGGCACTCAAAATCAGTCATTTCTTCTGTCTTCTATTTAACGCCTGATAAAACATGAGCATTGAATCTGAAGCTGCTTTCATATTGCCTCTTGTATTTTTTAAGGCAGCTTCGGCTAGGCAGAGCAAGTATTTTTTCTCTGCGGACATGTTCATAAAGCCGCGGGCTCTTCATGTGCATGATTATGCATTCCAGCAGCCACTCTTGGCTGTAGCGCATGCCTTTCAGAGACTTGCATCTCCCAGCTTCAAAGCATTGCATGATAGCTGCCTTTTGTTTAGGCGGTAGCGTGTCAATCTGCTTCTGAACTGCAGATTCCTCAATCTCTTTGTTCTGCTCTTGCAGTTGAGAAATTGCCTGCTCGAAAGTTTTCACCTTGGTCCTGAGGCGGTGCACTGCTTCAGCTTTTGCTTTCATTATCTTGGCAGAGCTTGGTCGTATTTTTTGTTTCTTTTTTCTACATGTCTGATTGATCAAAAGCTTCCTAAGGTATTTGCATTCTATGCAGCATTTCTCTTCAGAGCCTGAAATTTCCTTGTAGAACTTAACTGTGTAGTGCTTCATTTCATACTGTCAAGTTCTTACGCGGTGATGCAGATGGGAATTCTTCCAAAGGCCCGGCTCTCGCGCAAGCACAGATAGTGTCAACAGCTTTCAGCAGAGAGGCTGGATCACCTGTGTTTTCCACCGTGATTGCAACACCTCGCATAAATACTTCATGCGTCACCACACTGCCTTTGGAATCAAACACCACCATTTTCTGGGCGTTCAGAACGCTCATGTTGTTCGACACTGCTAGGCACGCACTATAGATGACCTTTAGTGGTTCTTCGCTCAACACGTGCTTCCCCCAACGACTGGACAGAAGACTTACATTTTTGTAATCACTGTCGTCGACGGGTACAGAAAAATCGTCTTCCAGTGAAGGCAGTCTCTGGGGCTCGTCCTTTCGTGGCCTTTTAGATGGCACCGGGGGGCTCAAGTCGGACCTTTTCTTAGGCGCTCTTTTCTTAGAAACCCGGCTTCGAAAGGTACTTAGGCACATTGGGGAATATTGTAGGAACGGCGCCCGGTAGAAGAATAGGTATGCTGTGGTCCAAGCTCAATGTCTGGCCATCATTGGTATGCTCGAAGTGCCGTGACACAAACTGCTCATCGAAGTGCAGCTCGCACACGGCTGCGTTGCGATCAAGCGGCTTGTCCGCTCTCGGTATGCTCCGTTGCCACTGCTGGAAAATGGACTCCTCCTTCGGAACTCCGAACAGCGATAACTTCGTCTTGCAAGACTTCTACCCGCTTGTGCATCCAGGCAAAAAGCAATGACTTTGACGGCAGCTCATTGTGCCTCATCAACACAGAGTTCAAAGTAAACCACGGCAACCAAGCTTAAATCCAAAAATACGGACAGCAAACCGCAGTCTTTTTCCGGAGTATAACTGAAGTTCACGATTCGACGAGAGAAAAAAAACTCGGAAAGCACACGCTGAAAGGCCGCAGCATAGAAAGAGACATTGCTGCAGCGCTCAACGCGACGTGTAAGCAGGATCGAGCGCCACCTTGTGGCGGCATCGCCACGCAGCGCCAGCGATTTCCATAGTACTTATAGGGGCCGCTCCGCGGTAATCACACTTCCCAATTCTAGCCACTGTATTCAGGGGACTGGGATGTTAACATGGCCTGTTAAGAACTTTCTCTTTCTTTTCTCAATTGGTTCATTGCAAGTGGAAGGCTGCCTATACAAGAAACCCTCGCAGGGCATCTCACCACATTTCTAGTAGACATTGGATGATCATTGTGTTTTGCTTATATCGACCAGTTTAGGTGCAAAGTTATTGTTCAGAACAGCATTTGAGAAAGGCTCAGGAATATAGTTTGACGAGGAGCATACTAAATGTGTTATGTTGCACCACAACACAAAAAAAAAGGTGCAAGATGTGATTTGATGATACTAGCTGATGTACTGAGCGCAGCCAAATGTATTTTCTGCGTCTTCGTTTACTTTTTACTCATAATTTTTTGCTTTATGTTCTCCGACTGATGTGTGCCTTTATGCAAATTTTTTTGTGAAACTTGGTTTAGAAAACTGGACATGCAGTACATAATATCTGCTCTGAATATTTGTTTCCACTACAAGAGGCTTTCATTTTCTGTATGAGACAGTATTTTTTTTTTCTGATAAGTGCATAATCTCAAACTGTGAAATTAGATGCCACACTACAGTAACCGACCGGTAATTCGGACTCCAATAATTCGGACTTGTAGGATATTTCCGACCTCGATGAGGCACTGTCAGTCATCCCATAGAAGGGCATACATATTCACGACGAATATTTCGGACTTTAAAAGTCCCAAAGTTCGATTTCTCAGACTAATTTCAGTCGCTTGTGGGCCAAAATCGGCCATTTATCGGCTTTTCGCCGGCGCAAAAGGCTCCATCTTGGATTGAGGTGGATTTACTCTGCAGTTGGATTGGCTTGACATAGTTTCAATACCTCATTTTTGCCAGTATAGGACCCTGCGATCTCTGCCACTTCGAGGTGACAGTTGGATTGTCATCGCCGTCAACTTGCTTTTGTCGCCAACGTTGTCGCAAGCAGTTATCGTTTGTCTCATATGTTGAAAATTGGTTGTTGGGGGAAGAGTAATTGCGCAGTAGATGTCTCACATCTTGGCAGACACCTGAACCCGCGCATTAAGGGAAGGGATAAAGAAGGGACTGAGAGAAGAAAGGAAGAAAGAGGTGCCATAGTGGAGGGCTCCAGAATAATTTCGACCACCTGGGCCTCTTTAATGTGCACGCACAGCACATGGGTGCCTTTTGCGTTTTGCCTCCATCGAAACGTGGCCGCCGCGGTCGGGTTTGAAGCCGAGTACTCCGGATCAGTAGCCAAGCGCCGTAACGACTGAGTCACCGCGGCGGGTCTCGTACGTTTGCCATTTGCAGTTTCGTCACTTGGGTTTCTCTGACCGTGCCGACCGAGTGGCACTTAGTCTTCACGAATTTACATCCGTTCGCCGTTTGGGTATTGCGTCCGGCGGTTCCACCGCTTTGAAGGAAAAGTGCCTAGTCTTTGCATGTGTTTGACGAGCGATGTGGTGCACACTCGTGTTGTGGACAACATGGCCCCGCCAGTTCCGCCGGGTTCGTCAAAGAAGCCTGGGAAGTATTCAACTAAATGCCGTGAGCTTGCTGTCTAGCGCGTACAATGAAAGCGCAACTTTGGCGCAAACGCAGGCGCAAATCGTCGCCAGCAAGAGAAATTTTCCGCAAGGTAAAATCAGTGACATTTTAAAGCCGATTTCATCTCAATAAAGTGATTTTTTTGTACTTCACGGATTTTTCGGACTGTTCGATTATTCAGACCATTTTCCAGGTCTCTTCGAATCCGAAAAATCGGTCAGCGACTGTAGTTAGGACGTTATGTCATGATAACCACTAATCATCAAGCTGTAAAAAGAAAGTTTGTGGTTCTTCAGTGATCATAAGCTGATAAAAGCACTTCTTTTCGTTATCGCTTGCTCATACTTCCATTTACTCTAGTGACAGCGTTTCATGTGTTGGTGTTAAACTTTGTTGTTACCTAAAATTTCATCATGTCAACCACCTTAAAGGTTTCCTAAAGAGGCTGTTTGATGTTGGCAGGAGAATGCTTGCATTATGTTGATTACAGGTCACCGAGCATCCATGTCGCATACAGGACCTCAACAGCAAGCTGATAATTAAGGATGAATAACAAGGTAATTATTTAGTGATGACTGATAAGAAAAGCAGAAGAAAAAACAACCATATGCCACTGATGGGATCCGAATCCACGACCTCCAGTTTACATCCAGTGCTCTGCCACTGAGCTGTGGCGAGAGCTGTCCGGTCTTTGCTTTCGGAGGTATTTATATGTAGTGTAACTGAACCTTGAGAGTGTTCACCAGTGCCACTCTCGTCCATAGAGGCAGACATATAGTATGCTGCTTTTTCTTATCATTAAATAATTACCTTGTTAATCTCCTATTTTTCAACATCATCATCATCATCAGCCTGACTATGCCCACTGCAGGGCAAAGGATTCTCAACACTACAAGTTAATTAAAAAAATCCCAATTTCTCCATGGTTTTGTTGACTGTTGGCTTCCGTCATGTATACATAATTTTGTTGACTGTTGGCTTCCGTTATGTATACATAATTATGGTTATTTTAGGTTGTCTTTTGGCCTGGTAATATAAAGTTTTCGTTTGCATTCCATGTAATGTCAGCTTTGTTACTCTTGGGAAAGTACCTGTCTGTGTTGTTGCTTGTTTTCCTATTTGCAATTTAGTTTATTATTCATTTATTGAGTATTCCAATGCTCTCTCCTGACTCTTGGATCCTCGCCTGTATATGTATACTGATGTTCATGTACTCAATAAATACTTACTTTATTTGATTTGCCCTGCTCCAATGTTATAAATTATAAAAAATTATAATTGTTATAAATTAAATTATTTAGTGGTCATAGACGAATACCACATGATGATCCGTGTATAGTAATGCCTTATGTATCAATACAAAGAAGAAAACATGCAGCCAAAAATTAGTCGTGTATATTACTGCTGTGAATTCTCCCATTCCTATTCATCAATAGGATCCAGTTGGAATCAAGTGTACTCAATAAATCAGCCAATTGGACTCCTCAATCCACTCGGTTCCCTTACTTGTAACTGGGCAGTCTCCAACTGGAACCAATCGATTGCAGTTGTACATGATTGAAACCAATTGGAGCCTTTAAGAACTTAACTCTTGGCTCCGAACTGAAACAGCAGCATTGAAGTGAGCCACAGACAAGCATGCCCAAAACGTGAAGCCTAGGAATACAAAAAGCCTGAAGAGGTGACACAACACCAGTGTTCAGTATGTGTTAATTGTTTCCAAATATGCAACTGAAACCAACTGGGCATTCCAAATGGTTCTAATTGGAGCTATTAAAGTTGGTTCCAAAAATGCAGTTGGGAATTTCCTAATTAGACACAATTTTTTTTTTGTCTGGGCAGCAAGATTTAGATGACTCAGAATTGAACCTCATTCATTATATAGAGTGCCAATTATTTGTAATCTGATACAACCTAAGAAAATAGCAGTTGATATCAGTGGGTCATGGTCTGCGATATCCTGTATTAAAAAATATCCTGTGAAAAAAATCACCTTTTTAATGTTTGACTGTATTGAACGAGCTAGAGATATCAAAATTCTTGAGCTTATAATTTTGTCTCGTGACTGGCTTCTTGTTCATAGGTAACAAGGGTTTACTATTTGCCAGAGAAGAATTCTGCTTGGTGTCCTGAGTGTCAGCAGAGCTTCACTACACACTTGAGTAGTATCTGACTTTAGTAGCTGTGCACTTTGCTGTATCCAAGTTCGAAGACTCCTGTACTGTTCACCCTCCACCAGGAAAGGAGGAAAAGACTGCTCCAACAGTTTAACTGCGCTGTACCTTGAGAGAAAATTGCCGCAGGCCCACACAGCTAAGACCAGCGTCCCGTTCTTTTGTTTGGAAATTGGAGACATTGCCCATATTTCAGAAGTTCTGTGAGAAATACAACCTTACACCAGCTGCGCGACGCCTCTTTGATACAGCTGCCGCCATCGAAAGCTTTTCAAACATAGCCATACATCAACTGCTGCTCTTTGCTGACGTAACAGTATATTCTCACGAATCCATGTGCTGTTGGGGAAGTAGCCAGGGAAGTACTTCCGTAGAGCACTGAACTGTAGTCGGATGCAAGTCAAGAATGAAATTCCCCTCAAAGGAGGATTTCCAGCCACTGATGTCGCGGTTAATACGGCTATTCCGTCGTGAACTGCCTTGCACCTGCCAGCCCCCTGTGATACCACTGTAGGAGGTGCCAAGGGATTAACCATGATGTCATAACAAGTGTGTGCCATTGGCTGGAAGGCCCCTTTGCGGTGCATTTGAGGCTTTTTGAGTTTTATCCCATTATAGCATTATGGGACCTTCCAATTCCAGTTCAGGGTTATGTGCTCTTCACGCACATACACGAGGATCCAGCAAAATGCAGAGGAGTTTGGTGCCATAGGTGAAAACAATGAAAAAAAAGCATAAATTACCTCTGCGAGAAAGAATAAGAATCATATCAAGATTTCAAGAAGATATCAATCCAATGAGCGCTGAAACTTCGTTGGACGTACCGTGGACGTCCTTAACGTCCACAGGGCATTTAAGGGAGTTGCGGTATCCGTCGTGAAGGGAATAGTGAACTTAAAAGCACTCCCGACTATTCCCTTTTCCGTGACTTCATTTTTTTTATACTACTATTCTTTGTCGCGTGTCGGGTTCGATCCCGGCCGGTTGGGCTACCGCGGTGGCTGAGTCGTTATGGCGCTCTGCTGCTGGCCCGAAAGATGCGAGCTCGATCCCTGCCGCGGCGGTCGAATTTCGATGGAGGCGAAATTCTAGAGGCCCGTGTACTGTGCGATGTCAATGCACGTTAAAGAACCCCAGGTGGTCTAAATTTCGGGAGCCCTGAGCTAGTGTTCCTCACAGCCTGGGTCGCTTTGGGACATTAAACCCCCATAAACCAAACCTTTTTTATTAGAAATCCCAGCGAAGGACACGAACTCCTTTTACGCAGCACCGTTTTTGTAATTTCTAAAGACACTTCTGCCCCCTTTTAGCGTACCAACGAATTCTGAGGAGTCCTTCGATATAGCGGTTTATGCGTCACACATTGTGGTCAGCCCACAAGCTAGAAAGTATCATTTGCAGATGAATTGACAGTACAACACATGGACCAAGAAAAGAACAAACAGAAGAATGCGCTGACATGCAATTAATCCTTTATTCCGCCTGTGGCGAACTATATATAATTGGAAAAGAGCCTGTATTCGAACCCGGCCGCGGCACACACGTTAAAGGCGAAACGCAAAAGGCGCCTTTGTGCTTTTCGATGTCAGCGCACGTATAAGGATCCCCACGTGGTCGAAATTATTCTGGAGCCCTCCACTACTGCACCTCTTTCTCTATTTACGGGTGGTGTAAATTTATCCGGAGCACTTGCCTTAGGCATCCGTTTCTCTATTCTTTCGCTCCCACCTTCCTTCCATTACTACAGTTACTGTGCCATTTACTTTTCTCAAAAATCAATTTTCATTTAAATCAGCTTGTAACAAAGACATAATAAATTCTTGTTGGAGGATATTCATGAAGCGGCGTCGTTTTACATCCCAGGCATGCGCACCTTTATTGAGAGCACCTTTCAGAGCCCCTTTGACGGGAATTCCATCGTTTGTTGGAGACTGCAGAAAACAGTAGCCGATGTCCCTTTGTGGGTATCATTAATTTTAGCACAGGCCAACAAAGAGCAGTAAGAATATGGGCATAAGAATTCCTATTAGAGAAGTGTAAGGAAGAATTGGAGGGGACTCTTGTGCAAAGCCTTAAGAGTATGACATAGCATAATTGGTTTATTCCCATATATGCCGAAGGTCATTCTCTACATTCATACTTCCCTGGGAGTCCTCATGACCCTCCTGGCCCAGTGGTGCAGCTGGTAAGCGATGCGCCACTGCACTGCGACGGCACGTGCTGCCAATGGTGGGCCTTGTGCGGCTCATGTTGCTCTTTCCGAGCGGCCAATCAACAATTTAGCTGCCACCTGCCACGGTGGGCAATTTGCTACTGTCCGGTGGCCAGGTTGTGACGACGACGCATGGTCACGTGACCTAGGTGGCCCGCCTTATCCCTAGGGTGCTGTCTCGGCACTGGCTACCAGAGTCATGCTCCTGATTTTTCGGTCACAATGCCGACACCGCATTAAAAGGTGCCGTGCTCTATATATAAACGAAGGTCGTAATGCATGAATTTTCGTAAACCAATGAAGGTATGGAGTCGACTTGCCTGGAAGCCTTTTCTGAGAGCGAACAATAAGACGTGGGAAGCCCATTCGAATCTTCAGGTTTTTATTGACCGAAGTAAAAGTGCCGGCCGTACTGGGAGCTGTTCTCCAGCTCCTTGTCTTCGCGCGCTTGGTCCCGCAGCTCCCTTCGTCGTTCCCATTCCTCCCGCTGCCTCGCCATGCGCGTGCGTTTGACTTCTCGCAGCTTGGCCGGGCATGCGGCAAACGTGGCCTTGTGGTCACCTGCGCAGTTCGCGCAGCGCACCCGGTTTCTCTTGGTGCAGATGCGGTATGCGTGCGGTCCGGAGCAGATCTTGCACCGGTACCCGTTGGTGCATGCCCTGGCCACGTGGTCGAACGCCTGGCACTTGGTACATTGCACAGGAGGTGGCGAGTAGTAATGTACCTGCAGTTGGAGTCGGTTGGCGCGGGGCACCATCAAGTGTGAACATGAGGACTGACGAAATACAGAACGAGAAAGGGGGCAATAGGAGGAAAGACGGCGTAGCTGTGACTGGGCGGGCAAGTGAACTGCTCCGTAAGAGAAGCGCTGATTGGTTCATGTTGAAGTTATGCTTCCTGTTGCTTCCTCGTCCTTTTACGCGAATAAAGTATATTTAAAGATCGAGAGTAAAAGAGAGGAAAGAAGGAACAACAAGTGCGCTTTTCCTCAGAAGTGTCTGGCTTGCGGGTACGCTGTAGAGCAGTGGTAGAGGCCACGTATTGTCGAATGGAATCTCTACAGAGCAAAGCAATGATGAGGATGAGCAGCCAGCTCATTATCTACGTTCTTGAAGCTTCATAGGTTTCGTATATCCTTGCTACAAAGCTCAACAGCGAACTCTGTGGCCCGGACACTTATGGCACAGGCTGTACATAGTGCTCAAGGTCTAGGGAATCCGCTACTGAGCCCAGTCCGTGTGTGCTCTGGTCCCCCCCTGCCTAGTGCAACTTCCTCCACCGTGTGCAGACTATACTGGCCTAGCGACCATGGATAGTCTCAATGGGCTCGTTATCAGAGAACTGGGATGCCGTTTTATCGCATAATTCTTGAGGCTGGGACGCTGTGCATGCATTAGGAACAGAGCCAGGAGATGCGCAAAGACATCCATTTTTTTGTATTCGTTATTAATTAATTCTTTAAGGGCCCTCAGATGAGGGTATTATAAAGAGGGGGTTCAAAGATACCAACAATGCAAGAATGCAAAATAAAAATAGTGCAATAAGGAACTAACATAGTAAACATGAAATAGAGGTAAAGCACACAAGATGCATGAAATAGAAGGCGCAGGAAAACTGCGCACCAATCAAACTTTTTATAAAGTTCTTCAAAATCTGGTTATCTTCAGTTCAGTTGCAATGTTGCAGGGCAGCCGACTGCAATGGTTCGAGGCGTGAATGACTTGCATAAGCAGAAGTGTGGAATGCAATGCGTTTGACCGAGAAACGATGATCATGGCTTGGCAGGATGGAAGAAGGTGTTACAATGAAGTCACAAGAGACGGATCACGATAAATTTTGTTAAGGAGATAAGGAAGTTTGGGACGATAGAAAGGTTCCTCTAATTCACCCCTACCTTTAAATTAAACACCGTGGCGCAAGGGAAACATAACGTGAAAATTAAAAAATGCAGTGGACAACGTGGTTCCACAGTGATTTGATGTCGTCTTGGGTGTAAGCTTGATGCGAGTCCCGTATGCTGATGTGTACTGAAGTTTAGGTCGAATTGGACACGTGTATAGGCAAGTTTTCGTAACTGCTTGGGAGCACGACGAAAGTTTGGCTTCAGGAGGCGAATAGAACGGCTAGCAGATGACAGAATGATTAGTTACCATCCCAAAGCGACTCAGGCTATGAGGGACACACCCGCCGTGGTGGCTCAGTGGTTAGCGCCCTCGGCTACTGAGCTGGAGTTCCCGGAATCGAACCTAGCTGCGGCGGCTGCGTTTCGATGGAGGCGAAATGCAAAGGCGCCCGTGTGCAGTGCGATGTGAGTGCACGTTAAAGATCCCCAGGTGGTCGAAATTATTCCGGAACACTCTACTATGACACCTCTTTCTCTCTTTCTTCTTTCACACCCACCTTCCTCCCGTCCCTTTCGGCGCGGGTTCGAACCCGACCGCGGCGGCCGCGTTTCGATGGAGGCGAAACGCAAAAGGCGCCAGTGTTCTGTGCGGTGTCGGTGCACATTAAAGATCCCCAGGTGGTAGAAACTATTCCGAAGCCCTCCACTACGACATCTCTTCCTTCCTTTCTTTCACTTCTTCCTTTATCCCTTCCCTTACGGCGCGGTTCTGGTGTCCACAGAGATATGTGACAGTTGCTGCGCCATTTCCTTCCCTCAGAAACCAATTTCTTTCCCAATTTCGGCGCGGTTCGGGTGTCCACCGTGGTGTGAGACAATTACTACGTGATTTCCATTCCTCCAAACCAATTTTTAAAAACCAATTTTTTATATGAGGGTCGCCGTAGTGAAAGGCTCCGGATAATTTCGACCACCTGGAGTTTTTTTAACGTGCATTGACATCACACAGTGCACGAGGCTCAACATTTCGGCTTCACTGAAATCCAATCACTGCAGCAGGGATTGAACCCGCCTCTTTCGGGCGGCAGCCGAGCACCATAACCACTAAGCCACCGCGGCGGCTGAGATGAGAGAATGAAGTAATTGTGTTAGCTCCAGGTTAAGACGGACTGCAAATGAACCCTTAAGTTTTTGTAAGTCGTATCTACCGCAACAGTTTTTCTCGGCTATTTCTGAGAATGCACGTAACCCTGGACAGCGAGTGATTGACTACTCCACCACCCTCTAAATCAAACCCACCCTCCACCCTTCAAGCAGTGCTGTCGTTAGACCTGTACCATCAACACCCGCTATAGCTCACATAATATATTTTGTATCCGGAACACAAGGAACGACTCCATACACGCCCGCTTACATCCACACGGCGGGCGCAGCAAAACAGCTTAGGCCGTTGTAAACCTGGACTAAGGGCCATTCCTTGTTCGGGGGAGTCAAAGCTTTTTATTGAATAGTTTTCATCAACCACCCGACAAGTGCGCAAGAACCTCCCTCAATTTGCAATAAATTCACTGCAGTTAGGCTTTAAGGCTGTGCAGGATCTCCTCTTTTACACGAAAGCGTATACAGCTCATTCGATCGAAAAGCCGTTGGTGTAGTAGCAGTCTACACCACGTGTCGGAAATAATGAAGGGGGGGGGGGGGGGGGGGGCTGCGTAAAAAAATCGTATCATGGTAATTTGTGGTTTTAGTGATTGATGATTGATTGAAGTGTGATTGTCGATGACGAGTTAATGAAATCATTGTATTTAATTGATTAATTAAAGAAATGAAAAAAATTGAAAAGGGGTGCAAACTTGTCAAAATGCTCTGAATGAAAAGTCTATGCTTGATGATTGTAATTAAAAAAATTTAGAGTGTTCAATTGGTCAATCAATTAATTGAAACAATTGAAAAGAATAAAAATGCGTTCAAATGTGTCAAACTATTCAGAATGGAAAGTCAGTGCTTCCTGATGCTATTAGTATCGGGGTATATCGTCGTCCTAATAAAAGAATATTGTAAATAAAAATTCCAAACACTCGCATCAGCATCCGATGACGCACTAAACGGTGTACGCTATCGCATCAACTCAACGGCGCAGCATACGAGTCTTCTAACGTTTTTTTTTTCTTTACCGAGCTGCAAAAGGAGTCAAGCGGCAGGTAGCTTATATTCTACAAGTATGAAAATGCAGCGTACGTCGTACAGTTTGAGCCCGAGCTTGACCTGCCTGGGCCTCGGGCGATCGGGGCCGAAGTGCAGCACGACGTGGTTCGTGCTCTTGACGCGGACCGTGCCGTCCGCCCGCTGCGAGTGGGCAAGCTGCCGGCGGACGTGGATGACTCCCTGCTCCGCGAGCAGCTCGAGCAGGCACTTCTCACTGAAGAGAGCCGACACGTTCCTGATCTTGCCCGCGTGCCGATGGAACCAGCGGGGCAGCTCTGCCTGCAGTTGGAAGTTCGTCTGTCCGAGGACTTGCATATTCCAGAGTTTACAAAAATTCTTTCATTTTGAGAGATTGTGGCAGGAGAAAATTTACAGACGATTACTATAGCAATATGAAAATGAACATTGGTTTCTGAGGAAAGGAAATGGTGCAGTAATTGTCTCACATAGGCCGGTGGACACCGGAACCGCGCCGTAAGGAAAGAGGAAGGTGGGAATGAGTCATTGTTTCACAACTGTTTGTACAAGGCAGCCTGGACAATCCCCCACTTGGGTATGTGCCACTGCAACAGTGACAACGACAACAAATTCGACCACCCCAGGGCATCTTTAACGTGCGCTGACATCGCACAGCACACGGGCGCCTTCTGCGTTTCGCCTCCATCGAAACGCGGCCGCCGCGGTCTGGTTCGAGCCCGGGTACTCCGGCTCAGTAGACGAGCGTCTTAACCCTGAGCCACCGCGTTGGGTATTACGATAGTCGGTAATGAGAAGTCTGAGTGCAGCTCTTCAGACGCCGCCTGCCGCCGCTGTCAGGTGGCGCGTCACTCTGCTAGCCACCCTGCAGTGGACAACAAGGACAAAGGGACAACGACAAAAGGCTTCACCCTACAGTGGAAAGCAGCGGGGCTGATTTATCCGAGGCATTGGGGTTTAAGGACAGTGAAGGAAAAGTAGATTTTAAGCGGGTAGAAGTAACCAAGCTAAGGTTATCTGATTGGTGGCTAAAATCAAGAGAGGAGTAAAATTTCATAAGTCATGGCTAGGTGGATTGAGCCACCGCCCGATTTAAAGGGTTCAGCCGTATCCATCCGTCCATCCATCCATCCATCCATCCAAACTATGGGATTTTCCCGTGGAAGCCACCTTCCAGCTGTCTATTCCTCCACTTTCGTCGTGGCTGGTGGCTCTGTGCTCTGCTATTGCCACTTGTCAGGTGACCTGTCAGGCAGAGTGTTGCGCCGACGCGTACTGGCAGGTGGCTTCCAGGTGGCGCTTTGCTCTGCTACTTGGACAGCCGGTTATGCCGACAACGCCGACGACGTGAATCACAGGAACGGGCTCCTATAAGAGCTGCGGGCTGCAGCGGAAATGCGTTCCTACCGACTGTACACATAGGAGCTCTATACTATTATCTCAAAGGTGCCCTTTTTCTCTTCGTGTACCACATCTTCTTCATCCTATTCTTCCAAGATCGTCTGTATAGCCCTGGATCACCTACCGGCCAACTTACATTGCCACGTGTGCACTGGAGACTGTAAGTATACGGCTCTCGTCTTTAAGAGCACAGGTGTTCATTATTGTAATCCAGTTTAGATCCGGGTGCGATCTGCAGTGTGGATGCAAGAAGTGAAAATCTCTCATGAAACACAAGTGAATACGTGCGTTAATATGTGCAGCACATGCACCGAAAGACACATGAGTTTCAGCGTCCTCTGATATTAGCGCATGTGATAATGCTGTACAGTTATGCATGTAGCACCAGGAAGGCAAACTGACGACAACGGCATCCAGTGATTAATGCGAAAGCATTAGATGGCTCACCGGCACCCTACACGACAATTCGGTGTCGTCGAAGTGGCGGCATTAGAAAGCTCGCGATTGCTCGAAACAGTGTGACGTCATATAAGGCGGGAAATTCGAAATGTTAACCAGTAATTGTACTAGTACTTACAACTGCGCCAACTACAGAGGAATATAATAGAATTGGAATAGAACTGCTATATAATTAGAAGTGAATTGAAATAGAATTCCAGTGTATTCGCATTACTCACTCCTAAGTTCCTTAAGTGCTCCCGGTAAGTTTTGTTCTCAGAAAAAGCCGATTTCCTGGCTCTTCCTCGCAATGTTGACATTTGTCCATCACAAAAGAAGCATCTATCGTCGAGAAAATTGGATATAAAAATTTCTCCGTTAGTGGATTCGAACACATGACTTCCTGACGCAAAAAGGAGGGAGTGCAGCCATTTTAATGTGAATGCCGATGTAGCCAGGCACAAAAATTGTGAGGGCACTTAAGTCTGCTTACGTGGAGGAATGCGAAAGCATGTGTTACCATGGCAGCCGCCTTGGTTCGTTGCCACCGCGTTCAATCATTGTATCAGTTTTTTCCTTAATCACATTTACTCTGATTACATCCTCTTTTCACCTCCATCACACATTTTGGTTTTTCAAATTTGGCGCCATTGCTGCTTTCCCGTTCACCTACTATATTCCCATCCAGCCTATTCGGCTGTCCGACGACTTTTGCTTCTAATAAATTAACTAATTACTCTATTTGAATCAACCTTTTTATTGGATTAATTATCACTCATCAAACACATTTCAATCCATTTCAAACTTTATTTTCACTCATTTGCCTATTTTTCCACTATTTTGCCATCCACGGTTGTTTTCCCATCCACTCACTATATCGACGTCCGCGCTATTTCGACGGGTTTTCGGCATTTTTGGCTCTAATTAACTAATCATCCTTATCGACACCAAATTTTGTCGTACATCACCCTCACATCATCCTCTATCGATTACAGTCATAAGTTTTATCTTAAATGCTCTGAGAACGGCCCGTGTGCGCCGTGTGCTGTGCGATGTTTCTCGAAGTTCTTTATAGCGCTACAAAAAAAAAACAAACAAGGACACAGGACGGGCGCTGTGTACTTCTTTGAGAAAGAACTTCGAGAAACTATGCTTCACCAACTAGCCCCACAACGTGTTTTGTTAAGCTGTGCGATGTCAGCGCACGTTAAGGACAATAATAATAATTGGTTTTTGGGGAAAGGAAATGGCACAGTATCTCTCACATATCGGCGGACACTGAACCGCGCCACAAGAAAAGGGATAATGGAGGGACTGAGAGAAGAAAGGAAGAAAAAGGTGCCGTTGTGGAGGGCTCTGGAATAATTTCGACCACCTGAGGATCCTTAACGTGCACTGACATCGCACAGCACACGGGCGCCTTAGCGTTTCGCCTCCATCGAAACGCGGCCGCCGTGATCGATGGAGGCGAAACGCTAAGGCTGCCGACACGTTTCGCGGACACGCACTCGCCGACATAGTTTAAGTAATGCTTTCGCATTAAAAGAGGAACGTTGCAACACCTGGACCGGAATGCCCGATATGGCGGTGACGCTCTTGAGGCGGTTGAAGGCTTCGCTGCTCTTGACGTAAACGACGAGGCTGCCCTGGTTGGAGAACCAGGCGGTGACGGGTTTCTCGCCAGCCACCTCCTTAAGTGTGCGCCCAATGTACCTGCTGTTCAGGTCACGCGGTGTAATGCTGGGGTCCGTCGAGCGGATCACCAGGGGCACGCTATTGTCCGGGATCCGAATGCGCGCGTTTTGGACCTCGGCCGTTTCTTCGTCTACTGCGTGCTTGGAGCAGCTGCTACCCTGCATCTTGTTGCCGGATGTCTTGGCCACTGCAGCGTGAAGTATGCGGACAGTCTTCAATGGACACTGAACGACTCAGTGACTCAACGAATGCGCTATATGTCGCCAAGAAAAGCGTAATTACCTTCTGCGCAGTCACCTGGACATCGACCCGCAGGTGAAAACGTCTCGTTTGTCGAGTACGTCCAGCCCGTTTACTTCCCCACAGACCATATATGCAGTTAAGGCAACACCGGTTATACTAAAATTTACCGGCATCAATTTCAGTTTATTTTTTTCACGTAGGCACACTATACATGGTTTGTGCCACATGAGCATCATAGATTTATTAGCAAGTCTTTTTACTCTGCGTTTTCTACGCCTTATTAACGCCCAGAACAATTTGTTTGTGGAGAAGAAAACTGCCCTGTTCCCTGTGGCGTCGTGTTTGAACGATGTGTTCGTATATCAGCGTGACTAAAAAAAACAATCTGAAAGTGGGCTATAATGCAGGAAATGTAAACAACGCGACATCAGCAAGGGAGAACAATAACATAAAACAATATGGTGGCAGAAAAGAATAGAAGAAACGTCTGTGTGCTTACCGTGTTCCTAACGTAAAACTCTCTTACGCCGTCCTTTGATCGTTCACTGATGGCGCAGGATTATACTGAACAAAAGGTTCAGCGTAGAGAAATTGAAGAGCCTGGGTCGTAAATAGCAGCAGGTTAAGATGAACGCCAGAGTCACTTCTTATCCCCTTCCCTTGCCGCCTTAGTTTTTTAAAACTTGTGAGCGAATTGTTTATAGGTTGCAGCGTAAATAGAACATGCTTTCTTAAAAAAAAGTATAAGCAGAGCATTCTGTCTCGTTCTCTTTCATACGCATGCTCCAATGTAGTTACGGAGTTGTTGCTGATGAGTGGAGGTAGATGGCGCTAGTGGGCAGGTGTCCGCCTGGTGCAGACGCAGCCTAGGAACATCATCACTGAGAATACCTGATGACAGCATCAGCAGCATCTTTTCTCGCTTTCAGTCAATATTTAAAATGCGCTGGTAAATTGTTTTAGCAATTTAGGTTCTGATTTGGTTTCGTTTGGTTTTGGGGTGTTCAACGTCCTAAAGCGACTCAGGCTATGGACGCCATAGTGAAGGGGTGCGTAAATTTCGACCACATGAGGTTCTTCAACGTGCACTGACATCGCACAGTACACAGCCTCTAGAATTTCGCCTCCATTGAAATTCGACCTGCGCGGCCGGCATCGAACCCCTGTCTTCCAGGTCAGCATCCGAGCGCCATAACCACTGAGCCACTGTGGCGGCGCAATTTAGGTTCTG
Organism: Amblyomma americanum; assembly: GCF_052857255.1. NCBI lineage: Eukaryota > Metazoa > Arthropoda > Arachnida > Ixodida > Ixodidae > Amblyomma > Amblyomma americanum. The sequence continues at coordinate 53,279,137 of NC_135506.1, forward strand.
TTAGAACCCAAATGGTTCACTAAATTAGCTCCCCCAGGAAAAAGTCAAATTTCTCCCATTTCCTCTACCGTGCAGGTAGAGAACACTGTAAAGTCCAAGATGCTACTACCAAACCATGAAACTGACTGCTGGAAATTCACTGCTTTTTCACATTGCTTTGATTGTGCAGGTTCATTCCAGAATAATCTTGAGGTATCAAACATCTTGCAATGCTAACTTTCGCTCGTTGCGTCAGCTTTTTTTTTTTGTGTAGATGTTTCTGCCTGTTAACGATTTCTACGTGTTACTATTCAACGTTCGATTTTATTTTTGCGTGGGTTTCAATTCGTTCTCTACGCTATTTTAGGGCTGTGTTGCTGTCTCAATGTTCGTCCATCATTTGTTCTAAATGGTGGTCTCGCTACATCATTCACTGACCCTAGGACCTCATTCTACATACATAAAGCTAATGCCGCACAGCTGCCTAATGCTTATTTGTTCATGCTCAAAGGCTCAAAGGCGCGGCTTTGAGCATGACTTAGTGGCACGGCTAAGAATACCTCGAATGATCGCAACCACACGCAACTGCTTCTACATTATTCTAGATTTTCGGTAATGCTTTTGGCGCCTTATCTCGAAGGTTCCTTTGTCAGCTTTAAATTGAGTGCTGCCGAGAGAAGCAGTGAATCTGTGCTCGACGGCTTCAAGCACTTATTGCTGTCGCCGCGGCCGTTATTAAGTTATTTGTGGGCGCAGGTCAGTCCAGTGAAGTGTTTTTTTTGAAAGCCTTTTTCTGTCTTCCTGACTCCTGGTCCGGGACTCCATGGACCTGCCATTCATATTCTATGCAACAATTCCCTGACGCTTATTCCGAAGGTGCTTTGACGCTCTCCAACACGTAAACAAAAACACGCGCCAGGCTCTGAGCGTACGCAGGCCTTCTTAGTCAGACTCAGGGGCCAAGTCTGCATGAGACAGGCTTGAGTATAATAAATCGCCCGTTAAGAGCGAACTGAACTTCATAAAGACATTTTAGAATGCGAACAGTACACCGGTACTTTCGAGAGCTAACTACGAACACCAGGGAGAAGCTTTCGAAGAAGTCTTTATTTGTAATCTCTGAATATAATGCGTGCGACATTCCCCGTCGGCTGACGCTTTAAATAGGTGCATTTCTGAGGCCAACGTATAGGGCCTCGTAGCGTATTCTCTGAAGTCATGCGTTTCCTCTATTTCGTTCTGAACGAAAATAGCACCGGACGTTTTCCATACCATCCCACCACGGAAAGGCACTGTCTCTTCCTTTAAAATGTCCTTCTAAATGCAACTAGTTTAGTGTCATTTCCCGCCACTGCGTTCGTGGATCTGTGTGAGTTTTACAGAGGTTATGTCGTTTTTATCTTCGCCCTCCAGTACTAGTACCACAGCTGGCCTTCGTGTGTTGCAAGGAGTCCTCCAACTACGGCTTCTTGTTCTTGGCATCTCCAGGACCACTGGACGCGTCGTTCCTTTCTTGAGCCAGCCTTTGCATGTTGCGCCATTTGCTGCTGGTCGCCCTTAGTCTGGTGGGGCAGCCGGCGAACGATGCCACGTGACGTCCCAGGCAGTTGCAGCAGCGCACCTTGTCGCGTCGCGTGCACACCCGGAAGTTGTGGAAGCCGGCGCAGATCTTGCAACGGGTCGGCGAGTCGCAGTGGCGCGCGATGTGGAAGTAGCGCTGGCAGTTCATGCACTGCGTCGGGGTCGCCGTGAACGGCAGCAGGTCGAACGAGACGAGCCCCAGCCGCACCTTGGAGGGAAGCTGAACGTTGGGCCGAAAATACAGGACGACGCCTTGCTGAGGGCGGGCTCGGACAGTGCCGTCGGGATCTCGCCGGTGGTTAACCTGTCGCCGAACGTAGATGACGCCGATGCCGTAGAAGTGTTCCAGCAGCTGGCGCTCGCTGTAGCGCTGCGGCACACCCTGGATCTTGCGGACGTTCGACGAGTACCAGCGCGGAATGCTGACTTTACAAGGCACGCCAGCCAGGGATGTTAGCTCCAGGAGCCTGCTGGCGGCGTCTCCGGTCCTGACGCTGATGGCGAAGCAGCCTGTGCGCGTTATCTTCCGATAAGGCGGCCACTCGTCGGCGTTGGTTACCACCTGGTCTCGGATCTCGTGCGAGTTCGCGTGGTGGAAGGTGAGCTCCTTGCTTAGCGGCGTGAAGAGTAGCGGTATCCGTGGCCCAAACACTTTCTTCATGTTGCCCGAGACAAAGGTTCCGTCGAGGTCGAACTTCGTGTACACGGTTCGCGCGGTGTGTTCCACTTTTCGTTTGAGTGGCCGTGCCGGAACGCACCCGCGTTTGGCTGTGTGCTGTGCCTCGTTCGATTCCGGTTCACTACGATCACACTCCATACTCTTTCTTCAAGCCTGAGCAGTGAGGACAGGAACAAGCAGCTCTTTTCACGGCAACAGGGACGGCAAGGGGAGCGCTTTTTGAATCAATCAGAATGGCTCCACTCAGGCTGCTAACAGAAATCGGAAATGTAAAACTGCACTTTCCCCGTGGCACCGACAGTAACTGCGAGAAATACTTCTTTCTTGAGTTGTCCCGCTTGGCAACAGGCGTTTTTGATTCCCCGGGGCTTTTCGCGTCTGAACAAGACGCCAAATCGGTTCCACTGCTCAAGCAGATGCCATTCTTTTCATATTGGCGTGGACGTCGATTCCTTCCATGGCAGCTGCAGTGAGTGCACGTGGCATCTCGATATCTCAACGCCAAAGAACAAACCATCAGCTCGCAGAAGCTAAAGTGCCCGCTGCGCTGCTCTTTTTGTCTTATGAATGGTAGCCTGCGCTCCGCTCATACAAATGCTCCTGAGAAATTATTTCTCCTCTTTTCTTTTCGCTCTTGACGCTGTTTCGCCGCTTACCGTAGCATCTTCCACCTGAATGAAGCGCCGGTGGGAAGGATTGCAGAATTACGGCACCTCAAAGCAAATCGAATGGCAGTTTCTACATTTTATATAGGGCGCTCTATGGTTACTACTTCACTGCGAGGCAGCCTTTTGGGGCTTTACTTTCCGTCTAGTTCTGCCGTTCACCTAGAAATAGCCACCGGAACTGACCAGTCCTTCAGCCAGTTACAGAGCTAAGTGGAATAGTAGATCCATTTCGCGCAGCCAGCCTGTTCCAAAGCATCCCTCCGTCCGTCTGGTTGGGAAGTGGCACAAGGGGAAGAACCGCGTTCTGCGCAAGTGGTCTAAACCTCGCTAGGCGGCACCATGGCAAGCAGCTACTACCTCAATGGCATCAATGTCAGCTCAGAGAAGAATGAGAATAACAAGGTGGGGACGGAGTCATTTGCTCACAGCATTGAAGGGCTACACTCAGAGCGCCAAAAAATTAACCTGCAGACGTCGCCAGAAGATGGAAGCACATTGGTAGATGATAATGGGCAACGCACACTCTCGTGCAGAGCTGTCAAAGGGTTCCTAGAGACTGAAGAGAAAGACATTGACGACCAGCCTGATACAGTGGACACTCCTCCACTGTTTGAAAAAAGTGCGCCGGATGGCGACTTGAGTTGCTTTCAGGAACAACGCAACAACTTCAGCCAAGTGAGGTTAGGGAACTGCACAAGCCTTGGAGATGAACAGAATGAAGTTGGAAAAGCATGTTATGGCGAGACAAGAAATGGAGATGTCGACAAGAGCATGCTGCTATTGAAGAAATTTGCAATTCAAAACGACCAAATGACAAACACGACACAAGACGTGGTATCCAGAAGCCGAGGTGATGACCAGTCAGACATGGGACCGTTGGAGAGCGCACATGAAAACGAGCAAGTATATAGACATGGCATTCCCCTGGTACCCTTCGGTATACCCATCATTTACAGACCTCTGGAAGGATCCCGGAGCTTCTGGTGTCTCGAATACAAGAAAGTGACGCACGACTTGATGAAGGCCGCGGGTGGCAGGTTGCCCTACCAGAAAATACTGAAGTCGGGGTTTCTGTCCATCACCTCGCCATCTCCGGAAGCCGCGAAGAATTTGCTTCAGTTGGAAAACATCGCAGGCATGGCTGTAAACGCGTGCATTCCAAATTGGTACGTGAAGAACGTAGGCAAGATCTCCGGCGTTCCATTCCGTTACACGGCCAGCCAGCTCTTGGAGTTCTTCAGCGACGCAGGCGTCATTCACGTGCGGCGTCAGGCCACATACACGCGTTTGCAGGATGGTACCACCCAAGTGAGCCCAGAGGACTGCGTCGTCCTCACTTTCAGACCGGACATTGAGATGCCCGACACCATATCTCTGGGTTTCGACGACTTCACGGTGAACATGTACTTGGCGCCGCCAGTGCAATGCTACCACTGTCTGCGCTTCAATCACTCGGCTAACCAGTGTCGTTCCATGAGACGCTGTAAGGTGTGCGCGGGACCCCACAACTACAAGGAATGCACGCAACAAGAGCAGCCCCGGTGCGCCAACTGCAACGGTCCGCATACTGCGACTTTCGGTGGGTGTCCTGCGAAGCGCGAGGCAGCCATGGCCCGACGATACGGGAGTGTGTACTACCGGGAGTGGGAGGCGATGTCGAACCCAACATCCCGCAGCTCGGATAGACGACGGATATCAAGGAACAAGGCTAAAAGAGACAAAGGCAGACATGAAAGCGTGAGAGACGGTGACTGCTTCAGCCGTGGCGGCAGGGACGGGCGCAAGCACCGGTACAGGCATGAGTCCTCTGTTTATGCTGAAGAGAAGTCCACAGACAACGACGCGAAGAACGACTTGAGTCTTAGGCGTGACAACGACAACAGGGTAGACTGGGACATCACGACCTCAGCACGGAAGAGGTCTCCAGCCAGAGAACGGCGTAGTCTGTTGAGTTCCTTCAAGTACCAGAGGTACAGCAGGGACAGTAGACGCAGATTCAAGCATGGCTTCAACCGATACCTCCAAAAGCTGGAAAGTATTGGTGTGCCTATTTTCAAGGGTACTCCGGATATTTAAGAAATCGTTGGCGTGATGTATTTGCCGAAATCGACTCAGGCTAGCGACATGATAAATTATTAATAATATACTTTCACCAAGAAACCACATGCCCGAAACTCTAAGTATTTATAGCTCCTTGATGTTTGAAAAATCTGAATATGCGCAACATAAGAATACGGCACCAAATTAGTACTAGAGACAACGAGGTCCAAACCCATTGCATATTGCTTCCTGAATGCGCATGATCTACCCTTAGCCCTGAACATCTTTTGTACCCTGCACAGAGCTTTTCGCTAGCGCAAATAACTTCTTAGACATTTTCAACCAAGCAGTGCTTTTTAATAGAAACGAAAAAAAAGGCCTGAACCAGAAAAATTCAGCATTGCCAACTTTCCGCAACGACGTAACTGAGCTTTAGATAACAAGAACAGATATTGTGTAGCGAAGTAAGTGGTCCTTCGATGTTCTTCCAAATTCGTCTCAGCTTATAAATCAGGCAAACAACGCATGTTCAATGAGCACATGAACAGAGAACTTAGTAAATAGCCTGAGAAATGTGAACCGCATAGCGGAACAGGCAATTCGAAGCAGGAAGGCTTTCACTGTTGAAAAGCGGTAATGAGCACAGGCTGAGAAAGAGAGTGAGAAACTCTAATGAAAAAGCAGAGTATTTAGCCGATGTTCCAAAATTGCTGGCATGCTACTCTGAGTGGGGAAAGAAATTTGGGAGGTAAAGACGGAAGAAGAGGAGTGCGGGAAAGGTTAAATGAAAGAAAAAAAAGGGGATAACATACAATGCAGTCATTAAATGCCTACTAAGGGCCATCGGCGAGAAATGGTGTAACATATGAAATGATGAAGTGCATGGTCTGATAAATTGGCTCACAAATTTCTACGAGAAAAATGCATGAGGGCAACATGCTGGATGAAATTAGAGCAGTTTAAATGAATGCTGTGTAGAGAATGTTCAAGGGGGAACTGATTTTATCTTCTTTTCAAGCTATATTCTTCGCACACGCTTTTCAACGCCTCCGCCTCTTAACATCCTCCATGTTGTTCTTTTTTTGCAATTGTTTTCGTATTTTTGGTTTCAGTTAGACTTACTTGTTCAGATTTAGCAAGTATTGAGTAGGTATATTTTGGGTGGCACTTTATGAATGCAACGCAGCACTTATCTTTGGTTTGTTTGTTTGTTTTGAAGAGCGCACCTGTGGTCTGATACGCAGCGACTAATGCTTTGGAGCGCAAGCGTGTCACTTGATGTTCGTAATTAATGAAAAAGGTAAATTAACATCGAATTTCGGCATCAAAGCGGATGATCACCCAGAAAAGCTTGTCACTGCTTACTGGTTCTTCTCAGCAGAACCAATCGTGAATAAATTTATTAAATATGTCTCAGTGTCCACTGTCCCCTCACACTAAAAAATGAATGAAAACATTTTTAACTAAATCAAATACGTTGACAACTACCCTACCACTCTTTCTCATCACATTGTTAGCATGCTGGAAAAATAAGAAGACACAGGGTTAGGCCGTGCCTTTTAATTCATGTTGTGTGTCCTTGGCACAACAGTTACCGAGAGGCCCTGCTATGCCAGATGTCTGTTTGAAGGGAAGCGTGGAGGGCGAACTGTTTCGTCACACTATTAGGCCTGCAGTAAAGACGTGCTTCTTGTTGCCTGTCAACGACTAAATACTCTAATATTTCCCAAGCAACTGCTTTAATTTGCTTCTGCACTCGCATCGTCTTACAAGAGAATGAGAACAAGGCTAACTTTTGGCATTATGCCCGAGCTGTCCCTGAAGTCGTTATAGCGGCATCACCGATATTAATGTGACCAGTAACGGTGATAATGATGATGATGATGATGAAAATTTTTATGGCGCAAGGGCGTCTGTTGCCAAGGAGCGCCACGGCACAACGTTTTTTCTTTTTCTCAAGGTGGGGTAAGATACCCATTTTCCAAGCATTTCACCCTAATGAAGCCGAGCACGAGGTCAGGGGAAAGCTTGTACCCATTGCATCACCGGTGGGTACATGGCGGCACTGGGGATCAAACCCCATGACCAGTAACTGCATGTTGAAGCAAAGTCAGAGTGTTCCAGGCATGCCCCAACTATGTCCCGGGGCAAAGTCGGCCTGATGATGACGATGACTCCAATATACCAATATACTCTCAACGTTACACTCCACGGCCTGAACTCGCACACCCTTCCTATGACTGCTTACTGCACCTTGCTGCTCGATATTATCAGTGCCTCGAACCCACGCGTGCCCTGTCACACGTATGCGCGTGACGCACAACCATCCTCTTGCACCCCAAAACCGCCACCTATGGACTACCCTCTGCATGATTCGATGCTGCACCCGGCTTTTCCAACACTCTCAACAAAAGGCTTTTACGCTTATATCAGTGTAGTGGCGTAAACACAAAAGCAATACCACGCTCCTACCTCGAGTTACTAAACCCTCCGACTGACATTGGTATTTTGCCTGGCCCAGTTATCGCGGAAAGCCATGTTACAACCGGTGTGCGGTCACTTATTTGAATCATCATTTTAATGCGAAAGCATTTCTGGTGCCATGGGTGGCGTGTACAGGGCCTGTCGGCAGATAGTGTCATCAGAGCGTGTCGCCACGAACTGTCAATCATTCATTATAGGAGTAATTAATAGAATTGTTGATTAAATACTTACGTAATTAGCATTAAGTACCAAAATAACGAATTAAGTGGGTAATGATTAGTTCGGAGGAAGTGTTTAATAGTTGAAGTAGAGAATTAATTCACAAAATATTAGATAATTACATCTAATTGATAAATTAGTTAATTATTGAACAATTACGTGACGATCACAGCGATTGAGGCACCCATTGGTGTGCCCTGAAGTTGTTGGTAAGAACATCCTTCGAAGACGAAATAAGTGTTGTCAAGATAGAACTGTAGAAGCCTACGGAGATCCAAAGCGTCAGTGGTGGTCCTTTGTGGTAAAGAATCGTCAGCTTCGAGAGCAACAGAGCAAACTTGTACGGCCAAGCGAACGAGAATGCATGTGAAAAGCGACTTGACGTCAAACGAAACCATGAGCTCGTCTTTGGCCTGTGGCGTGTCACTTACCTTCCCGATGAAATCAGCCTAGTTAAATACATGTATCGAGCCAAGACCAACCAGAGACGAGATGTTGTTACAGTTTGCAGAAACTTGCGAACTTCTTTCTGGCGTTTTCTGTTTCATTCCTCCGACCCTCAAGCCACTTTACCTCAAGCTGTTGTGCACGAACGGTTCGACCCCAAATCGCTACGGGCTGCAGTACGTATACACAAAGCTGGTATGCCAGTGCTTTCCACTGAAGGCTATAGGCGTTCTCCACTTGACAGTTTATTCAGCTACCTTTACCGTATACTCTCGCCTCTACGCCTATCCTACGCCAACGTGGAATATGTCCCTCTCCCCACACTACCTCAGCTCCCTCCTCCCTTGTGACGAGAATGACTGGCCTCGGCGGCTCACGTCGGCCAGATGGCACTTGTCCGCTTTGCGGAAGAATACACAGTCTTATTTTTAACTTTAATAAAGTTTTTCTCTCTATCTTCCTGTCTCCACAAGTATGCTGTTCTTGCAAGTCACCGACAGCACGCAACCACCTAAGCTGTTGCTACAACCGGCAAGCGACGGATGTTCTTTGTACCTTCCAGGCAATTTTACGTGCCACTAATACCAGCAATGCAATGCGAGGCGATGGCTTCAGCAGGGGAAAGCCAAACTAGCGATCACAAGACGACCACACTTTCTTTAAGCTGAATGCTCACAATCTTTCAACTTCTACTGCAGTGCCTGAAACGGGGAGGGCAGAAACGTGCAAGGCGGGAACTGTAGGGAAGAAACGTGGGGGCTAACGAAAAGGGTTCTGCTCAAGTTAAGGACAACGCAGCGAGCTATGGCAAGAAAAATGATAGGCGTAACTTTAAGAGCCTGGAAGCGGGCAGAGTGAGTGAGGGAACAAACGCTGGTTAATGACTTCCTAGACGAAATCAAGAGGAAGAAATGGGATTGGGCAGGGCATGTAACGCGAAGACAAGATAACCACTAGTCCTCAAGGGTAGCGGAGTGGATTCCAAGAAAAGGCAAGCGTAGCAGGGGGCGGCAGTAAGTTAGGTAGGCGGATGAGATTAAGTTTGCGGGCATGCGGTGGGCGCAGCTGCCAAAGGACAGGCTTAATTGAAGGAACATGGGAGAGGCTTTTGCCCTGCAGTGGGCGCAGTCAGGCTGATGATGATGCAGTGCCTGATAGAAAAACTTATTCCAAGAATAATGCATATAGCTGCAGAAATTTGTACCATAGACTGATGGAGTCAACGGTGTAAACGCTCTTTATTGAAGATGCAGGACGGGCGTAGATGCCTCCTGGATGTCCTTGAGGAGGTTCCGTACGAAGGCATTTCGTGGGTCGGCCGAAGTGAATGCAAGGCGCACAGGGCACCTCCAGAAAGTGGACGCATGGTTCCCGCGGCAGTTGGTGCACCGCGGCTTGTTCTTCTGGAAGCAGTCCTCGTAGGCGTGGCTGCCAGCGCACAGCCGGCATGAGACGGGATCCACGCAATCTCTCGCGTAGTGGCCGAACCGCTGGCAGTTGAAGCACTGTGTCGGCAGCTTCAGCCTGCGACGGGATAGTAATCATCGTTATCAGCTAAGCTCACTACCAAAATAATATGGACAGTATTGGCCAGAAGTTTTCTAACCATGTAGTAGCACATTCATGGCGACCCTGGAAAACTGAATACTTGCAAGGCGAGGAGAATCGTCGTCCTTGCTATTCTACGAGTATGCCCTTCGCTTTTGAGAGACAGCGCAAGGGCCCCGACACGCACCTTTTCATATGTACCCTCCTCGGCACGACCATATTGCTACTAGGCTGGGCCGGCAGCGTTCCGATTGGCGCATTGCATGTTGTGAACTTGCTGTGCGCGTAGGGCATACTCGAAAACGCAGGTGCGCTCAATCCAGTTGTCAGCAGTGAAAAGGTCTACACGGTAAAAAAAAAAAAGACCTTGTTATCTGAAGAGTTTTGAACCAGGCAGCATGCTCGCGCTGACTACGACTTGGAAGTTGGAACACACCAGGCATGGTTGGAGATTTCTGTGCTATGCATTGGGAATGCGGTGAAAGGTGGTCTCCGGATCCCGGCACAGTATTCACAAGGTTGTTGAAGCATATTCGAACATGAGAACAAACTTACATTAGTCGGATCGCTAGCAAGTTTCTGAACATATCTTCGATGAAAAAGAGAAGCAGCTAGCTTTCTATTCGAATCGAATGAAGAGTGCTTGAACCTGTGTGGGATTGCCAGGAAGTGCGAATTTCGTATTAGTCACACTTAGGGTTAAATTTGCAAAACCCTTTGCCTCAGTGAGGATGCCTCCAGAGAGGCTCACTTTCGTCGGTCAATTTTTAAATGCCCCTTCTTAGGAGCCCTTGGTGAGGCCTCGCTTGAAGCGCCCTTTTCGTTTTCTTAATGTAGTCACAAGGCTACCTTCATGCTGCCTTATCTCGTTCTTTGCCCTGGACGCATACTTCACTGCGCAACCACTCTCTCTTCACGCGTGCGCAGTAGGGCGACTCCGGCAGTTGCCGCGACTGCCAGTTCAAAATGGTGGCTTCGTCAACGCTTCGTATCCTCGGTCCGCAGGTTCGGCGGCTTCGCTACATTTGTTTTCTGCGCGGCTCAGCATGCGTGGTGGTGTGTGCGCACACCCTTCTCATACAATGATCTGCTTCAATCCGCCGTCTTCTGTTTGTGGAACCGTACTCAGGTGGCTGATTCCTCCGTCCTCGTCATAAACCCCTAAGCCCCTCTTTTGTCTCGCACTCTCCTGCTCTCTCCACTTCTTTAAAGGTAGGGAAGGGGATTTCTCTCTACACTTTGCAACTGCCAGTTTTGGCAGGTGGCGGCAGCCATTTGATACCAAATAAATCCAGGTTAAATTGAATAAATACATTTACTAAGTAAGTGACGCTGACGCTGGAGATTCCATGGTAGATTGCAAGGATGTATACGGCTGAACCAAAACTACGATAGCTTTCACTGTAATAAACTCTGCCATATTCTCATTTCAGCAGAAGTATTACCGCATGGTACCACTCAATACAGCTTGTTTATGCGTGGCTTTGTTCAGTAAACTTGCAGAACAGTGCCCTTAGCATTCACTACAATGAGTGTTCACCTCTATTTAAAATTGTCGTGTTTATACCTACCGGTAGCCTGGTACGCGGCCGTTGGCCACGGTACCAAAATGGTTACAAGCCGAAAAGCTTCAAAGCCTCTGAATGCGGGTTTCGTCGCATGCACTTTTATTACGACACTCTTTCAATTGGTACCGAATGCGATGTTTAAAAACTCTTACTGTTTCATAAATCTCCTCAGTATGCGTTTGAGCGGACAAGGGAAGAGAAATGAGGGGCTGTTATGCCATGCATACGAAGGAAGGCAACCGTCACCGAAACCAAGGAGCACAAGAAAACGTTTCTTTTTTTTGAATTTGTATTGTTTATAAACGGTAAATTAGTAGTGTACCTATTTCATCGCTCAAAGATAACTGATTGGAAAGCCGAAGCTGTTTTCTTGTGCTTTAGAATCAGTTATCTTCCAACGATAAAATAGGTACACTATTAATTTACCATTAATCAACACCGCCAATTAAAAAAAAAGAAACACTCCCTTGTGCTCACTAGGTTCGATGATTGTTGGCCTCCTCCGTCAGCATACGTTTGGCCGACCTCGTGCGGCACTTGGCAGATGATCACGATACCCAAACAATAACAAACTGAAAAGGCAAGATAACCTTTGAATACGGGCCTCATTGTGTGGACTTACGGCACAATGCCATTTCCCTTGCTACCTGAATCTGCGTTTGCCCCCAATTTTTAGAAATCCTGCATATACCTGCGAATGACCTCGTACGATACGTGGCCGATGGTGACGGACTGCGGCAGCCGCCGGTCTGGCAGGAATACCAGAACCACCGTCCGCGTGATCATGCTGCCGACCGCGCCGTTGTAGTACCGGAGGTATCCCACCTGGCGCTTGGCACAGATGATGCCCTCGTCCTGCAGCAGCTCGAACAGAGCGGTCTCCGAGTAGCTCCTTGGCACGCCCCGGATGTAGCCGATGGTGTCCGTGTATCCGGGCGCTATGCTGCATTGCACGGCCACCCCGGCCACATCTTCCATCTGCAGGAGGTTACTAGCGGCTCTCGGGGACTTCACGAACACTTGCAGCCTGCCATTCTTATCGATCCCTTGAGCGCAAACTTCCTCCCGCGCCGCACGGTAGACGCATTGCGTCACGTAGTCGTAGTCGATGTTCCTGAACGACATATTGCGGTTTTGCACCTTGATGTTGATAGGGATTGGCAAGGGCCACTTGAGCTTTTGCTGCTTCCACTGGACGGCGTCCAAAGAGGCCTGTAAGATGAGCGACTCTGCCTTGGTCACGTAGCCGTTAGGAAACAATCTAGGACCGATTTCAGGGGAAGTGCCAATGTCCGCCGCTTGTGCCGCTGTCTCCTCAGAGATGGCGTTGCGGTCGTAGGTGGTCGCAGTGGTGACAGAGTTGCTGTACTCTCGGAGGTCGCCAGAAGACACTTCCACAATACTAGCCGGAATGACGCCCTCGATGGAGTCAGGGATTGTAGCCGGTTCGATGGTGTCGTGTTTCGTTGCGCCATGCATGCAGTCGTGGCTTGCAGTCTCTTGGTAATTGCAACCTGGATTCCAAGAGCCGCCATTTTGCGCAGCCGCTGTTGCAGTTAAATCTTTCATAGCGTTGTTGCCGAGCTCGGTAGGTGGGATTTGGCTGCTACATTGGCTGCTTGTGATGTTATGGCTCCAGAAGTTGACGCAGGAATTCGCGTATAAAGCGCCATCTGTGATTGAGGTGCAGTTTTGTTCATGCGGAGAACAATAAAACATGTTGTCAGTGCTGCTTTTGACGCCAGCTGTCGCAACGTGTGCTGTTGCCGTTGAGGCTGAGTTTGTACTATCGCTGATGGTGAATTCGCCAGTCGCAATTTGGCTGCTGCTCTGAGAGTACAGGACGTTCGGGCTCGTAAAGAATGCGCCAGGGTACGTGTGTGCGGCGCTGTTCGGGAAAGGGATAAAGTTTTGCAAGTACGGAAACAGAAACGACGCGTTGTTGCTGGAACCACATGCAACTTGCGCAGCCGCCGGTGAACTCAAGGCTGGGAGACTGATGTTGCTGAATCCAGCTGAAACGATTTTGCTGCAGTCTTGGATGTTTGCGAGGTTAAGAGGTGAATAGTATAGTGCGGGGTTTGTACCCACAGAGCTACCCTGCACAGAGCCACAGTTCTGCACGTAGGGAGCAGAATACCATGTGTTGCAATCACTGTTACTACCTGCGCTGCTGCCATCGAATTGGCCACCGTTATTGCCTTTTATATAGCAGGAACCGGGGCTGTAGAGGCCAGATATGCTTACCACACCGCCATTATTTGGCAACACGAAGTAGCCTCTGGGAAGAAATCCATAGATCGAGTTGCTGTTCAGGCTTGAGTTTGGAAGAACTTTTTTGTCCCCATGACTCACTGGGTTTGTTGTGGCAGTGTCGACCTGCCTTCTCCAACCGTCTTGTGCAAGCTGAACTACTCTTGGAATCGGAAAATGGAAGACATCGGCATTGCTCCTGTTGTCACTTTGCACTGGAAATGAGTATGTTTCCTCGGAACCCCATGAGCCGTAGCTTGGGCCGCAGGTAGCGCTGTTGACTACACTGTCCTGACTTGAGGAATCGTGCCTGGCTTGACTATGTGCGTGAGAATCAGCGGACTCGCCGCCCTGGTTACTGCAGTGTGAAGCTTCATAGCTAAAGCAACTAATGCGGCGAAAGTTGCCACTCGCAGAGGAAGGTACCGACTTGTTAGATGCAGTCTCACGGTCATCACGTGTGCCCTGCGTGAAATCAAGACAGCTGCTGCTTCTTTCGGCGTGGGTAGCAGCAGACTCGCTTCGAACAGGAGTGGAAGTGCCATCGCAGTACGACGAGTAGTAGCTGCAACCAGACGACATGGGGTTCTCGAGACGCTGTTTCTTCGACGGTGGCTGTTCATAGAGTTGAGGAACGTACGTCACGAAAGACTCCATCGGAAGCAGTGTTGTGACGGCGCCACTGACGAGCTTCTATCCTCTCTTTAGCCACAAGCCGGTTCTGTATGGGTTTAGTGAGCAGCTCTGTTCATGTCAGCGTTTAGGCAAATGCAAGCAGCCTTTCAAGCCATCGCGCACACAGCCTAGACCTAGTCTTCTTTATCCCTCTATCCCAAAGAGCGAAGCCAGCAGCCAGTAAAAAAAAAAGTTCTTCATGAGCCTAGCGGAGCTTCCCGCTGAAAGCAAAGTAACAGTTGGTCTCCTTGTGGTCTGCAGTAATTCACTGTCGTTCAAGCAGGTGTTGATTGTTTTCTCGCGCGCTTTTCCCCTCGGCCGCCATTTACTGGTGTGGCTGCCGCGATCGTTAGGTCGATGCTAATAAAATCACATTATATGGTTTGTGATCTACGACTTTCAGCAGTTTTGAAGAATAGGCGAGCGCTTTTTTTTTTCAGTGTAGCATTGTCAGCGGCATAGCGCGTCAGAATAGAGCTCAGACGTGCAGACTGGCAGGCTGCTTCACTAATATTGAACAGTTAACTCTTTAACTGTTATCGTTAGGTTCCTTGTTTTTTAACAGGCTTGTAGCTCACCGTAAGTACTACCCACATTAATTACAGACTTTTGAAAATGCCATTCTCGACGCCGCTGCAGTACAAACAATTTGGAGCCGTGCACGGCCGAAACCGAAACCACGCGACCGGAGAGTGCGCTAACCACGCCTATGAGCGAGCGTCTCGCATCGGCGTACCTGTCACGTGCTCAGTGCACGCTCGCCATTCCCAGTCGAGTGCTGCATGGGCGCTGCAAAATGAGCACGTAATACCCACAACAAGAGGAAAGAGTATGTTGAGAGAGATGTCCAGTGTACTTGAATTTCATTACAGAAATGCTTTCAGCCGCTTTAATTTTCAGCGGGCCCTGACGTCGGAAGATAGTACATTGTGGCCACCTGCGCTCACAGCTGAATCGTTGTGATTTCATCGACAATCAGAGATAGTTAAGCACGCCTGCACAAACTCACACATATATGCAGGCGTAAAGACATTCAGAGTTGAGGGTAATGAGTGGCATGCGCATCAACGTTTTCTGCGACAAAAAAAACTATTTCGCATTTACGCTTCCCGTACTCACTGACCACGGGTGCCATATGCATTTTCAAATACTATGTACTATCGTAGGAGAAGTACAAGAGCCCCCCCCCCCCCCCCCACCCTTTTCCATCGTGTTCCGAACCCTGCAGCGCTTCATGGGGGCATCACCAGACCAAGTGCTTCTGGTGTCGAGACCGGCCTAGTCTCGACACCAGGAGTGCTTCATCAGGCGGCGCCCTCGTGTTGTGCGGCCAAAATTCGGAACACGAAGGGAAGGGATGGTCTCTTTCTTTGCCTCACGATAGTACGTGTGAAATACGTGTTGGCAAAGAAAATTTTTGCCTTCACATGCACCGCGGGGCTGCATACTTATTCTTCTATTTCTGTCAAGAAGCAGGCGTGGGCCAAAAAGGCCAGCCGTGACGGCTCTGGCAAGAAGACAGTAAATAGTTCTTGCGGCACTTACATTAACATAACAAAACAGAACCAATAGGGCTTTTTGGCAGGCTAGCTGGTGCATGAAGTAAAGTGAAGAAAACGGCACAAAAGACAGAGGCGTGACAAGTAAATTTGTTCCAGTGAATCTAGTGACAACACAGGCGCCCTCCCTTGAGGTGCGTGGCGTATACACTACACGATACTAATGGTGGAAGTGGTACGTGGTACGTATGCGTGATTTAACGCCTCAGAGATGCTCATGTGCAATAAGAGGCGGCGCTCAGGAGGGATTCAGATTAATTTAGGCCAGTTGGGATTCTTTATCGTGCACAGATGCGCCCTGACCTCCCACTGCACTAAATGTTTTACCCTTTCGTCTCTATCGGAATATGAACGTCGCGGCTGCGACTCAGTAACATGAAAGGTGTGGAGGTTATGAGTGCATAAGAAAACCGCGCGGATAGGGAACGTAATACGCAACAAATACTCACCTCGAGTGTCATTTCCGCGTCTCTGTCGTTCCGCGTCTCTGCTGTTGTTTCCTACGTCTCCTACTTGACTCGTCCAGCTTTCGACCATATAACTAAAAGGTGGTCTTGCAAACAGACTCCGCAATCTCAGTCAGGTTTTTCCTAATTTTATTGAAGTACCAGCAAAGCTCACTGAAGAGCGAGATTGAACCTCTTCTTGCGGCACGCCTCCTGCCTCACCGGGCACCGGAAGTGAATGGCCGTGTGCGGACCGCGGCAGTTTGCGCACCGCGGCCGCTCCCTGCACGGACAGGCGCTGTGGTGGTGCGGTCCGGCGCACGTGCGGCAGCGTATCTCTTTGTGGCAGGCATGGGACATGTGCCAGAATCCCTGGCAGTTCCGGCACTGGACGGGCGCCTCGACGTAGGGCTCCACGGGAAACTTGAGGAAACCTAGGCGCACGTGAGCCGGCAGCTGCTGGTCGTCGCGGAAGGTCAGTATCACCGTGCTCTGAGTGATGCGCTCGTTGGAGCCATCACTCTTGCGAAAGTTCCTCACCTGGCGACGTGCCGCTACCACGCCGTAGCGGGCCAGCACGGAGACCATTGTGGTTTCGGTGTAGTGGAAAGGCACGGTTCGGATCTTGCCGAGGTTCTTGGAGTAGTCGCGTGGTACGTGCACGGTGACGGGCACTCCGGCGACGGTGGTCAGCTTGAGGAGCTGCTGGGCCATCTCTCCGCTCTTGACGTAGAGCACGAGAGCGCCGGCGTTTGTCATGCGGTGGCTCACGATCTCGTCGCCGGCGACGGCGCGCAGGTCGCGGGCGAAGTGGTTTGGGTTTACGTCCCAGAAGGACACCTGTGTGAGCGTGGTGTTGAAGATGACGGGCACTCCGCGTGTGTCTCGCTTCCGGTAGATTGCTTGCGTCGTGTTACTTCCCCCTGCTGGATCGATGTTGTAGAATTGGCCGTTGGGAAGCGGTGTGATGAACGCCGGTCCCGCTCCGGGAGTGGTGCGAGTTCGGAGGGAATTGCCGAGCGCCGCTGACCAGGCAATGTCTCCCTCTGCCGTCGTGAACCTCAGCACGGTTCCGTCGAGAAGAACCGTACGCATCTCTGTGGGCTCTCGCTTGCTCTCCAAATTTCCACTCGTGGTGGGTTGAGCCCGTATGGACGAGTCCCCCTGTTCACTCTTGTCCGAGACAGTGCTGTGGGCGCCCTGACCAGCCGCAACACCTTTCTCTCCAGGCGCAGCAGAATCATTCAAAGTCGCTGTATCCAAGGGTGTCGACGGCGATGTGGATGTCCGATGTCGCTTATCGACACGGAGCGAAGTGAGGTCACTGCTTTTGTCGGTGATCAAATACGTGGATTGCGACACCTGGCGGGGCTTCATAAAGCAGAGCTTTGCTTCAGTGTCCATACTTTTGATAGATGCTACCTCATCAGATGAACTCCAGGCGGCCATTCCAGACTGTGTGCAAGAGTTTGATAATGGCTTATAATGGCCTGTTCCTGGCGCTTCATTCGAGCAGAGTGCTTCAATCGCGCGGTCTTTTTTCGTCGTAGGCAATGAAGTAGACGCTTCGTTCCGCCTCTTCGCTTCTACACCCCTCTTACCCTCGGCGCCGTCACTTTCAAACTCCATTGAGATTTCCTCGAACTTTGGGCCAACATCCAGCGACGCTGGCTGGTTCGGAACGGTTTCAGTCGACATCCAGTTGGAGGCGGTGATCGTTGCTTCAAATTGCACCCAGCGCCTTGGTAGAGACAACAGAGGGACGAAATACCAGTGCTGGTGGCTGACGTTCAGACTTCGCTCAAAACACAGAAGTGGGTACTGGTACTCGAACACTCACTCGAAGGAGCACTCACGGTCGCTTTGAATAGGCGGAAGATGGGCGAATGTGTGGAATTCCTGCGCTACTATAGAGCGCTCGTTAGCGGCGCAGTTTCTGCGTAAGCACGAGCAGCCGGAGCGCTTATTTTGAGAACGCTGCTTTTCACGAGGATGGGAGAACAATGAAAGCTCTTAAATCTGAACAGGCTACAGCACCGGGCGCAGAATTTATTGTGGGTTTGAGCAACTGCTGCGCAGTGAATGCTTTATTCTATTGCGCAGAACCACTATGCGCTTCTTTCATATATACATATACCGGATGTCTAAGCGAACACTCTTAAAAATTCGTTGAAGTAGGCGCAAAATCTTGCTCAGGGCAAAGTGCAAGGCCTAGTAGGAGTCAATATTTTGAAAACCATTTAATTAGCGAGCTAGTTCACTGAAGTTAACTGCTGAACTTGTAATTTGGCAGTCTGGTGGCTAGGGCCAAAGCCGAATTATTAGCTGTAGAGAAAAAACGATGCATAGTAGATTGGAAACGAAAAAAAAAGTTGTTCCAAGCCCTGCAGCGCAAGAAAATCTAGCGCTTTGTTCCCCCCGCAAAACTGAAATAGAGACTGTAACGCAAATTATAAAGTTCGTTGCAATGCCTACGGCACAGATTTCTAATCGTCTGCGCGATTTTTTTTTAAGTGGCGCTTATTACCTACAGGAGTGAAGGCAAATGCTTTGCTGCTATAAGAAAGCCCGAGGGAGACTGGTTCCGCCTCGCTATTCTACCGCGGCAAGCAATATTTTTTTAGGTAGTTGATGACGACTCTCTTTTTTCCTTTATCAACCGACGGAAAAAAAAGTTCAGCAAGGGGAGGAGTGGGGTGGAGGCTGGTTTGGGAGTGCTCCCGCATCATATCTCATTTACAAAATAAAACATTAGTGAAGAAGCAGCAACGGTCTTTGGAAACATGAATATTTGAAGCGAATATATGTTTCAAAATTATTCCAAGACAAGGATAAAATATTCGAATATTTCAACCATGTGGCCATAATAAAAGAATTAATATTTCAGTAGTATGAAAAATAAAATATGAAGAAATGGAAAAATAAATAAATGTCATGAAAAAGGACGAAAAGCAGGAAAGAAGGTAGAAAAATACGTAGAGATAAACAAGTACAAAATGAAAAAAAAGAAATAAAAATTCGGTTCAGACACCTAAGACTGCTTACGCGTGGGATTGCGAAAACGTTACTATCCCTCGGTGAATTGTTCATGCGTAATGTGCCCACGGCAACAACACAAAGGAGGCAGTACAGAGGGATGTGGGCTGGGCGTCATTCGAAGCACAGGAAGCTCAGAGTAAAATACAAGTAAAACGTCTGAGGCAATTGGACAATAACAGGTGGGCAACTGAGGTATTTAAATAATTATACAGAAACAGCGTTGGCTCAGAGTGGCGGAAAAGAGCTAGGAAATAAACCAGTCGCTATGCTGGACACGAGGACGGAGAAATAAAGAGCTCTAAGCGAGAGGTAAACAATGCGTAAGGTAAAAACTGGATTAGTTCAATGAAAAAAAAGCATAGCGTAGAACTGTATCAATATTGGGAAAGGCAGACCAGGATGGAATCCTTCTATGATAACTCAAGAGGCAGTGCGCCCTACTCTTTGAAGCTAGATAAAGGTGTCTCAAAACACGAAGCTACAAAAAGAAATGTAACCAGGAATGACACCCGTGTATGGTGTGGTAAATCTGCTGAAACAATTGCACATCTTAAACTAAAATGTGGCGGTATCCATCCGGATGTCGATGCAGGCACAGTCACTCTCCCTGGGGCCTTAGGGGTGACAAGGGTCATGTGAATGAATCTGCGGTACAAGTCAGCAAAAAGCGATTAGAAGATAGGTGGCTCAAAAGCAGGAAGGTGAC
Organism: Amblyomma americanum; assembly: GCF_052857255.1. Taxonomy (NCBI): domain Eukaryota; kingdom Metazoa; phylum Arthropoda; class Arachnida; order Ixodida; family Ixodidae; genus Amblyomma; species Amblyomma americanum. Next base: position 53,299,028 of record NC_135506.1, read on the forward strand.
GTACGGTTACAAGTGCAAGATTTAAAATTAGAATTAAAACAATGGCGAATTTATAGACAACACCATTAAAGCAGGAAAAAAAGCCGACCATCGTGGTCACCACCTCGTTTCAAAGGTCACGCAAGTATCTGCCTTTAATCTAGCTGACCAATTTTGTAGCATTTTCGAAAAAAATAGCGTGTTCGTTAGGGGGCTAATGCGCCCATGTATTAAACATCTTATTCTCGAATCTGATGGTAGCCATCCGGACATCGATGCAGGCACAGTCACCCTGAGGCCCTGGGGTTTAGAAATTACAATGGGGATGTAAATAATCTGCGGTGGAAATTAGCAAAAAGCGATTGGAAGATTGGTGGCTTAAAAGCAGACAGGTGACATAAGGTTAGAAGTGTAGGACTGAAAACGTATTTAAAGAAAATGGCAAATTTTAAGACCAATTTAGAACACAGTTAAATAAAAATAAAAAAAAGCCGAACATGGTGGCCCCACTCCCACCATCCCGTTTCAAGAGGGGCGACCGTATCTTTCATCCAACCACCCAGCAACGCGTTGATAAGCGTTCTATGGGAAGCAATTAGACGTTTACGGTCAGATGGCGCTCTCGCCGAACGAGCCCAGCGTAGTTTGCTTCCCCAGCTACTTCTTCACTAAGGTGTGGTCGGCGTGCATATAAAGTCGCTGAGTGGGCTATGCGTAATTAGATAAGAAAAGTTCACTCACCCCGAAGACTCACGGTATTTAAGGCAGCTACTGAGCTTCCGCGTCGTCATAACCACCGTCATCCGTCAGTTGAAGCACTCACAAAGTGGCCTAACTAATAAGTACTCGCAAAGTCTCGCCCAACAAAATTTAATCAGTAGGTAAACAAATCGTACAGAAATGGAAGCCGGCCAGCAGGGGTAGGGCCGCCAACGCGGTTTTCGATGTTTATTTTTGTTTCTATAAACATTGCCAGCCTTTGTACAAAGTCCTTATGCTGGACTGGGCAGTACATGAACACTTTACAAAAAAACAACAACAAAGAATTCAACGCAAAAATAGATAAAAAGAAAAAAAGCGACAACTTGCGTTCAGCAAGCCACGCATCTCGACTAGACAAACAATATAGCACTAGCCAGCAGTTAGAAGCCATGCAACTGGCTCTGCTAGCAGAGAGCCATGCCCGCACGATAAGCATGACCGATACGTATACGACTTTGAATCGACGTCTCCATGCAAAGGCCAGGGCATTACTGACTGTACCACGGGTTCAGCAAACCGCGCATCTCGACTAGACAAACAGTATTGCACTAGCCAGCAGTTAGAAACCATGGAACTGGCTCTGCTAGCAGAGAGCCATGTCCGCACGATAAGCATGACCGATACGTATACGACTTTGAATCGACGTCTCCATGCAAAGGCCAGGGCATTACTGACTGTACCACGGAGCCTGTCTTTTCTCATTTAAGCACATGTTTTAGTGCTGCAATTAATGTACACTTATTCGTCACAACGACCTCTGCATTCCTTAAATTCTGGTTAGCGCTGCAGCCATGCATTATAAAAGCCTCCTAGCAATCATTCGTTACGCAGTCAATGAACGCGTATAATAGTTTCACTGATAGATTTTCGATTCCTAAAAAATATCAAAGTGTCTCAAGAGTCAGGCGATGGTAGAGGGAGGCCGATTACATTAATTGCCCGATTATAATGCGCACTCGATTTCATGTTTGTGAAAATTGAAGATGTAAAAAAAAATGTGTGAAAAAGCCTGAAGCAACGTCGCTTTCTGAATCTGTATTTACTCTGGTCGCTCTCAAATGGTTCTTTTTACTTGCCCTCGCTCCACAGCAAGTTCTCCGTGCTATGCACACTTCTTGAAACCTCGCCGTACGATGGCAGATTGTACAGAGTGCCCCATGCCTCAACCGACCATGGTTTCGCCTAATCCAGCGATGTACTCTTGAGGCTGTTGCTCGACGTAAATATATGCTGCACATGATTTCACTCCCCGCTGAGCTGTAGGAAAAAAAAGACCCTCAGGACGACTACCACTGTGTATTACCAGTCATCATTAGTCGCCTTCTTCTATGGCTAAGTGCATGCGACATGACTATGCTATCACTCGTGAAGTCACTCTGCTAGGACCACTCAGCAGTGTCGTGGAGTTGCCGTGACGTCATGCGTGACGTCACATCATGCTGACCAAGAAGCGTGGCTTGTTAAGCTAACACAATAGCTTACACCGCAAATCCGGGAAACGTGCCCTTAACAACTGTCCCTATAGAGTTGTTCCACTCGGTTGCTCAGGCAGAAAACCAAAGGTTGTAGCATGAATATCATGCCGCCGGGGACAACAACCAGGTTGCCACAATATGCAGCCTGGTTATCTGTGACGCCCTTGTCAAGATGACGCCGGAGCGCGCCTAATAGGGCTGTGTCCAGTCTGGCGCCGTATTTTCAGAGGATTCGCGTCGTTTCGGTTTAATTTCATCACTAGCCATTCATCGTTGCTTCAGATAACGTAGGTTGTACGCGATGACGTCACGCTGGTCTGGTCGTGGCAGTAGCAAGCCCATGATGTCACTTATGGCGCATTCCAGCGGCCGGACGGGAGCAGAAATGAGCAAGTACAGTAGCACGCCGAGTGAGGGAGCACCTGTCACGCCACTGGAACAATCACTGCACTTCAAGAGCAGAAAGCCACGTGACCAAGCTTGTTTTCCCGCCATTCACCGCGTGCTGGCTAGTTACAACGTGACCGTCGGCCTGCTTTTACCACGTGCGTCGGAAATACGGCTGCTGGAGTTGGCGATTTTGCCTTGTGCGCCTGTGTTTCCGCTGCTCCGCGCTTCGGCCCTTTAGCACTAGCAACTGTTCTCTGCCATGGACTCGGGAGAGGCCCAACACATTCTGCTGTCCATAATTCAAGGAAACACTTCTCCTGTGGCAGAAAGTAAGTTTACATGCCTAGTTGGTTTTCGTACTGCTGCACGTGACACACGGTAGCCTGAGCTAACTGGAAATGTGTCGTGTAGACAAAGCATTTACAGAACTTACACACATGGTAGGACTCGTATTAGAGTTTTTTAAGCCTGTTCCACGTGCAAGCGAAAACGCTCGCGATTGCTGCCGCTGCGGCGCAAGAACCTTTTTCAAGCGGCAGCAGCGGCTTGAGCCGGGAGTGCTACGGGGTTCCAACAAGGTAGAAATTTTGTAGCGAAAGCTACATTGACTACGAACTCGCAATTTCGCCGTGTCCGCATTCCCACCGTGGTTGCACCGCACCACGTGACCAACCACACGTGGCTGGTCACGTGACCAACAACATGACGAACCACGTGACGACAACTAGCCAGACAACCACACTAGCCTGGACTTGCAATCAAGATTAACCAAGGCTAACCAAGCTACGCCTTAGCTTTCGGTACGTATACCCTGGCATAACCGAGCTAAGCCACTGCCATTTTTTTTTCACCACGCCGCTCGTTCGCATGCATGTGAAATAACCCTTATGTGCGCGTGAAGAACTTTGTGCTGCATGTGTGGCCCTGCTTCTACCTCGCGCACAGCGCCGGGCTGAACCGGGTTCGGTTCTTGCATCGTGACGCGCATGCTTCTGCTGCCTGCAGCGTAAGCAGCTCAGAAAGTACCTTCTGCGTTAACTAGCGAACTGAAACGGCGATAGGCTTCCTTTCCGAGTTTTCTTCGCATTAGTGTAAGCTTCTTTTTAAAGCTGCTGACAATTTGTTGCCAGGAGTACGTTATGCGTACTAATCAGGATTTTTGCAGCTGTTTCAGTTGCTGTTCGCACTGCATGTGCTTCACATCAGAAGCAAGATCACTTGGTTCAGGAGGTCAAGATTCCAGACGCTGAAGGTGGTGAGCAAAGAATTTATTACCAGAGAAACTGCTCTGACATGATACACTTTGTTGCTCGCTCCGTCCATTAGTAGTGTCACTGACCAGGCAGTTTCGCTAGTGGACATTATAGCAGTAGAAAGTGCCGACTCAGTAAGGCGAGAGCTACATGCATGTGAGACATGACATAATAGCACTTGGAATCACTCTAGAAATTGAATGACATCATTTTAAAGCCATTTCAACCACTCATTTTGTAGAAAGGGTACGCGGTTGAACAAATGGCTTCGTGGTGGATCTCAAATGTGTTGCGTAACAGTACCTCAGACTTTGGGATGTGTAAGGCTTGCTTGAGAATTGAAAACTGCTTCAAGAAATGTTCCGGGTCACTCGACTGATGGAAAACACTCAAAAGCGCAACAAGTTTTCACATTTATTTTCCTACCAAGCTGATACTCGTCGAACTCCCCGTCGACGCTTGTAAAAACACACTGAATACGAAAGATGCCTATGAGAGAAAGATGAAAACATGTTGAATGGCTTATTCAATAATTTGGTAGTATTCATTATGCGAAAGTATGCTACGCGGAAGCACCGTTTTCAGTTTGCGCTTAGATTTTCTGATGTATTTGTGTTCCACTGATACCTAAACGGATGCAACAGACAAATTATTCTGTAATGGGATAAAAGTGTGCTGCTGTGATAACATCTGAATGTTGAAGACATCCTTGTCTTCTTACTATCACACGCTATGCAGTAAACGTACTGAGGACAAGCACAACTTCCGTGCACTTCACAAGCTCCAGGTTGCAGTGAGAACCAGCATGCAACAGCGGGACCATAAGGCGTTAAAAGAGGTGGTGGTAGTGAGTGTCAGAATTCAAAAGTTTACTCCTTGCTGTGTGCTTAATTGGCTCACACATGTGTCGCTGTTGCGACTGCCGAGTGGACATATTAAATTAGTGTGGGCAGATAAAAAGAAAGAAAATAAAGTGTCCCTACCCGTTTCCACAAAGTATAACGGGCTAGGACCGAGTGGACAGAAGGACGAACACAGCTGCTGCCTGAGTATTGCTACGAATATTTTACTTAAATAAACCCGCCGAACTCCCTTGCAGCTCTGGGGGGCCGACGTATGACGGAGCACGAGTAGGCGTTCGTCATATATCCTGACGAGCTTGTTCCCTCTACTTCCGCTTGAGAAAAGAAACTGTGGCGCAGTGGCTGCGCGACCGCAGCGCCGTGTCCAGACCGGTCATGCCTGTGACTGGTTCTTTTGCTTCCGTCATCCCCTGTTGCTTTCATCACATATGACGTCACGAGTGTTGTGATATGTCCGCACTCCAGCGGCGGCGGCGTGCCGTCGCCTCTCCAGTCCGGCCGTGGTGAAATGAAGCGTTACAAACTATAATAATAATAATAATTGGTTTTTTGGGGAAAGGAAATGGCGCAGTATCTGTCTCATATATCTTTGGACACCTGAACCGCGCCGTAAGGGAAGGGATAAAGGAGGGAGTGAAAGAAGAAAGGAAGAATAGGTGCCGTAGTGGAGGGCTCCGGAATAATTTCGACCACCTAGGGATCTTTAACGTGCACTGACATCGCACAGCACACGGGCGCCTTAGCGTTTTTCCTCCATAAAAACGCAGCCGCCGCGGTCGGGTTCGAACCCGGGAGCTCCGGATCAGTAGTCGAGCGCCCTAACCACTGAGCCACCGCGGCGGGGCACAAACTATGACCCCTGGTTTCCGTTTGGCGGCAACTGTAATGCGCATCCACCCGCGATACAGTAGTGGTGCGGGAGCGGCCGTTACTCTTTATCATTTAGTTGCTTCGACTTGCTATATATAATGCGCATCCGCTTTAAGGCTGAATTTTTAAAGCGGTAGGTTCACTATACTACAGGTAACGGGCTGAGATCGCTGTGTATACTTCACATCACCTTGAAGGCTCAGCCAAGGTCAAGCCTTCAGTTTATAAGTCAAATCATTGCGAAGGTCGAGGTCAAGTCAAGGTCAACCAAAATCGGCCATTTGATCGATCCTTGGCTCGCCGAGGAGCCGAAACGCGGCGTTTACGTGATAGGGCGTGACATCGCGCCCTCATTAACCGCGTACATAACGGGAAGAGCGCCGGCACGCCTATAGAACGAAGTAGAAATGTGGCTTTCACGGCCTCCTTTAGCTTGGCAAAGACCAAAGAAACGAGCAAAGCATAGCATAACAAGACTTTGCCAGGCTAAACCATCGTGAAGCTGCCACTTCTCCCTCAGTTTAGCCAAAGGTAAACCACTGTTAATTTTTGTTATAAAAGGCGCGTTAGACACGAGTGAGAACGGTAATTTTAGCCACCTCGTCATCTTAAACGTGTGTGCACCGAAGATTGTCAACACGCCCGTTTTTCCCTTTCGTGTTAATCGGGCCTCATGGGCCTCTTGGGCTGGAGTTTTGAACAGGCTCTAGTTCGCAACTTACAGTAGCGCCACCTTGTGCAGGAAAGAAAAAAAAAAGAAGCTCGGTCGCACTAAGCAAGCTCTGTCTATACTGCAGCGCTTATTTCGCCGATTTTCTGCGTTGACTGGAGCTTTTTTCGGACACTTTGTCAGTGCAGAACGACTCCGGACGTATCACTTTTCGCAAACGGACCAGGGGCTTCCCTAGGAAATTAAACTAAGAGGGCGGGGTGTAAATGACAGAGAAGCGGTTGTCATTGCAATTCTTTTATTTGTGTCGTTGTGTCGCGTTGGATAGCAACGCTCATGGCTACAACGCTTTATGACAAAGATGGCGAAAATCCCCGTCATGTATTAAAAAAAAAGAACGTTCCGAATTAAGGGGGTGCCTTCAGAAAAACATGGGGGTGTGTACACCCTCCGTGAGGGCTGTGTATGGAGATAACTGAAACGGACGCTCCTCGTGCCTTGCGGCGAGACGTTGCAAGCCGAAGGAATCGGCGAGGTCGATCAGGACAAGCAGCCCTCGATCTCGGAAATATTGCCACCTTCGCAGCTGTGTTGCGTTTTGTTATGCCGTTTACCTTCAAACTTGCACGAAATGGCATGACGGGTGGGTACGCTGTATGTGGACACTTCGATGCACGGGTTGAAGAAAAGCGTCGTTTCCGTCCCGCCGCCTGCCCCGCCGTACCCGCGCATGCGCAGATGTGGTGAAGAGCAAGCGCCCAACGCGAGTTCAACTCCAGCAGTACGACAGATTGACCCGGAGGCCACTCGGTATATCGTGGCACGAAGAACCACAGCGGCAAGAAAAATAAGATTAGGGATTTATGCAACAGATCGATATATCGCTGTCAGTAATAACTGAGCAAGGCGAAACAGCATAAGATTAAATTTGCCGCGTTGATGATTCCACACTTAACCGAGACGGTATACCACTTTTATAGAGGCCCGAAATACAGAATCGGCCTTAATCTGCTCGTGGTGTCAGTGCGCGGTAAATATCTAAAAATGGATGAATTTGATGCGAATTCTTTCGCTAATCTAAAAGCGCAGGCTTCAGGGCTTGAAGCATGACATTAATTAAAGAGCAGCATTAAGCATTTGAGCAGCAGTTTGAGGTTCACGCGTTTTCGCTCGAAACTGCAGTCTAGCGAAGAGGGCTCGAGATGGCGCTGCGCGGAGCGATTCGGGCGCTGCAACATGCTCAGATGAGTTCTGTGCGTCGCTTTTCAGTCACAAAAAGCACAATTCCACTTTATATTTCTGAACACCGCACGTGTAGAGGATCGCTTAACGGCGTGTAGTCAGGAAAGACGAGTGCACCGGAAACGTAACACGAGAGTCGTGCTGTCAAGCAGCACACAGCAGGCCCGCCAGTAGGGGTCGTACGCTGGGCGCACTGGCCGTTCTATCTCGGTGGAAGTAGTATTAAATGGAAGCATGTTGACACGCCTGAACCTACTTCCGCGAAACGTTTTCGTGCAGCTCCTTTTCAAGTGACATTTTCTGGTATTATATTAATCGCATTTAGAGCAGTACACACAGCAGACAAAAGCGAGGAGCGAACAAGACGAAGCACGAATATACAATGGCCGAAAACCAACTAGCCCGTCAGTTAACTCTTCTTGATTTCTCTGACAGGGCACTGAAACTTCGCCGCCGATTTTTTGTACGTTGTCTGCGTACTTCATCATCATCATCATCAGCCTTACTACACCCACTGCAGGGCAAAGGCCTCTCCCATGTCTCTCCAATTAACCCTATCCTTTGCCAGCTGCATCCACCCTTTGCCTGCAAACTTCTTAATCTCATCCGCCCACCTAACCTTCTGCCGCCCCCTGCTACGCTTACTTTCTCTTGGAACCCACTCCGTTACCCTTAAGGACCAGCGGTTATCTTGCCTTCGCATTACATGCCCTGCCCAAGCCCATTTCTTTCTCTTGATTTCGACTAGGATGTCATTAACCCGTGTTTGTTCCCTCACCCACTCTGCCCGCTTCCGATCTCTTAACGTTACACCTATCATTTTTCTTTCCATGGCTCGCTGCGTTGTCCTTAACCTAAGCTGAACTCTTTTCGTTAGCCTCTCGTACTTAACCTACCATTATTTTCCTCTTTTCACTGCGTGCAGACTGAAAACAGCTTCAGCGCCTTAAATTTCTTCCATTTTATGCCGCACAGAGCCGAAAGGTCTGTATCGGTAGTGCGCGTTCGGGCGCAGACGCCGGGGCTCTGTGGTACTCAGCAGAAACATAGACGGCGCTGTCTAGAACCGTTTTCACGGCGCCCTCTCGGTAGCGCAGGAGGTCTACATTGGTGAGTCACTATCCTCACGCCTTTTTTTTTCTTCATTCGGGCGGATATGGCACAGGCGCCGTTACTACGTTGAAGCGAAATCCGTCGGCTTTTTGTACATTTGGTGTCGATGTTCAAGCTACACTTCTTGCATCTCTTCCTCATAGTTCCAAATGCGAATTTTTCTTTTCAAGGTATCGAATAAAAAAGTGCACGAAAGCAAGAGAGCAAGCTATATACAACCAGAACATGGTTGCTTACTGAAAGGATCAAGCCATGTGTGTGTATTGCAATGAATCTTCTATATCGAAACAGCACGTGACCAAAAGCAACGGCTTTGTAACTTAGAGCCATCTATTAGATTAGCGCACATATCAGACAAGTGAATAGGCAAAATTATTATTTTGCTAACTTCATGTTGTAGTTTGTGACTATATCCTTGCAATAAAAAACGTAATGAAGTAGCATTAATCAAAATGGCATTTTTCGCGCCATGAAGAATACATATATTTTTAAGTCGCTTTTTAAAAATTATTTAGACCGTGCACTTGACGATCACGAGGCGTATGCTTTCGAAGACAGTGTCACGGACAGCTTCACCACATGGCAGTAATTAAACGACTGCCATGAAATTACAGTGATTTAATTACTTTTCGCAGTAATTTGTAATGTAATGATTTGAATTGCTTTCCTGCTACAGTAATTTACTAATGTAATTAATTATTTGGGGCAGTAATTTCGCACCAATGTAAAGAATTACTTTGGAAATTACTTTTAGTGACAAGCATCGCTGCCTTTTTTGTTTCTGCAAAGCCAGGTAGGATGCCTAAAAAAAAAAGCAGGAACGACGCAAGGAATGCCTGGAACAGTTAAGGGACTACGGAACGATATTTACGAGTGATAAGCATTTCATCACTTGTCGCCCCAGAACGACAATTTCGAACTAGCTTCATAAAATGACTCTCCTCCTCTTCACCTCAACACATACACTCTAGCAAGTTGGACAAAAAACAGGCTTGACCTGCGCCACGCGTATGAATACGTCACGCGTCGACACACAATTCGTTCTCCTGCTGTGGCCGCAATTCCTTGCCTTAAGCCCGTCGCCGAAATCGCTTAATTGTCTACCATTCACCCCTGTCGCAAAAATGTGCAAAATATGGTTGTCGACCAGGCCCGTACAGTGGTGGCGTGATAATTACATTTGCGCCCCTTTTTCCGATTGCTTTGCAGTCTTATGGGCTTTGAGCGTTATTAAAGATGCTAGTCAATTTTTCTTTCTTTTTTGCGTGCATCCTTGCAGGGAAGCTGAACATCCCTTACAAAGCTGCCGACGACCTGTAGAAATTTGCACTAGAATTAACGCATTCACAACTATAATTTTGATACCCAGATGTGTCTTTCACGGAGTGCCTGAACCTGTTTGCGGTGGAGTTACATTTATAGTGCCAGCATGCTGCCTATGGCGTGATGTAAAAAAACTATATATTCGAAAAAGAAAAAGTTTGCTAAATGAGGCAAACCATCAGCAAACACGCTCGCGCAGTCACACAATGATGGCATGCGGCACGATTTGTGCCAGCGGAACACAAACAGGTATAAGCGCCCCTGGAATGATTCATACAAAGCTACTGAGGTGACAGAGTTCAACACGAAAGACAACAGGCTGGGCGCAATACTTACTTGCTATGACTCGCATACTTTCTCCAAGTTTATATAGCTTTTTGAGCGAGTCCCCATTTGGGGTCGGTGATGCTGAGCAGTTAGCTAAAATAATTCAGTTAGTATCACATTACATACCCCACAATTCTGGACGCAAGCATTCTTGAACAGGAAACAGTTTATGAACGCAATTTTTTCATATATTGTGAGATTTAACTATAACAATAAATTTACTCGGAGATATTCAGCCGGCAGGCTTGCATTTTTTTGCGATTACCGTTTTGTCTATAGTCAAAAGCGTTCCCCATTGGTTTTCTATGGCAGTCTTAACTGCTGGATGCGAGCGATGGAAATACAATAAAAGATCTTGCTACACATCGGAAGAATGGACCGTTACCTTCAATGTTTCCACAACAATACCTTACGAGTTTTCCAATATTCAAAATGTTTGTCCAGTCATGTTGGACATGGGTGGCGCAAATCGTAGTCGTAGCTGCGCATCAAAGCTACATTTGTAATTTAATGAAAGACATGATAAGCTCATATCATGTTAAACGCACGCCTGATTGAACAACTGAAAAGTTGGTCAAAAAGTTTAAGAGCATTCGGACCCCCTCAAATACTTTTGCACCCCGAAAGAACTGCAGCACCTTTGCACCGGTGGATCTTCGATGGCTGAATGGTTGCAATAACTGCGTTAACGGTGCTAACGTAATCAGCCCTGCCTAAAAAAAATAAATAAAATACGGATATGAGAAGGGTGCCTCTAGTTGTTATACCTTCAAGTGTGCAATTTTTTTTTCGAGGTGTTTAGAGATTAAGAATAAATCACTGGTTTCGTTCTAGGAACATCTAATTAGTGTGAATACTCAAAGCCATTCGTTTTACGCATTGATTTGGATTAAAAAACTTTTATTATCGGCTTGAGTTACAAGTGGCTTAGTTGACTCTGCTAGGTGGCCGTCAGTGGAGACTGGAGGCGACCTCTTGTCACGACTTGTATATATACTTCTGTTTAAAGGTCTGAGCTGAGCAGCTAGGCCACCCATCGAGGCTCTGTTGCGGTACCCTCCGAAGCGATATTGGTTGGGGATCTGTCGGACAGTCCCGGAAGGTGTGTGCCTACGGTGGCTTTGCCGCCGCATCTGCTGCAGTCCGGTTTAAATCTATCCGGGCACACATGGCTTAGAACGGCGTGCTTAGGGACAGTTTTAAATTGGAGTTGTCTCCACAGTAACTCCTGTTGTTTAGTTAGGTTTTCATGCGGAGGTAGGAAGATTAGCCTTTTTAGCCTGTAACGCTGAGTGATCTCGCATTAGGCATTAAGGCCGTCTCTTGTCATTCCGGCGTCCGAGTTATCCACAGCTCGGACGATAGATCCTTGAGCTTTGTCGTGGGCTGCCTCGTTCCCCGGGTTTGAAGAGTGAGCTAATGCGCATTGAATATATTCATCGGCAATCTTCAAAAAAAGTTTCACGGCCCCTTTAAGGCGTCGGCCAGTATAAAAGAGTCGAGTAGCACCGTGAGTTCGATAGCGCCGGTGTTTTCGGTTGTCGGTTTGCTGCCTGCACGCATACGAGAGGCAGGCGGGGCTCAGAAGTACACATGTCGCGAGCGCCCTCTCAGCAGCAAGCGGTAAGGCTGTGATTGTGGCGACGAAGAGGCAGATCACGGGCGTCGAAGTGCAAAACCAGCCAGGAGTGCATTCAGAGGCATTCCCGCGGTTAAAGCGGCCGAGGGTACCGTGGCGCTGGGTTACCCTCGTCGCCACAGGACGCGCGGGAATAGGTAAGTGCGCATGACGGCAACATTCTCGGACGCGGGCTGCAGGGGTCGATTTCTCGGACTGGCAAAGTAATTAAATAATCTGCTCCGCAGGCTTTAAACGGCGGTGACAGCTCCAGGAGTGAGTGAGTGAATGGGGTGAGTGAGTGAGTGAGTCAAAAGAAAACATTTGACAGAAGTCTGTCTGGTTGGGAAATCAATTTAGTAGAAAGATGACTGACGCCAACCACGTTAATTTTTGAAAAAAAAAAAACCTGACGTTTCGGGACCGGCTCGGTCCCTTCTTCACGGTGTGACTACGGGCGAGGCGCAGCTTGGCTTTTTAAGCCCTCGTGTTGAATACCTCCGGGTCAATGGCCGCAAACGATGGCCGCAAAACATCCATGGTTTGCGGCCATTGACCCGGAGGTATTCAACACGAGGGCTTAAAAAGCCTATCTGCGCCTCGCCCATAGTCACACCGTGAAGAAGGGACCGAGCAGGTCCCGAAACGTCGTGTTTCTCGAAAATTAACCTGGTTGGCCTCAGTCATATTTCTACTAAGGTGAGTGAGTCAGTGAGTGAATGAGGTGAGTGAGTGAGTGAATGAGGTGAGTGAGTGAGTGAGTGAGAGTAAACGTTAACAGAAGAGGATGGTGGCTTCAGTCCTTCAGTCCAGTGCTCCGGAGGCTTCTGCCGACCTTCTGTCGATGAGGAGCGTTGCCTGGTCGTCCAGGCGTGCGCTGGTCAGCTTCGCCTCCCATGGCCGCATTACGCAGCTTTAGATGGTGGGGTTTTTGAGGATGTATGTGATATGTGTTGGGGTCGGGGTGACGCCGCACTATATGGATATTTGTCTTCGTAAATTGTTGGGTGTAGGCGATGTAAATAGTGTAGGTAGGGACAGATGTTCATTTAAAGGCGCCGTAGGAGGCAAAAGTCTTCAGGGCAGAGGGAGGGACGAGGGAGAGAGAAAAAAGGCGTTGATTCACAGCTGGTTTCTGCTTTAGGGCAATGAATATGGCGACAGCTTGGCCATGTTTTGGTTCGTGTGTTTCGTTCGCGTTGTATTATCTTTGTAATGAGCAGTGCTTGAGGAAAGAAGCGGGATGGAGGTATAGCTGGCTGCATGGGGCGAATTTAGGCGGGGAGAGAAAAAAATGCGCGCGTCGCGACTGGCGAGAAAATTTTCGGTTTCTTTTACTCTGTTTGCTTTGTCTCTTGTATTTTTATTCGAGAAGGGTACCGCAAGACACAGGTTACATGCATGCAATATGGAAAATAGTTTTAAAATAATTGCATGCATTTCGGGAGTAATCGGAATGTAATGTCATCCATTTTTTATCAGCAGTTGGTAATATTTACTTTCTTTTGCGCGGTTAAAAGAGTAATCCATTAAAGTAATTTACTTCCTTTTCAAAAGTAATACTGCCATTCATGGCGATGACACCAAAAATACTGGCGTCTAAACTGTGGTGTTAGCATGCAATTAAATATGTACAAGAGCCCAGTCGGCGACTGCGTTCATATAATTATACACGTGGTATGACCGATGACATGGCTGACATTTTTCTTTAATTCAACAAATGGGGGCAGCCGAGAATTGCTCGTGATGAATAAAAAGTAGGGGTTTCTACAGAAATCACTAGAACAGAGTAGCAGAGGTCATAAAATAAGGCAAATTTAAACATACAGCGCAGACACAAAACACCGAACCAGTGCGTATACTGGCATGAATGGCCACGGCGGAAAACGTGCGGCAAAAAAAAAATATTTCAATTTTTAAAACTTGAGACACTCTCCCCGCCCCACTCCCCTCCCGAACACCACTAAATGAAATCGAATAGATGCTTAAGCTTCCATCAGTCCTTTCGACACGCTTTCCGTCCAGTTTTTTTTTAGAGGCCCGCACAGCCCGCTAGTACCGATTCTGTATGGTCACACATGCCATAGTTTCTGCGTTGCTGTTTATTTCTAAACATTATTGAAAAAGCAAAAAAATCTGAAATAAAGTCAGCTAGACAACAGATTAAGTGGACACACCAAGCGCTCTCAGACTGCGCGAAGTTAATGAAAAACAAGAATCGCACGCAAGATCCACAAGAACACACAGGAGGTACAACTCATAAAAAGGAAGCGACACCTAGCAACGTGAAATAGAAGCAGCCATTTGGGTATTATATTGCATATTTTAGATGGCAGAACATACCCATTTTACCTGTGAATTGTAAATTTTTGCTCAATCGGTAGTAGTTCAAACTCCACCCATTATACTTGGCTTGAGTGCGTACGTTATCACTGGAATGGACTTACCAGGTTTCGTGCATGGACGCTCAGTTGTCCTTCGTGGTCGCTGGCAGGTGTCAACTTGCCTCGTGATATATATATAATATATAAAGAGAGCGTGGTACTGCTTTCATGCCTTATTGCAATAACTGACAAATATCAACAATGAGGCACTTGAAAATTGTACTGTCTCAGTGGTGTCCATGATTCTTGTCCAAGTCTGAGGCAGTGACAGACATGAGTGAAAATTTATTCAACAGGACAGACTTCGTTACTCAACACATGAGGCACTGAAGTAGAGAAACTAAAGAAACCGTTTGAACAGCCATTTCCCGAAATCACAGTGACGAAAATCTCAACATCACTACTGCAAACACGGGGAGCACAGAGGTGATCAAATCGCAAGCCAGTGCTATGACGTGAAAGCCTCAGTTAACCTGTGCACTGTGGGTTCAAGAGATCTAACGGTACACATCACTCAGGACGGTGTTAGGTGCCTCGCACTGGGGCCGTTACTCTAAAGAAAAACAACAGGAAACACAAGATTTCAGTCGCCAGCGTGAGTTCTGCAGGGCCTGACACGATAACTGCACAGTGTACAAACTGTAAACATTGTGTCCAACAGCAGCAAACGCGCCACTGCCTAACAGCTGCAACCACACTGTTCACAGCGCGCTCAGGGTGAAGGCCGACTTCCACAGGCTAGCGAAAGCCACTTCCCGCCTCCTGGGACAACCGGCGTAGGTAGCGGGGTGCGGACCGAAGCAGTTGGCACACAACGGCTGCCTGCGCGCGCAGTTTTCCACGCAATAACGGGCACCGCAGTTCTTGCAACGGCTCACCGACACACATTCGTTCGCCGTATGGCCGAACCGCAGGCACTTGAAGCACTGGAACGGCGCCTCGATGTATTCTTCCACTGTGAAGCGGTCGGAACCCAGCTCGAGCACGCTGGGCATCGTGGCGTCCGGTTTGAACGTGAGGATAACGCTGCTGCGCGGGCACTCCTCGACAGAGCCGTCGTACAGCCGCTTGAACGTGAACTGACGCCTCGCGCGCACCACGCCCGCGTCCGAGAAGCGCTCGGTGAGCTGCTCGTTCGTGTAGTGGTGCGGCACGCCCCGAATCTTGGCCTCGTGCCGCAGGTACATGCTGGGTATGACCGCCTCCACTTTGGCGCCGCCTAGCCTCTTGAGGCTGAGCAGCTTTACAGCGTCCGCCGTCGTCGCCACGTTGACGCAAAGGAAGCCCGCTCGGTTAAGCTTCTGGTTGACGACGTTGTCGCCGATGATTTCATCAAGGTCACGCGTGATTCGTTCGCCGCGAATGTGCCAGAAGCTGTGGGGAGGGCTGATAGCCTTGAAGACGACGGGAATACCGAATATTTGGCCTTCGGTGGCGGGTCCTGGACGGTAAGCACCGCTGCTTCTTGTGTCACTATATTGGCCGTCTTCGTCGCTGCTGGCGTACGTGCGGCTTGCCCTCGCAGATCGCCTTTTGGGAGAAGCGCTCCTTGACTTAGTACTCTTCTTTGAGTTTGAGTGCTCTGATTCCTCAGAGTCCGAGCTGACTTCACGTTTGGTTCCTCGCGGGCGCCTTGACTTAGAACTCTTCCTTGAGTATGAGTCCTCTGATTCTTCAGAGTCCGAGCTGACGTCACGTTTGGTGGTGGATGTGCTACTCTCTGATGTGAGGTCTCTTTCTTTGTCGCAGTTGTCCCCATCGCCTACTGTGTCCGTAGAATTGGCGCTCGGCTCCTTGCTGGCGTCTGCTGTTTTGTCTTCGGCAAACGGAATTCCTTCCTTAGAACATTCAGGTGTGGAGGATGACACCTCCTGGTCGTTCAACGCGGGCTCACTGCCTGAAGATGCCTCTTTATCGGTAATCACTTTGCATTCGCGAGGCGCCAAAGTTTTCTCGCTGTTCTCGGCAATTTCTTCAGTCTTCAGCGTCTCTTGTTTTACTACCGACGTTGACTTCTGGTTCGTCACTGAGGGTGCCTGGCTGCCCAAGCCCTCTTCAGAGTTCTCTAAGCCATAACCACGGCACTTCAAAGGGTCCTCATTGGTACCGTTCGACGGCTTCGAGGGATCAGGAGTACCCGGACCACATTTGCTTAAAGGACCCTCGCTTCCTATCGTAGCTTCCCGCTTTTTTGGTTCAGCTTCCAGATTCTTCGACTCAGCAGCTTTCTTCTTCTGATTAGCTGGGTGCTTCATGATTAGCGGCTGCAGTCTATTGAGCCCGGGTTTCCTGTTCTGTGGCCCGGTG